>NC_092723.1:123024748-123324748 GCF_047496885.1 Scyliorhinus torazame
ATTTTTATTTGACAAAACTGCCAAACCATTACCCGAGTTAAGCATTGGAGAGCCCGTCAGTGTACAGATTTTCAATACTCTCTACAGGAATCAACCCATGTGACAACTTGGGACATGCATAGAGCAGGTGTCCCCTCGATCGTATATGGTGGACATGAATGACCAAATATATCAGCACAATCGGTATGCATAGCAGCGGTTCAAGAAGGCAGCTCATGGGCAATTAGAAACGGACATTAAATACTGGCCTAGCCAATGAAGCCCGCATCCTTTGAATGAATTACAACAAAATGCAGGCAAAATTGCTAGAGAAGCTGAATCTCCATTGCATGTGGCTGATCAGGAAGATGGGATGTCACCAGCTGCACAGAGTACAGAACAGCCATCACCCCCAGATGTCCACCAATCCCCACTAATGGAAATCTAACAACAACTGTGACCAAGTGCCATGTGAGAGTACCTTTAAGAAACGGATGTTTAAGCAATGTACCTTTAAGGAATGGAGTTGATCATATTACTGAAGTGATGTCACAGGGGGAGAGCTGAGCTCACTTCTGCTTTTGGTTTCAGTTTTGCTGAGAGCAGCTGAAAAGTGCCTAGCTGGCTTTGCTGAGAGCAGTTTAAAAGTGACTGGCTGTTTTGCTGTGAACTGCTTAAAAGGAGAAAGCCAGTTTGAGACAGCAGCCTGAGAAGTTCTGGTTTGCTGTGAGTTGCTTGAAGGGAGGAAGCCAGTTTGAAAAAGCAGCTTGGGTGTGTCTGTGTTACCAGAGAGCTGCAGGAAGAAAGCAAGGCGCTGGAGCTGAAGTCAACCAAGCGGATATATCTCTGCCATAAAACAGAAAATATACATTAACTGTGACCTGGGGTGTTACTGTTTTGAAGGTTTGAAGCCTTTTGGATGTTTGAAGGGACATTTTGAGGGATTATTTAGTGTTGTAATATTTTCAGGGTTCTCTTTGAAGTAAGGGGGTGTTAAGAGATCCAATGTTTATTTAACAGGTTAAGTTGAGTTCGTAGAATAAACATTGTTTTGTGTTTTAAAAACCAACGTGTCCATAATTGTAATATCACACATGGAGAACAAGCCGCGTGCTTCAAAAGCAACAATCCATTAAAGGGAGCAGTTGGTTGAACTCCATGATACATTTTGGGGTTCTGAAAACACCTCGCCCATAACACCAAGGCAACAAAAAGTGCCACGGGAATGACAGTGTTCGGAAAGGATAACATCATTCAGACAAACAGCAAATGACAACATGTATGCATACTATTAAGAGACTTGCATGATTTGACACTATGTGTACAATGCATGTGCAGAGACTGATGCGAATAATGAACAATTCGTTAATGCATGAGAACAGTGGGTGTATGAGTAATTTGGGCAACTCACAGTTCCACTTAATAATGCAAGCAAATTCGCCTTTTGTTCACTATGATGAGGAGGACTTTTGGGATTGAAATACAATAGGCAGGATTTTAATCAGTGAGGGAATCAAGGGTTATGAGGATAAGGCAGGAAAGTGGAGTTGAGGATTATCAATCAGGTCAGTCCTGATC
Organism: Scyliorhinus torazame; assembly: GCF_047496885.1. Lineage (NCBI taxonomy): Eukaryota > Metazoa > Chordata > Chondrichthyes > Carcharhiniformes > Scyliorhinidae > Scyliorhinus > Scyliorhinus torazame. The sequence goes on from NC_092723.1 coordinate 123,026,306, forward strand.
TCACTGAATGACGGAGCAGACACAATGAGCCAAATTGCTTACTCCTGCTCCTACGTTTTATGGTCTGATGGTAATCATGTGCTAAAGGTTTTACCTGGCTTGCCATAGTCATGTGACCTCTTCCATGAGGCACTGGCTAGGTGTAACAATGTTAAATTGAGCTCTAATAAATACATTGGGCGGGATTCAACTAAAAGGGAACAATGTCCCGTAGCGACCGTGTTTAGCCATTTGTTTCCCGGCACTTGCAGCGCCAAGAAACACAATGCTATGAAATGGCACCCGGGTGAGATAGGGGGCCTGAGCGGGGAATGCTTAGCGAAGGCTGCACATAGCCACATTTTGTGCACTGAGGAGATCCACTCACCAACATTGTACTCCATCTGCCAGACCCTTGCCCACTCACTTTAACTATCGACATCCCTCTGCAGACTTTCAGGGTCCTCTGCACACTTTACACTACCACTCATCTTAGTGTCATCTGCAAACTTTGTCACATTACACTTGGTCCCCAACTCCAAATCATCCATGTAAATTGTAAACAATTGCGGTCCCAAAACTGATCCCTGAGACACACCACTAGTCACTGATTGCCAACCAGAAAAACACCCATTTATCCCCACTCTTTCTGTTAGTTAACCAATCCTCTATCCATGCTAATACAGTACCCGCAACGTTGTGCACCCTTATCTTATGCAACAGCATATACGGTACCTTGTTGAATGCTTTTTGGAAATCCAGATCCACCACGTCCACCGGTGCCCCATTGTCCACCGTTTTCGTAATGTCCTCAAAGAATTTCAATAGATTGGCTAAATATGACCTGCCCTTCTTGAACCCATGCGGCGCCTGCCCAATGGGACAACTTCTATCCAGATGTCTCACTATTTCTTCCTTGATGATAGATTCAAGCATTTTCCCAACTGCAGAAGTTAAGTTAACCGGCCTATAGTTACCCACCTTTTGTCTACCTTGTTTTTAAACAGTGGCATCACATTTGCTATTTTCTAATCTGCCGGGAACGCCCTGGAGTCCAGCGGATTTTGATAAATTACCACAAGCGCATTCACCATTTCCCCCACCATCTCTTTTAGTACCCTGGGATGCATTCCATCAGGGCCAGGAGACCTGTCTACCTTTAGCCCCATTAGATTGCCCAACACTACCTCCTTAGTGATAATGATCGTTTTTAGATCCTCACCTGCCATAGCCTCCTTGCCATCAATTATTGGCATGTTATTTGTGTCTTCCACTGTGAAGACCGACACAAAATACCTGTTCAATGCCTCGGCCATTTCCTCATTTCGCATTATTAAAACCCCCCTCTCACCCTCTAAAGGATCAATGTTTATCTTAGCCGCTCTTTTTCGTTTTTATATTTGTAGAAACTTATGCTATCTGTTTTTATATTCTGAGCTAGTTCACTCTCATAATCTATCTTATTTTTCTTGAAAGCTTTTTTCGTGGCTTTCTGTTGACATTTAAAGATTTCCCAATCTTCTAGTTTCACACTAATCTTTGCCACTTTGTATGCATTTTCTTTGATACCCTCCTTTATTTCTTTAGATATCCATGGCTGATTAATTCTTTTCCTGTAGTCCTTCATCTTCACTGGTATATACTTTAGCTGAGCACTGTGAAAAATCACTTTCAAAGTCCTCCACTGTTCCTCAATTGTCCCAAAAGTCATTGCTCCCAGTCTACCTTCGCCAACTCTTCTCTCATCCCATTGTAGTCTCCTTTGTTTAAGCACAAGACACTCGTATTGGATTTTACCTTCTCAACCCCCATCTGTATTTTAAATTCAACCACACTGTGATCGGTCCTTCCAAGAGGATCCCTAACTATGAAATAACTTATTATTCCACTCTCATTACACAGGACTAGATCTAGAATAGCTTGCTCTTCGTAGGTTCCATTACATACTGCTTGAGGAAACTGTCGTGGATGCATTCTATGAACTCCTCAAGGCTTCCCTGACTGACCTCGTTTGACCAATCAACCTGTGGATTAAAGTCCCTCATGATAATTGCCGTACTATTTTTACATGCATCAGTTGTTTATTTGTTTATTGCTCACTCGACCATGATGTTATTATTTGGTGGCATATAGAGTAAGCCTATCAGTAAATTTTTCTCCTTACTATTTCTAATTTCCACCCAAATAGATTCAACCTTTTTCTCCATAGAACTTATATCATCTCTCACTACCACCCTGATGTCATCCTTACATATCAGAGCTGCACCACCTCCTTACTTTCTGTCTGTCCTTCCAAATAGTCTGATACCCCTGGATAGTTAACGCCATGTCCTGCCCACCCTGCCACCATATCTCTGTAATGGCCACTAAATCATATCATTCGCGATGATTTGTGCCGGCAACTCATTTACCTTGTTTTGAATGCTAAGAGCATTCAGGCAAAGTGCCTTTATGCTAGCTTTTATACCTTCTTTTTGAATCCTAACACCTCCATTAATAACAGCTCCTGAGTTCTTTTTCCCTTTAACTTTTTTCATAGTTTTCCCTGAGGTTGAACCCTCCTTCCCACATGCTAACCTGCTGCTTTGCTCTTATTAACCATTATTCATCCCGTACTTGCACCCATCCCTTCTCCCCACTTGCTAAAGTTCTTGTGACCACCCTATTTATCCTATCCGCTGGAACACTGGTCCCAGATCGTTTCAGGTGAAGACCGTCCCAATACCTCCTGTTCCAATACCGATGCCAGTGCCACATGAAATGGAACCCTTCTTTCCCGCACCACTCCTTTAGCCGCGTGTTTACTTCCCTAATTTTCTCATCCTTATGCCAATTCGCACGTGGCTCGGGTAGTAATCCTGAGATTATGACCCTTGAGGACATGTTCTTTAATTTAATTCCTTGTGCCTGATAATCCCCAGGCCGGTCCTCTTTCCTAGTCTTGCCTATGTTGTTTGTACCAACTTGGACCACAACACCTAGCTCCTCCCCCTCCCATTCCAATATCCTTTCAAGCCGGTCAGAGATGTTCTGGCACTGGGCAGGTAACATACCTGCAGGACTCTCGATCCCGCTTACAAAGGATGCTATCAATCCCCCTAATTATAGAATCCCCTACAACTACCTCTTGTCTTTTTGCTCCCCCTCTTCAATGGTCCCCTGTGCCACGGTGCAGTGGTCAGCTAGCTCAATCTCCCTATCGCCCTTTTCCGCATCCACACAAGGAGCAAGTACCTCATACCTGTTGGACAAGGTCAAGAGCTGAGGCTCCTCCGTTTCTGAATCCAGGATCCCTCTACTTGCCTCACTTGCAGTCACACCCTGCTGTCCCTGATCACTGTCCGACTTTGAAGTACTTAATCTATGGGGTGTGACCGCCTCCTGAAACAAAGCATCCAGGTAACCCTCCCCCTCCTGGATGTGCTGCAGTGTCCGACGCTCAGATTCCAGCTCATCAGGTCTGAGCCAAAATTCCTTGAGCAACCAACACTTGCTGCAGATGTGGTCACTGCAGCTCACAATGGGATCTGACAGCTCCCACATCATCATGCAGCTACACACATCACCTGCCCAGCCATCTCAACCTAATTAATTTATTAATTAGTTTTGCAGTGTTCTTCTAATCCCACAGAATAATCTCCACCCCCTGATCCAAACCGTGTGATCTCCCGGGAGAGGAAAAAAAAATAGAGTTAAAACCCATGGCCAATATGGGAAGAAATTCTGGAAAAATTCCTCTGCAACCCCTTGTGGCAATCAAAACGAGTCCAGGAGATCACTGTGGCCGGGATGATATATAAAATGAACTCTTGCCTTTCTCCCGGCTGATGAATATGATCACTCTCCTTTCTCCACGTGCTATTCAAAATGAACTCTCTCCTCTGTCCCCACACTATTCAAAATTAACCCTCTCCTCTCTCCCCGCTGATAGGAACACTCTCCTCTCTCCCCGCACTATTTAATTTAAACAGTCTCCTCTCTCCCTGCTATTCAAAATGAACTCTCTCCTCTCGCCCCACACTATTCAATATAAACTCTCGTCTCTTTCCCTGTTATTCAAAATGAACTCTTGTCTCTCTCCCCGCTACGCAAAATGAACTCTCGTCTCTCTTCCCGTACTATCTGATATGAACTCTCTCCTCTCTCCCTGCTATTCAAAACGGACTCTTGTCTCTCTCCCCGAACTATTCAAAATGAACTCTGTCCTCTCTCTCCACTATTCAATATGAACTCTCATCTCTCACCCTGCTATTCAATAGGAACTCTCTCCTCTCTCCACGCTTTTTGAAATCAATCCCTTCTGGATTCTGAATTCTCACAAAGTCAGCCATAGGTTTTGTTTGTCTATTGTAGAACTCTTGTTGCTTCTTTTTAGTTGTCGTGATTCTTTCAGGTATCTCTTTATTATCAGCTTCCTGACTGGTGATTTCTAGTAAAGTGGTTCTTAGTCTTCTGCCAGCATTTGAGCAGGTGATGGACCAGTTGATAACGGTGTTGCACAGTCTGCGAACAATGCTAATGATATGTCTTGACCAGCTTCACTTGCTTCGCGGAATAGCTTCTTGATTGTCCCCTGCTCCTTTCTCTGCTTTCCCTTTAGACTGAGGATGACATGGGCTCGACGTCACATGATTGAAATTATATTGCTCTGCAAACTGTGTCCACTCCCAACTCGAGAAACACGGACCATTGTCAGAGACAACATTAAGCGGTATCCCATGGCGTGCAAAAATTGATGTTGTTGCCTTTATCACTGATCTGGCAGTTGAATCTTTCAGCATCATCATCTCTGGAAAGTTGAAGTAATAGTCTATGACTATCAAGTAGTCATGACCCTGGAAATAGAATATATCCATGCCCACTGTGTTCCATGGACAGGTCACAATTTCCATCTGTTGCACGGTTTCTATGCTCTGTGCAGGTTGATGCATCCGACAATTGGACATGCTTGAACATATTGGTCAATGTCTCTGTTTATTCCAGGCCAATACACCGACTGTCTGGCTCGCCTACGACACTTTCCGATGCCTTGATGCCCCTCGTGAATCTGCTGCTGAATCCCTAAACGTAAACTGGCAAGTATCACTATCCTGTCTCCCTTGAGCAGGACACCATGTATTGTTGAAAGATCATATCCTGAAAGGCTGATCTATATCCAGCAGGCCATCCTTCTGTGAGGTATTGTTCCACCTTCTGGAGCGGCAAGTCCTTTTCAGTTTCAGCTTTTATAGTCTGTAGTTTGTGGTCAGACACTGGTAATATCTCGGTAATTAAACGAGCTTGAGATTCCACTCTTTGGAGTAACTCGGGATCTGAAGTTTCAGCATCTGTGGTTGCCCTGGATTTTGATGTTTCAGCACCAGTGATAGCTTTGGAGAGGTTGTTCACAAAACCTAAATCTTCCCTTGACTCTTCGTCTTGGTCAGCTGAAGTACTGGTTGAGTGAATCCTTTCAACTATCTGCAATCTTTCACAAACATTAACTCCAATTAATGATGATTTCTCACCCTCTACCACCTTGAGGTCGATAGGCATCTCAAATTTCCAATTTTTAATGACAAGACAGCAGGACCCTCTTGTGACTATCTTGTTAACATTCTCATCCTCGAGCCTACAAGCGGATTGCTTTATTAGCGGTTGGTCAATTGCTTTAAACATCGATACGTGATAATATTTGTGTGCGCTCCTGTGTCAATCTTAAATGGGATCAATTCTCCATTTATTTCTAATGAGACAGTCCACTCCTCAATTATCTTTGAGACTGTTTTTACTGGTCTTTCCTTCTGATCCAGTAAATCAATCCTGGTGATAGCTTCTATCATGAAGGTATCTGAAAGTGAGTCTGGTGAGCAATCCTCTCTATCCTCTATGATGTTGGATTTTTTTCTCTGCACTCTGTGCACTTTGGATCAGTCTGCCATCACTATAAAACTATTTAAATTTGGTTACCTGAACAGTTGTTGATAAACAACACTGTGCTGCGAAGTGGTTCAGTTTGCCACAATTGGAACAATGTTTCCCTCTCGCCGGACAATCTTTTTGACTGTAGGCGTGTCCACAGCGTGTGCAAGTCATCACGCTCTTGATGTCACTTTCAAAATGGCCACCGGCCGTTGTATGCAGTTTTTTTTGCTGCGACACAGCATTAATGGCGTGAGCCACATTTCCTGATTTTCCTTTTTGTTTGCCTTTTCGTTTTTCTCTTTCTCTTTTCTCTTTTCGTTTGCCATGAATTCGGCATATTCTCTTGATGCCTGTTCGCTGGCCTTACACATAATAATAGCATCTTCAATCGATAAAACCAGTCTTCTTAACATTTTCCTGCGCAAATGTTCATTGTTTATTCCGAACACAACTTTATCTTGCAGCATAGACTCTGAACATAGAACATAGAACATTACAGCGCAGTACAGGCCATTCGGCCCTCGATGTTGCGGCGACTGGTGAAACCAATCTAAAGTCGATCTACATTATTCCATTATCATCCATATGTTTATCCAATGACCATTTAAATGCCCTTAATGTTGGCGAGTCCACTACTGTTGCAGGCAGGGCATTTCACGCCCTTACTACTCTCTGAGTAAAGAACCTACCTCTGACATCTGTCCTATATCTGTCTCCCCTCAATTTAAGGCTATGTCCCCTCGTGCTAGCCATCACCATCCGAGGAAAAAGGCTCTCACTGTCCACCCTATCTAATCCTCTGATCATCATGTATGCCTCTATTAAGTAACCTCTTAACCTTCTTCTCTCTAACGAAAACAGCCTCCAGTCCCTCAGCCTTTCCTCATAAGATCTTCGCTCCATACCAGGCAACATCCTGGTAAATCTCCTCTGCACCCTTTCCAATACTTCCACAACCTTCCTATAATGCGGCGACCAGAACTGCACGCAATACTCCAGATGCGGCCGCACCAGAGTTTTGTACAGCTGCAACATGACCTCATGGCTCCGAAACTCAATCCCTCTACCAATAAAAGCTAACACACCGTACGCCTTCTTAACAACCCTATCAACCTGGGTGGCAACTTTCAGAGATCTATGTACATGGACACCGAGATCTCTCTGCTCATCCACACTACCAAGAGTCTTACCATTAGCCCAGTACTCTGTATTCCTGTTACTCCTTCCAAAATGAATCACCTCACAATTTTCTGCATTAAACTCCATTTGCCACTTCTCAACCCAGATCTGCAACTTATCTATGCCCCTCTGTAACTTGCAACATCCTTCCGCACTGTCCACAATTCCACCGACTTTCGTGTCATCCGCAAATTTACTCACCCATCCTTCTACGCCCTCCTCCAGGTCATTTATAAAAATGACAAGCAGCAGTGGCCCCAAAACAGATCCTTGTGGTACACCACGAGTAACTAAACTCCAGGCTGAACATTTCCCAACTACCACCACCCTCTGTGTTCTTACAGCTAGCCAGTTTCTGATCCAAACCGCTAAATCACCCTGAATCCCATGCCTCTGTATTTTCTGCAATAGTCTACCATGGGGAACCTTATCAAACACTTTACTGAAATCCATATACACCACATCAACTGCTTTACCCTCGTCCACCTGTTTGGTCACCTTCTCAAAGAACTCAATAAGGTTCGTGAGGCACGACCTACCCTTCACAAAACCGTGTTGACTATCTCTAATCAAATTATTCCTTTCCAGATGATTATAAATCCTATCTCTTATAATCCTTTCAAAGACTTTGCCCACAACAGAAGTAAGGCTCACTGGTCCAGAGTTACCGGGGTTATCTCTATTCCCCTTCTTGAACAAGGGGACAATATTTGCTATCCTCCAGTCTTCTGACACTATTCCTGTAGACAATGACGACTTAAAGATCAAAGCCAAAGGCTCTGCAATCTCCTCCCTAGCTTCCCAGAGAATCCTAAAATAAATCCCATCCAGCCCAGAGAACTTATCTATTTTCACACTTTCCAGAATTACTAACACCTCCTCCTTATGAACCTCAAGCCCGTCTAGTCTAGTAGCCTGAATCTCAGTATTCTCCTCGACAACATTGTCTTTTTCCTGTGTTAAAACTGACGAAAAATATTCATTTAGCGCCTCTCCTATCTCCTCGGACTCAACGCACAACTTCCCACGACTGTCCTTGACTGGCCCTACTCTTACCCTCGTCATTCTTTTATTCTTGATATACCTATAGAAAGCTTTAGGGTTTTCCTTGATCCAGGCTGAGGAAAAATTACCGGACTGCACTCGCAAGCCTTAGAGCTGTGATGAATGAATCTACATACTGTCCTCTGAATTGCAGCCATTTTCTTAACATGTAGCGCTCATAAATATTTTCCAGGAACATTAATCTCTGTAGCACCATGTTGTATTTATTTTCATCCTCATCTGCACTGTATTCAGACATATTAAATAACTCCAATGCTTGAGGTCCAACCAAAGTTAGTAGGAGTGCTATTTTCCATTGGTCTGAGGCATTTTCAAGTGCGGAGGCAGAAATAAAAACTTCAAACTGTTGCTTAAAGAACGCCCACTTCTGGCATAGTTTATCATGTGTCTTGACGTGGTCAGACTTCTTGAGACCTTCCATCTTCTGATCAGTCTCTACTGTAGATGTTTTCTAAGTTGTAGCTTCAGGATTGCTTCGTCAATCTCCAATGCTATTCTAACCTAATCTAATTGCTGTTTCTTATAAGGAATAGACGCCTGGTACCATGTGGTGTTCTTTGTGTTGCTTATTTCAGGGTGGTTGGTGTAGTGTTCACAAAGACCACAAAATGGCTTTAACTTAAACAAAGCTATAATTTTATTTGCACAACTAAACTGGGATCCGACACTTAATCCTTAAGAGTACACAAGTGGGGCAGCACGGTGGTGCAGTGGTTAGCACTGGGACTACGGCGCTGAGGACCCAGGTTCAAATCCCGGCCCTGGGTCACTGTCCGTGTGGAGTTTGCACATTCTCCCCGTGTCTGCTTGGGCTTCACCCCCACAACCCAATGATGTGCTGGTTAGGTGGATTGACCACGCTAAATTGCCCCTTAATTGGAAAAAAAAATAATAATAATTGGGTACTCTAAATTTATAAAACAAAAACAACAAAAAATACACAAGTGATCAATAACATCTAACTACACTCATCTACTGCTAATCCCACTACTGATATAAACTTTAATCTAACCTTACTGACACTTTCTGCTCTTATGACCTTCACAAGCCATCTCCTGCATACCCTTAGGTCTAGCATCACTGCCTTATATAGTTGCATCTGTATCTCCCTCTAGTGGCTACTCTTGACGCTACATTAACCCTTCCAATGCTGATAGTTCTGATAATACCAGGATGGATCACGGGAGCGGGGTCTCCCGACTTCTATCAGCCACACTGCGCCACAGCACTTCAGGCGCAGCACGGCCATTCAATTGTACCCATTGTACTGGAAGCAATGCACTCTTTGAGCTTGTAACAGAGCAGAACAGTGCCCCGAGCAGGAATTTGCACTGGACTGGTTGTGCTCAAAGACTTAGATTAGTTTAAGGGTACCAATTTGGATTGGACATGTTACATCATATGTCTTCATGCCTTTAACTGCTCCTATCCCACCCCCCACAATTGATCACCTGGCATGGCACAGTGCCCCGCCTTAAATGATCGGATGATACTTAACTGTCAGTCAGCTGATTTCCTCCCATCACCAGCATTTTGACAATTCATAAAGGAAATTTTAAAAAGACACATAAAAAAAAATTCTGCCATGTCTTTTCTCCAGGGCCCTTGCTTACAGCAGAACATTAATCTTTAATTCTTGGAGATTCCAGGACAATCCTGGACTGTTGGCAACCTTGTCCTGTTTTATGGATACTGGCAAGGAGAAATGTTGATTATCTTCTGTATCCTCCTGTGCACAGGTTATTCAGCTGTTGAAATATGAAGGCTCCCCTTTCTCTGATTGTTTACTTGCTGGCTGTTGCCGTCTCATCGAAAAGAATTCACTTTCAAAAACAGACCGTCCGATCTTCATGTGTCCAATGCTGTGGTCCGTTGGAGAAGCCTGCATCTCAATACAGATTGTCGTCCAGCCACAGAATGGCAAGCGACCGTCCTATCTACGCCATACCGGAGATCAAGCCAAAGATAGACATGACTATACTAAAAGGTAAAGACTATGAATTTCAGCTCCTTAGCGTCTGGTTTTACAGCACTACGAGGGCCATTCCAGCTCCAAAATGTCATCCATACCGCGTCCATAGGCTTCTCGCAAGCCACGCCAGACTGGAGGAGTTCAGATTAGGTACATGGTGATTTGTGTAACATTGATTCGATGCTAATGCTATCATTTTGGAGCTCAAGCTCCAGCTAATGCCATCTCTTAAACACAGGCCGAAACCTGCATTAAACTGCAGGATAGACACCTCACCAACCAGCACTGTCTAAAGATATCAACAATTACTTTAGCTGCTGATTGATTTTACTGCCACTTGTTGGGATTGTAAAAGTGTTTGACGGTTCCTTGAATTCCTGAAACCGAGCTGAAGAACTTTGTACTGACTTCAGGGTTTCTGCACAAACCACTTGCGCCCGGATATGGGTACAGTGGTATTTATTCCCCTTTGAAGTCAGCATGCAAGGGGATAGAATAGAGGTGACACAGAGCAGGGCAGGTTGCTGGAAGAGACGGGAGGAAGGGGAACGAAGGTTCTCAACAGGAACCCATACCTGTTCAAGGACAATTCTCCTATTTGAATCTGAGTGCGGAGCAATGTGTGAGCTGTCTATGGGTCAGGAAGGATGTCCTCATGAAACTTTTCACAGCCCTCAGCTAGGACAGCAACCTCTGAGCAGGATGACGATGGCATTGCAATGGCAGTTAAGAAGACAATGATCACAAACTTTTATATGTTGGGTTTCTTCCAGGCTGGAGCAAGTATTAATTTCAGCATCTCCCAGTTTACCATCCATTGTTGTACAAGGGACTTCACAAAGGCTCTGTATACCAAAATAACTAAATAGATTTCATTCCTTCTTAGCAGGGAGGAATGATCAATGGTTTCAAGATGGTTGCAGGCTGCTCTACGGGCAGCGTGGTGCCATTGACTACACGAATACCGCTTTGTGGGCACTTGTCAGCTCTGAGATCCACTGCAACCGAAAAGTATTTTTTTCCCTCAACACACAGTTGACCATAAGAGCATAACACTAGGAGCAGAATTAGGCCATTCGGCCCATCGAGTCTGCTCCGCCATTCAATCATGGCTGATATGTTTCTCATCCCCATTCTCCTGCCTTCTCCCCATAACCCCTGATCCCCTTATTAATCAAGAACCTATCTATCTCTGTCTGAAAGACACTCAGTGATTTGGCCTCCACAGCCTTCTGCGGTAAAGAGTTCCACAGATTCACCACCCTCTGGCTAAAGAAATTCCTCCGCATCTCTGTTTTAAAATTTCGCCCCTTCAGTCTGGGGCTGTGCCCTCGGGTTCTAGTTTTTTCTACTAGTGGAAACATCCTCTCCACATCCACTCTATCTAGCTAGGCCTCTCAGTATCCTGTAAGTTTCAAATAGATTCCCCTCATCCTCCTAATCTCAAACAATTACAGATTCAGAGTCCTCAACCGCTCCTTATATGACAAGCTCTTCATTCCAGGGATCATTCTTGTGAACTTCCACTGGGACCCATACTCAGTGTATTTCGTACAGGTCAATGCCCAGTATCCAGGCAGTCTCATTCTGTATCAATTCATTGTGCCAACTGCATTTCCTTTTTCTTATTTTTATTTTTTAATAAATTTAGAGTACCCAATTATTTCTTTCCAATTAAGGGGCAATTTAGCGTGGCCAATCCACCTAACCTGCACATCTTTGGGTTGTGGGGGCGAAACCCGCGCAAACACGGGGAGAATGTGCAAACTCCACACGAACAGTGACCGGGGGCCAGGATCGATCCCAGGTCCTCAGCGCCATGAGGCTGCAGTGCTAACCCCTGTGCGACAGTGCTGCCCATCAACTGCATATCCGCCACCTCAACAAACCAGGGGGTGGCTACTGGGTGACAAGAGCCATCCTTTACAGACATGGCTCATGTCCCCGATCTGCAACACACCTGGACATGGGCAGAATGCTCACAAAGAAAGCCATGCTGGCACAAAGATTGTGAAAAAGCAAACCCTTGGTGCTGAAAGAATGCCTCTACTGACTGAACCAATCTGAAGGAGGCGTGCAATACCCAAAAGAGCATGTGGCAAGATTCATGATGATCTGTTGCTTACTGTACAAAATTACTGTGCCTTGCCATCAGGTATATGGTGAGCAGCAAGGGAGGAGACAATCTGGACAGCCCCTATCTGCTCAGACTGTCTGTAAATGAATCATCTGAGAGTGATAGCAGTAACCAAAAGCCCTATTCCCCATACACCAACGATCCTGTACCTTACCTTTACTCTGTTGCTGACCATCACAGTGTCGAAGATGGATCTGTCCACAGCATTATTAGAATGAGTGACCACCTCACAGTCCTTGTGGGGACGCAGTTTCATCTTCAAACTGAGGATACTGTCCATCATGTTGTGTGGCACTACCACTGTGTTAGATTGGACAGATTCAAACATATTTAGCAATTAAACTGGGCATCCATGAGGCAATGTGGACCATCAGCAGCAGAATGGTATCCCACCTCAATCTGTAACCTCATGGTCCCATTCTGGTGGTAGGATGCCCTTAGAAGCATAAACCAGAATAGACCAGTTGGTATGTTTCTGTACTGTAGGTTCAATGTCATTCTATATTTAGACCTCCAGAAGAAAAACCCATTAATAAAACCAACATTGAATGTTAATCTCTCTATATAGGCTCCAAAGGAGAGCAAGGGGAGAGAGGAATGCCAGGAAAAACAGGAAAAGCAGGACCCAATGGCTCCGTTGGTACTACAGGCCTCAAGGGGGACAAAGGACAAGTGGGCATTCCAGGGAACAATTGCAAGCAACATTATGCAGCATTCTCAGTGGGCCGCAAGAAGGGGGTCCAGAGTAAAGAACTCCAAACGCAGCTGATTTTCGACACCGAGTTCGTCAACCTCTACCATCACTTCAACATGTTCACGGGCAAGTTCTACTGTTTTGTCCCGGGAGTCTATTTCTTTAACCTCAATGTGCACACCTGGAACTTGAAGGAAACGTATCTCCACCTCATGCGCAATGGTGAGGAGGTGGTGATCCTGTACACTCAACCCAGTGACCGCAGCATCATGCAGAGCCAGAGTGTCATGCTGGACCTGAGTGAGAAAGATGAGGTTTGGGTGCGGCTATACCAGGAGAACCGGGAAAATGCCATTTACAGTGGGGAGGGTGACGTCTACATCACATTCAATGGCTATTTAATCAAGGCAGCAGCAGAAGAGTCAGATTAGGAGAGCAATAGGCAGTGCAGTGGAGCAAGCCCATTCCACCATGTAATATAGATTATGGCTTAAAAAAGATTACATTGTGAGGATAGGTTGTATAGACTGGGCTATATCCCCTTGAATATAAAAAAATAAGGGGTGATCTAATTGAGGTATTTAAGATGTTTAAAGGAGGTGATAGGATCGATAGAAAGAAACTATTTACTCTGGTGCAAGAGTCCACAACAAAAGGCGAGTAACCCACCTCCTGACTCCCTAAAGCCAATCCACCACCTGCAAGGCGAAAATCAGGAGTGTAATGGAGCACTTGCCTGGATGAGCGCAGCTCCAACAACACTCAAGAAACCTGACACCATCCAGGACAAAGCAGCCCACTTGATTGCTCACCCTTCCACAAACATTCACTCCCTCCACCATCGATGCACAGTAGCAGCCGTGTGTACCATCTACAAGATGCACTGCAGGAACTCACCAGGGCTCCTTTGGCAGCGCCTTCCAAATCCACGACCGCTACCATCTAGAAGGACAAGGGCAGCAGGTATATGGGAACCCCACCACCTAGAAGTTCTCATCCAAGCCACTCACTATCCTGACTTGTAAATATATCGCCATTCCATCACTGTCACTGGGTCAAAATCCTGGAAAACCCTCCCTAACAGCACTGAGGGTGTACCTATGCTGCATGGACTGCAGCGGTTCAAGAAGGCAGATCCCCACCATCTTCTCAAGGGCAATTAGGGATGGGCAATAAATGCTGGCCTGAATGATAACGAAATGAAAAAATGCTTTAAAAAATTAAAGTTGGCCCATTTAGGAATATTTCAAATAGAACGTCGCATAAAGGTTAGTGGAAATTTAGTGCTCTCTATCCCAAAATCACTATGTGGAGATGCCGGCGCTGGACTGGGGTGAGCACAGTAAGAAGTCTTACAACACCAGATTAAAGTCTAACAGGTTTGTTTCGAATCATCGGCTTTCAGAGCACTGCTCCTTCCTCCGGTAAATCACTGATGAGGCTGGAGGTCAACTATAAATTTCAAAACAGTATGATAGATTTTTGTTGGGCAAGGGCATTGAGGATAAGTGGGTAGATCGATCAGCCATGACCTAATTGAATGGGAACAGGCTCAAGGGGCTGGATGGCCTACTCCTGTTTCTATGCTCCTTTGTACCTTAACTCATCAATGACCCACCTTTGATTAATATCCCTTGGAACCCTTCCCCAATATAACTTCATCAATCTCAGTCTTGAACATTTTAACCGAGCCCCCAGAATCTACTGCCTTCGGGAGGAAGAGAATTCCAGATTTTCACTGCCTTTTGGGTGCAAAAGTGTTTTAGTCCTGAACACTTAATTCTCCTTTTACCTGGTTAGCATTTGGAGCTCCCTGTGTTCAGGCAATTCTCACAATCTGAGTTCTGATGAGAGTCATTGACCTGAAATGGGTTTCCTGCTCCTCAGAAGCTGCCTGACCTGCTGAGGGAGGGTTTTCAAGCACTTTGGGCTTTTATTTCAGATTTTGAACAGCCGCAGTATTGGTTTCAGTTTCTCCTTTCGTGTTTTTCTACCTTCCCCACACTGCAAGGTGAATAACTGGCATCCGACACATCAACAACTTGCATTCATATAGTGCGTTTAACTTAGTCAAATGTCCTGAGACACCTCCTCAGGCAGAGTTTGACACAAAGCCACTTAAAGATATGTCTGAGCAGATGACCAAAGCTGGAGAGGTAGAGACCGTGAGGTTTAGGAAGCAAATTGCGGAGATTACAGCCTAGACAACTGAACGCATGGTATGGTAGAGCGATTTGCATACAAGGCCAGAATTGGGGGGCCCCCGCCGGGGATTGCACGGTGGCACAGTGGTTAGCACTGCTGCCTCATGGCGCCAAGGACCCGGGTTTGATCCCAGCCCTGGGTCACTGTCTGTGTGGAGTTTGCACATTCCCCACGTGTCTGCGTGGGTCTCACCACTACAACCCAAAAGGATAGATGGATTGGCCACGCTAAATTGCCCCTTCATAGGAAAAAAAAAGAATTGGGTACTTTTTTAAAAAAGCAAGAATTGGAGGAGCCCAAGATCTCAGAGGGTTGTGTAGATGAAGGAAATTATGGATATCGGAAGATTTGAAAACAAAGATGAGAATTTTATCATGGTGTTTCAAAGCTCAGGGTGGGATGTTCCATTCCCCTCCCGCCCCGGGGTGTATTAACCGCGGCCGAGGTGCCATTGGCCAGCGATGGGATCTTCCGGTCCTGACGATGTCCAGGTGGCTTTGCATGCCCTGCACCCTCTGCCGCTGGGGAGCGCACTGCAGGCAGTCGCCATCGGCGGGACAGGAAGATTCTGCCAATGGGAAGGTCCGGGAAATCTCAGCCCAGCAATCAATGCCACTCCGCAGGCACAAGGTTGATGGGTGAATGGAGCTTGGTACAAGGCAGGCTAAGGGCTGCAGAGTTCTGGATGACCTCAATCTGGATTCCAGAAGTTAACATAAATCAATGACATTGTGACTAGATCCTTTTATATAAATTACAAAGAAAATTACAAAATTAAGTAACTGTCCATTGAAATGATGGATCATTCTTAACTCATTATCTGTTATGACACACATTTATATTCTTGTATACGTGTTATGTTTTACAATAAAAAAAGAGAGGACATTGTGTAATTTTATATTTTTCATTGCAGCAACCTCTTATAGCTCCAGCAAAGATGGCTTTCATCTTTATGTTTTCATGGCATTGTCACAAACAGAAACACTGTAGTAATTAAGCTGCTCAGATTTCCCAAGCAGTCTTGTTGTTGTAAAATTAATTCTGCACAACAGGCTAAACATTTCAAAGTAATTTCAATTAAAACTAAGAATGTAAGAACTTTTAATTATTTCTCTGTCTTCCTCCCCACTTTTTTCTTCTTCTCCATTGACTCTGTTCTAATTTTATTTTTTAATTTTGATTTTTCTTTCAACCAAACGCAGTCCAATGAGGTGCTGAATTGGGGCCTTGATGGAGGCGCCTCTGAGGTGTGCCTGAACACCTTGTCATAAAGGTGTGGGGCTGGATTCTCCGATTCTGGGGCTATGTCCCCACGCCGGCAGAAAAACTGGCGCAAAACGGCCACTGATTCCTCGTTTTGCTGGAGGTTAGCAGGACGGCAGCGTAAAGAACCCAGCTCTCGCTGCCAATTCGGCCCAAAGAATTGCTGGGTCTGTGGCTGTGCCATGCTACATGGCGGCAGCCACTCACGCTTCCAGCCTGCGAAATAGGCCCCCTTCGGCCGGCTCGTGCGCCCCGGATCATCCCCCCACAGTGCCCCCAGCGCGAATAATGTCCTCCCCTGCCCGCTGATCGGCCCTTCCCCAACTGTGGTGGAGCTGGACTGAGTCCGCAGTCGCCACACTGAGTTCCCAATAGGTAAGACCATGAGAGACCCACGACGTCGGGAACTCGACTGGTCGGGGGGCGGAACATCAGGTGGAGGGCCTCAGGCAATGTCCTGAGGTCGTCGATACGTGATGAGGCGTACTCTGCTAGTATGCTGTTTTGGAGTGGGCGGAGCATCGCGAAAGTGGCGCTGCCCCCGATTACGTCGGAAACTTGTATTATCCAAACGTGATTTCGGCGTTGCCGACTGGAGAATCCAGCCCGTGGTCTTTCAAAAGTAATAATGTTAATCTACCAGGTGGAAGCATGAATTGAAAGTTTTATTAAAACCCAGATTTTTTTAAAAACACAGGCTAAAGTGACTTGAACTCACAGCCATGGTGGCTACCTAATTTGCATTACTCTATGCTCCACAGTCCAACCCCATTTTGTTTGAGGCGGTAGGTCTGCAAAAACCCAACACAGACAATTACCTCAGAGGAATGTGAATCAGCCATATTTCCTACTTCATTTGCACAACCTCAATTGGATGGAGACAAACCATCAAACTGGACACTTGATTGTAATTTGGCGTGAACCCGCACCCTCCATGATCTCGGCGTCAAAACCGATTCTCCGTCTAATCATTTTTCCTGATTTTGTTGTCAGCCAATGGAGAATCCCACCCTTGAACTATGGAATCATGGCTAAGAGGAAGAATTATGCCCTAATCGGAATACAGGATCATGATTGAATTACTGGTCAGTTGGTGAGGGTGGTCACATGCCAAGCTACCCCTTTGTATATTTTGAGCACGTTTTCTCAGCAGAACGAAGGACAAATAGCTGAGAAACAGAAAGAGATCCTACCTCTCTCGCCCCCCCCCCTCCCCCCCCTGCACCCCCCCCCCCACCCTGCCTCCACCCCATCTCTCAGTCTCACCCTCTTTCTCCACTCAACTTGCAAGCTCTTGGGTCCTGTCTGCTCTTGTTAGTCTCTCTGGCTGTGATTTAACCACTGCATTGAGTACAGCGCAGATCTGGATATACCGGTTAAATGGCGGAAAGGCCAAAATCAAGATTCTCGCTGGGCGCAAATCAGCTTGCAATCTAACCGGCCTCCTCCTGAGGGTGAGTTCTGGATCACGTCCAGATATGGCAAGCGTGCCGTTAATCCTCATTTGCATTCATTTCCATCCCATTAGCGAGATTGAAGTTGAATGCAATGTCCTCCCAGGAATTAACCGGCTGCCCAGAGAGAAATCACACGGGCGTCGTTTAGTACTCCTTTTTAAAAACGTGAAGCTGGCGCAGTGGCTACTGAGGGGAACTGAGGAGGTGAGTGGCCGTCTCCATTTTCTGACTTGCAGCTCAAGGGCACTGGAGTGAGTGGGTTTTTTTTTCTGTGAGGCCTTCAAGCCATCTTTAAGTATTGTGATACCCATAACAGGGGCAACCACAACTGCTGCCTGGCTGTCCTGCTAAACATTCCCAGGGCAAAGCCCTGTTCTTGGTTCTATGCTGAAGGTCACTTTAACTCCCTTTGACTGTGAGCAGCCTCTAGCTTCAAAGCTGAATGCTATTGCTAATGAGGAACTGGCCTTGTTACTTGTGAGAGCACTTCACAGCTCTCAAGTGGCTTCTCGTGGGTACACATGCCATGTCTGAGACTATGATTGCATTGCATTTCAATCAAACTCTGAAGCCTGAACAGTTTCCCTGAACCCCAGAAGCGTCAGCTCCATAGAGGCAGCAGCCAACAATTAAACATTCAAGAGCTGGGTTTCAGCACTTGGGATATCCTCTTAACCATAGTGTGAGTATGTGGATCAGGGTAGGGCACCTGAGCACGGTCTCCCTAATGTTCGCGGCAGGGATCTGGGGTCTCAGGGCTCTTGCTATGGCAGCAGGGGTGAATGTGCAGAGGAAGGTTTTCTAGCACAATTGGCTCAGTGGATGGCACTCTGAAAGAGGCGGGACATGTAAGGGTGGGGAAGGCTTGGGGAATTTAAGGGTCCCGGGATGGAAGCCCTAATTGATTGTCAATCTCTCTCCTTCTCTAATTCCTTACAGATATAACAATATGGCTGGTTATGACGGTTCCGCAGAGGCTACCCGTACGGTGCTGGTGGAAGCCCAGGCAACAGACGCCGGAGAAGACAGCAGCATCGGCGGAAGCTGGAGGTGGCACCCCATGTGCAGGGGGCCGCCATACACCCTTAAGACCTGGCTGTCCATCAGGCCGAGGAGGAATACAGAGGTAGACACCAGCGACAGCCCAAGGTGTACAGGTGTCGTTGGTCTTTCGAGGAGATGATGGACAGCATTTGCCGCAGGAGACACTGTCTCAACAGAGAGACAGTATGACACCTGTGCCACATCCTCGTGGATTTGGCATCCCCTGGAGGAGGACACCCACTCCCGTTGGCCGTGAAGGTCACCGCAGTTCTGAACCTCTATGCAACCGGATCATTCCCAGACTCAAGCAGGGACTTGTGCGGCATATCACAAGCTGCAGACCACAAGTGCACCCATTAGATCATGGGTGCCCTGTGTTCGTGGGCATCAAACTTTATCCACTTGCCCATCAAAATGCTGGGGTTGAAGGATTCCCTTCATTAACAGGAGAGGGCTAACGTTTTCCCAGGGTGATAGGCCTTGTCGGTACTGTCAGTACGTTCAACATGCAAGTTAGGTGAGTGATGATAACTTGCTCTGAGGTTAGCTCTGGTGCTCCTCAGTTTATGTTAAAGTCTGACCCCTGCCTTTCTGCTGACAGCGCGCTCACACCCATCCTCTGAACGGAGTCTGCATCGGGGGCTTTTGATCTTGGACCACGGAGCCCGGGGGGAGGGGATGGCAGGAGCGGAGTGCAACAGGGGTTGGAGGTGCAGGCAGCCCTGCTATGGAGATTAATGTGGCAGAGGCTTCACATGCATCAGGTGTGACATGTGTTAATTGTGAACATTGGACATTTCCATTCCCCGACTACAGATAGTTACCCGCCCAGTGTCCACTTATTGCTCCTCAATATTCTTGATCTTTCATGACCCATTGCTATGTTTAGGTGTGCCCCAGGATGCACATTAGAGGTGGAGGCAGCCTGCTGCTTTGCACACCCTGTTTAGGTTTGTCCTTGGCTGACGTCCTCTGGAGGGCTTGGAGGCAGGGGGCTCCGGCTGACTTACCAGTGTCACTGGCATCATCGTGCCACCCTGTTCTGCCCACTTGTAGAAGCCAGCTATTTTCTAACACACCTGATAGGTAAAATAGGTAAAAATGATAGGTAAAAGATAGCTATTTAGCATTAAGCCCCTAGTTTATTAAATACCCATTTTAAAACTCACTCATAACCTCAGGTCATTTGAAAACACATATTCAGTGTAATTCATTTCAAAACATAGCTTCAACAGAACACAGAAACAGCATAATTCATTATAGATTAAAACAGCATTCTTATTCAGCTAACAAATACATTTGCAAGATAATATGACACTAAGCAGTCCAAGAACAAGGCAGCTCCATGACAACCGCATAGCAACGGTACAGTAACCTAAAGAAGCCATTGTCCTAACAGTCAAGTCAGCAAGAATCCAGTTCAAGCCACTTGTGATAACGGCACCAAATTGCATTCTATAACACAAATAAGAATTCATTTATGAAACATTTCAAGTTAATGGTGCACATTAAAGGCAGACAACTAACCGTCAAATCAAACTTATTTGATTCTAACCCAAGCCAATTAGGATTACATAGGGATGTAGATAGATGGCTAAAGACTGATATGATTTAGTATAAACATGGTAGATCATACGGCCATTTTCCATTCATGAATCCTCTAACTTTGATCTAACTTACTCGCTGTCTCTCTACCTTTCATACTTACACTTTCAAACTCTGACTCTGGAAGTAAATGCAAGCTGTTTTGCCGTAAGCAAGAAAATCATTTCTGTATTATTTGAAAGTTATATTGTCTACAAATTGCTTCTCTTTTAAAAAAATAAATTTAGAGTACCCAATTCATTTTATCCAATTAAGGGGCAATTTAGTGTAGCCAATCCACCTACCCTGCACATCTTTGGGTTGTGGGAGCGAAACCCACGCAAACACGAGGAGAATGTGCAAACTCCACACGGACAGTGACCCAGAGCCGGGATCGAACCTAGGATCAGCGCCGTGAGACTGCAGTGCTACCACTGCACCACCGTGCTGCCCCAAATTGCTTCTCTTTGAGTCCTTTTGCTAGCTGGACTTATTAGAGAATAAGATTTAAGTGATTCTCAATTGTAATCAACTAGAGTCAATAAAATGATTCCTATTTGCACCTGAGAAATTTTAACTCAAATTTTGACTTAGTTTTAGTGTTCGCAAGTGCCACTAGATCCACATGGTCGATCTCTACACCGCTGTCAATGAGATGTGCCCATGTCAGGAGGGGGGGATTTGGAAGAATTGGAGACCACCGACGTCTCCTTGGTGGCAGGCCTCGAAGTTGGCCTCCAGTGCTTCCTTCTCCTTGATGGTGCCTGTGGGGCCTTGAGGGTCTCCAATGGATGAAGGGGCAGCTGGAGTGAGCTCCAGAGTCATCTAGCTCTGCCATTGTCTGTATGGTGTGGACCCCCTCAGTAATGCTCTGGAGTGCCTCGGCAATGTCCACCTGTGTCTGGGACATGTCCCTCAGCGACTGGGACATGATGTCGAGGCCCTCGGCCATGGTCGCCTGTGGTGAATGGAGGATTTTATGAATATTGGCTTCTAAATATTGGGTCAAGTTAAGAGTAAAATCCTGGGGAGTATTGTGTGTTTGGCTGCAGATGTCATGGTTTTAAAATGATTTTGTTTTGCTTCTAGAAAATAGAAGGTGTTATTGACCAGAGGAATGTAACTTAATAGGGGAGGTCCCTGGAGAGTCAATCTGAAGAGATGGTGGGCTGGATTCTCCGTTGGTCGACGGGAACAGGGATTGGGCAGAGAAGAGCTCCCGATGGCAAAATTGTGGCAGGCGCCAGTTTGATGCCGGGTCGCAATGCTCGGCCCCCTCCAAATTGGCGTCATTGCGACGCACGCCATGCGCAGTTGCAACAGCCGCAATGCTCCGCCTTCGATGGGCTAAGTTCCCGTTGGCACGATCCATGTGTGGTCTCAACAGTCATGAGCCTGACGTGGCGACTGCGGAGAGAAAGAGAGGGCGTATGGACAGTGTCCAGCACCGCCATACTTCGCTGACAGCCATGTCGCTGGCTGGGGGGGTTTCTGCCAAGGCTGGGGGGAGTAGTAGGGGTGGCCAGGAGGTGGGCTGTGGAGTCGGGGTGGATGGGGAGGCAGTCCAGCACAACTGCCGCCATCTTTTCAGTGTGTGTGTGTGGGGGGTGTAAGTGTACGCGCGGCTGCAGCTTGTCAGCCCTGTGCGTATTCAGCATGGACCCGGCGATTCTCCCACCGTTTTTCACGTGTTCTGCGGGTGTTTCACGCGACACCGTGCTAGCCCCTCACCGGTAGCAGAATCGGTGCGGGTGTGATGACGATTTTTCCATCATGGAACTCCACGGATCCTCCGTTGGCGTCAGCACTTAGACGCAGGAATGGAGAATCCAGCCCGGTTTGTTTTTCAACTTCAATGAGGTCATTGCCGGGTGGAGCCCAGAAAAGGCAGAGAGGCAGTGAGTTTAGGAAAAATTTTGAGAGAGAGAGGAGCTGAGTTCTGATCTGCCTGATTCTGAGTCCATAATTCTTTCCCAGTAGGATAGTTAAAATAGAGGGAGTAATAATATTTTAAAGCAGAACAGTCTTGTCTGAAGCCAACAAAGAGGTTGAACCAACCTAGCTGAAGCAGCGATTTGAAGACATTCAGCCAGAGTCTGAAGGGGTTCCAATCAGAGCCAAATCTGTGTTATAAAGACAGTATTACATTATGCCCTGCTAATGTTTGAGCTGGATTAAGAGCTGTATGTTTATTTTCTTGTTGTTTAATGAGAATTTGTATAGCTGTGTTAAGGGGTAATTGTAAATTGTCTTTTCGGTGTGAAGTTAAAAGTTTAATCTTGTGTTCATAATAAAGTTCTGTTTTATAAATACCAAAGCCTATTTCTACATACAATCAGTCCTGGAGCCATTCATTCTTTCTGCACAGTATTAAAATAAATTAAAATATTGGGGTTTCGGTTCAGTAACCTAGTTACTATTGGGGTCTGGTCTGGGATCGTGATACATCACTGACTGAGCCAAGCCTTGGCCACTACCACTCAAGACACTGACATTGTGCTCCAGGTTTTCCATTGCGGTCGGCACTCTAGCTGTGTTTTTCTCAGTGTCGCGCATTGTCGGTACCATCTCCAGTAACTGTAGCCTGAGGGACTCCTCCAATCGGCTCTGCACACGCAGGATTGTCGCTGACACCCCCTCCTGAATCTCATGGCTGTGTCCTATCATCTGCATCAGCTCTGGGAGAACCTTGTCCAGAGGCTAGGCATCTGACTGGGACTCAGCAAAGTCCTGGGATTCAGCAGATCTCCGACTGCTGACTCCCTTAGATGATCCGGCCTCCACCTGATGTACAGCAGCAACTGTGTGGTGCTCACCAGATTGTGCCCCAGGAGCCTGTCCACTAATGTCGTCCACTGAGGTATGTGTCTCTGCATTGGTGGAAGGTGCGGATGATAGCTGTCATGCCTCGATGGTGGTTTCCTTGGAGCTCTCCTCCGAGGTGGTTTCTTAGGTGGCGGACGGGAGAGAGGGGTGACAACACTGGATGTCCCCACCCAATCAGATGGAGATCCTGCAAGACAATAGGGCAGCACGGTAGCATTGTGGATAGCACAATTGCTTCACAGCTCCAGGGTCCCAGGTTCAATTCCGGCTTGGGTCACTGTCTGTGCGGACTCTGCACATCCTCCCTGTGTGTGCGTGGGTTTTCTCCGGGTGCTCCGGTTTCCTCCCACAGTCCAAAGGTGTGCAGGTTAGGTGGATTGGCCATAATAAATTGCCCTTAGTGTCCAAAATTGCCCTTAGTGTTGGGTGGGATTACTGGGTTATGGGGATAGGGTGGAGGTGTTGACCTTGGGTAGGGTGCTCTTTCCAAGAGCCGGTGCAGTCTCGATGGGCTGAATGGCCTCCTTCTGCACTGTAAATTCTATGAAAATTCTATGAAATAGACATGTGGTCAGTGAGAGGGAAGGATCATATTGTCTGACATGAACAACTCACCTGAGACAGGTCATCTAGGTGAAGGAGCAGTGGATCCTCACCTCTTTAGTTTAGCATAAAGTAATGTGAACTCCTTCTACCAAATTACATATTTCCTTATGTTTGTGTGTTTTTCTTAGTAAACCTCATACAATGTAGGTTACTTTGGGGTTTTTCCCATTATAGAATGATAGTCTTTTATTATGCTCTCTATCTCCAAGTTCAGGTAGTGCCAGTCTGGGTGGACCTCTACAGAAATCCCAACATTGTTGAAGCTGGATATTCATTCCGTTCTCTCCTGATGGTCTCTCTCGTCAAATGAATCAGCCATTTCCACTGCAGCACCCTTTCCCCATAGCCCTGTATTTGAGAGTGTGATGGTTTTGTCACGGGACTAGTAATCCAGAGAGCCAGGGTAATAGCGTTATGTAGAAGGACTGGAAATGTTAACTGTTTCTCTATCCACACATGCTGCCAGACTAACTAAGTTTATCCAGCATTTTCTGTTTTTATCTCAGGCAATATTTTGCTTTTATTGCCCAGGGTAATGCTCTGGTGAGCCGGGTTCAAATCCCACCAGGGCAGATGGTGAAATTCAATTTTTAAAAATTCCAAGTTCAGATGATTCGGAACACTAGTCCCAATATTGACCCCTGCGGGACACCACAGAACATTTTTCTTCACCTTTAACACAATTGTTCGCCACTATCACTGCTTTCTGTCCCTTAGCCAATTTTACATTCATTCACTTACTACCCCCTAAATCTTTTGAGTTTCAATGTTGCTAATGAGCCTATAATGTGGTATTTTATCGAATAAAGGAGATGAGACATGGCTGGGCCATTCTTTGACATTTAAAAATCTTGCAGAATCGCCTTTCCAGCGATTCTCACGTCCTGAGGACAAAAAAAAGGTTCCATTGTTCCTCTGTCAGCCCTTTGGGACGGGCATCCAATTATTACCATTCCTTGACTCATTGCATGATACGACAGAGGGAGGTTCTTTGATCCATTGTGCTATTGCCATCTTTTTGAAAGAACTATTCAGTTAATTCCATTCCTCAAGGAATACATTTTTTGACTTTTACGTGTTTATTCCATTCCCTTTTGTAAGTTATTATCGAATCCACTTCACCCTTCTCAGGCATTGCATTACAGAACACAACAACATGCTGCATAAAATACAATTCTCCTTATTTTTACCTCTGGTTCTTTTGCCAATTACCTTTAAATTGATGTCCTCCGCGTGGTTGCTGAGCCATATGCCTCTCAAGATTGTTTTCCCTCAATGAAAACCCTTCAGCATTTTGAATATGTGTATCAAATCTTCCCATAACCTTCCCTGCTCCAGAGAGAACACTTCCTGTCACCCCACATAATCTTCTGCAGAAGTGACAGCAGCTGATAGGGGGTGGGGGTGGAGGGGGGGAGGGGGGGGTGCGCGGAAGGGGGCGACCCCTGAGAAAAGTCCTGCTGAGTAGGCCTCGAACCCCAAGCTCAGGAGAACACAAGTGAGACTTTTACCTGCCCCACTCGAGGGACCAGCTAACAGACGGCTGAATGACGGGCAGACAGAATGAGCACACGCTAGCACGAAACTGCTTGATCCCAGTTTGAAAATTTCCATCCATGAATTCAAGTGGATTTGGGGGTCAGATGTTGAGGCTGCAAAATCGCACGATGTGCATTCCAAGGAGCATTGGAAAGGAATATTTCTTCTCAGTTCCAATTTAATCACGGGCAATTAAGGAGACCTTCATCGGATTAAACTGAATGACAACCACGCAATTAACCAATTCCATAAAGGAAACACATGCTGAGCAAACTGATGGAATTTAGAGTTACAACTCTCAAGTGAATCTTGAGCTGGATGCACGATAAATTCAGCTGATACGGGAAAAGGTGGAAATGGCCAGATCACTGAAGGTTAATTGTATCCCTGCTCATTCAGCTCCATTGCATTTCACTCCCTGTCTTTGTCACCAACTCCCTGCTGATTGCATTGAGTGAGTGAACTGCTATGCTTCTTTCACACACTGACTGGAGTAAATGTAGCCTGTGCACACATGCTGCACTCACTAACGCCCATATGCCAATTGTAGCAATCGTTACTGAGGAGCGGATCAGACTGACTCTTCATCAACATTAAAAATATGCGAACTGCAGACTTAGAAAGCATTTGAAAGCTTTTGAAGTCTGACTTTGTACAATTACGCTTGTAACGGATGTTGAGGTTAGGTCAGAATGTCGCCTCAAATCGTTCTAAATTCAATTCTGGATGAGTCAAATGTCTCAGTTGTACTGCTTATTTTCGGTTAATGGAACACCTTGACACAAAATGTACGAAATAATCGCCTTATACCTTACAGCACATAGTTACCACAGAGCCAGAAACTGCTGGGATAATCATGAAGTATTTGCTGTACATACCATTATAAATTTGTGAAAAATGTCAGCAATTTGCTGAGTATAGGATCTATGCCATGACTTCTGATTCTCCACAAATTGCTGGATGAACTGCACCCTCACCAAAGACCCCACTTGCCCTGATGTTCCTCAATGAAATTAATGCAGATTGTGAAGCCCCTGGATAGTCCATGTTGAAATGAATGATTCAGCCATTTAGGGCTAGTAATTAATGTCATAGACAACTCTTTTGTGACTTATTTTATGGTCAGGACATGACACTTGCCCTTGGGGTTGATAGAGTGCCAATGGAATTGTGAAGAATCACTCCAGAAGGCTGGGATTTGTTTCTAGAGGATTTAAAAAATATATTATTTTGATTTTACCTCAGCTGTTCTTTGTGCAGGTCCTGCCATCTACACTCCTGTTAGTGTCAGAAGGCAACAATTATTTGGGATGTAAAGCTGTGCTGATATGGTGAAATGCAACTCAGATAGATTTCTTCCAGAAAATAACATTTTGGGATACATTAAATGAGTAATTTCACACACAATATAATAATAATCTTTATTAGTGTCACAAGTAAGCTTACATTAACACTGCAATGAAGTTACTGTGAAAAGCCCCTAGTCGCCACATTCCGGTTCCTGTTCGGGTGCACAGAGGGAGAACTCAGGATGTCCAAATTACCGAAAGGCACGTCTTTCGGGACTTGTGGGAGGAAACCGGAGCACCTGGAGGAAACCCACGCAGACACGGGGAGAACTTGCAGATTGCACACGGACAGTGACCCAAGTCGGGAATCGAACCCGAGACCCTGGCGCGGTGAAGCAACAGTGCTAACCACTGTGCTACCATGCTGCATGTTTGTCTTATGAAGAGAGATTGAGCAGTTTAAGCCTATCCTCTCGAGAATTTAGAAGAATGAGGGGAGATCAAGTTGAGGTATACAAGATGATGAAAGGTATGGATAAAGTAGAAGTGGAATAGATGCTTCCTCTTGTGGGACATTCTAGAACGAGAGGTCATAGTTTCAGGATAAGGGGGAGCAAATTTAGAACAGAGATGAAGAGAAACTACTTCTCCCAGATGGTCTGTAGAATTCGCTACCCTCGAGTGTAATGGATGTTGGGACAGTGAGTAAATTTAAGGAGGAGTTAGACTGATTGTTAATTAGTAATGGATTGAAGGGTCACAGAGAACCGGCAGGACGGTGGAGTAGAGGCCATGATGAGACCATCCATGATCATATTCAATGGTGGAGCAGACTTGTGAGGCCAAATTGCTCCTAGTTCTTATGTTCGAAGAAAGAACAATTCTGCCTAATTCCACCGTCCAGCTCTTGGTGTGTCGCGCTGTAGGTCAGTCATTTTCAAAGTCAGACTCGCAACTTGCGGCTGGTGTTAGGAGGGTTGTGGAACCATCGGCCACGGTGTTCCCGATCGCGGCAGAAATGCCCAACAGCCGTGGCCGGCTTTTAAAAATGCCTGCCACTCCGTGCATGCGTGCTCCCTCAACAGTGCGCAAGCCCGGAGTCCAGCGAGGCAGACTACTTCCTCCTGACATCAGTGCACTGCTCCAGGCGCAGATTCTTTTTTAAAAAATCAATGAAGCCTTCTCTCCAGAAGCGGCGGCAGAGAACAGGTCACGTGTCCTGTACACTGACGTCATGTGCTCTGCGTGTAACAGAGATTCCTCCATTTTGTGGCTGCCAGCAGTGCTGATGTGAGCTCCAGGGCCTTTGGTAAACAACCCATGAAGATGAAGCTGAAAACAGGAACAAAGCAATCTGTCTATTTTTTTTAATGTTAATTTTAATTTAAAGTACCCAATTCTTTTTCCCATTTAGGGGGCAATTGAGCATGGCCAATCCACCTACCCTGTACATCTTTGGGTTATGGAGTTGGGACCCACAAATACATGGGGAGTATGTGCAAACTCCACACAGACAGTGACCCAAGGGTGTGATTGAACCAGTGTTCTCGGTGCTGTGAGGCAGCAGTGCTAACCACTGTGCCACCATGTGACCTCTGGAACAAAGCATTATAAAGATGACTTCTTGAGGTATGGGTTTATTCATTGCAAATCAAGATGCAAAGTTCATGTGTGTTATATGCAGGGAAGTACTGGCAAATGAAAGATTAAAACCTCAAAACTTCAAAGGCATTTCAAGACTAAGCATTGTGAGTTTGAGTCCAAACCTCTTGGTTTTTTTCAACGGATGCAGCAAGATCTTAAATCACTTCAGCAGAAATGTAACATTGAATGACAAAGCAAGTGAGATTGTGAGGACCAAGCAGGTTCACCTGTCACATTAAAGGTAAGTGAAAATGGTGGGTCATGTAGTTCGGGCGGCATGGGTCATGAAGGTCGGCCGGCGTGGGTCCCAAAGGATAGCTGGTTGATAAAAATGGGTCCCAGGCAAAAATGTTTGAAAAACACTGCTGTTGGTGATAGCTCCTCAAGCACAAATCTGGTGTTCTTTATCAATCAGGGGATTTCTTGATTAATATAGAGATATGGGGTTATACGGAGAAGGCAGGATAATGGGGATGAGGAACATAGCAGCCATGATCGAATGAAGGAACAGACCCAATGGCCTAATTCTGCTCCTGTATTTCATGGTCTTATTTTTAGGGGAGGCGAAAGATGGGCTTTGAACCCATGGATCCCAAAACTCTCCACTGCTTGGGGTTTCCTCATATCACGCCTGGGCCTATTTTAGATTAATTGATAGTGATTGATAGCTAAAACAACAACTCCATTATTGTTATATTGTGTGACCACCCAGGACGGTTGAGGCATAAGAGATGGTCCTTGGTCTTTTATCATCCAACAATTCTTAGAGCAGTGCAATGGCATATCCACTGGGTGCTTAACTGTCCATGATCATGCTGGACAAAGCCACTGGTTCCATACGACATGTGTCAAGAATGTTTGCATGTTTTTGCACACAGGCCCTGCCATTTAACCTTCCAAGGGCTAACACAACTGGGTTTCAGAGTCTGTTCATTCCAATTAATTTCTTTTTTTACTTTTTCTTTCTATCCCTTTCCTCTCTCTCAATGTCCACTCTTTCTTTCCCGCTCTCTTGTCTGTCTCTAATTTGACTCAAATTCACCTTATTGCCTTCACTGCATTGACTCCGTCCTTTCATTAGCCTTTCCTGCCATCGGTCAGGGAGACGAACCATTGGGAGTGATGTTCTCAGGTGTGACATTGCTTCTTTGTTATTGGATTAATGTTCCAGCAGTTTGCAGCAGTAATGTAGGTCGGTGTCAATGGGTGAACATGACATTTCCATTAACCTGGTAATGCAGCAGTGTTTGGGCTAGAGATTTTAAGCGAGGGTCCCAGGTTCAATTCCCTGCTGGGTCACTATCTGTGAGGAGTCTGCACGTTCTCCCCATGTGTGCATGGGTTTCCTCTGGGTGTTCCGGTTTCCTCCCACAGTCCAAAGATGTGCAGGTTAGTTGGATTGGCCTTGCTAAATTGCCCTTAGTGTCCAAAAAGGTTAGGTGGGGTTGCTGGGTTACAGGGATAGGGTGGAGGCATGGGCTTAAGTGGGGTGCTCTTTCCTCAGGGCCGGTGCAGAATCGATGGGCCGAATGGCCTCCTTCTGCACTGTAAATTCTATGATAAAGGTAACAAAATGTCACTAGCACATCATGTTTAAGTTTCTCAATCATGCTGCCAGCTTACTGTAATGGAGCTAGCACAGGCATGATGGGCTAAATTGCCTCCTTCTATGCTATATTGTTCCATTCTATTTGGGGCGACACAATAGCACAATGGTTGGCACTGCTGCCCCACAGTCCCAGCGCCAGGGACCCGGGTTCAATTCCGGCCTCGGGTGACTGTCTGTGTGGAGTTTGCACGTTCTCCCCGTGTCTGCGTGGGTTCACTCCGGGTGCTCTGGTTTCCTCCCACAGTCCAAAGGTGTGCAGGTTAGATGGATTGGCCATGCTAAATTGCCCGTTAGTGTCCAAAACGTTAGGTGGGGTACAGGGATAGGGTCAGGGTGTGGGCCTAGGCAGGGTATTCTTTCCGAGGTTTGGTGCAGACTCGATGGGCTGAGTGGCCTCCTTCTGCACTATGGAGATTCTATGATTCTACTATGATTCCGTGTACTTATATAGAGGGGGCTGGTTTAGTTCAATTGGGTGGACAGTGGTTTGTGACGCCGAGCGAAGCCAACAGCATGGATTACATTCCAATACTGGCTGATGTTATGTATGAAGGCTCTGCCTTTTCCACCTTTCCCGTTGCCTGACATTTGGTGACCCTCAGGTTAAATCACCACCAGTCAACTCTCCCCCTCAAAGGGGAAAGCAGCTTATCGGGGCTATGGTGACTTTACTGATATAAATATATCATGAGGAAAGGTTGGAAGGGCCTTTACTCAGGTTGGGCATAAGAGTATGCATGTCCTCAGAGAGAAAAATTAAAGAAAAGACTTTTATTTGCACTTAGCTCAGTTGGCTGGATCGGGATGCAGAGCGAGGCCAACAGCATGGGTTCAATTCCCGTCCCGGCTGAGGTTATTCACGAAGGCTCCGTCTTCTCAACCTTGCCCCTCGTCTGAGGTGTGGTGATTTTCAGATTAAAATCACCACCAGTCAGCTCTCCCCCTCAAAGGGGAAGTAGCCTATGGTCATCTGGGACTATGGCGACTTTACTGCAGTTCACAACGTCAGGATATCCCGAAGTGCTTTACAACCAATGATGTACTTTTTGAAGTGTCACTGTTGTTCTTTTGTCTCAGGTTCAGAGTCCAGATGGGTTTCGTTAGCCTAAGAATGCTACCAGAGACTGCCGTCTGTAAGAACCAATTTTCTTTATTTACAGATCTACATGCATCTCTGCACTCTACACAAGGTTGTATTTCTGATCGCCACCAGATCAGTCTCTTAGTCATGTGACATTGTTTTGTAAAGAACGAAAGGAGAAAAACAAAACATATTTTTATTTAACAATTTAACTACACACACAGCTCAGTAGTTCCCTACTGGGTCTTCTCTAGTCAGTACCTTACTGGCCGACTCCATTTATACATTCAGAGATTGTGAACAGTCCCTCACCCCTTATATTCCGCAAGGTCCATGGGGTAGTTAATCATCCCTACCCTGTGAGACCCAAGCGGGTTATAACATCCTTCCCCCCCCAAAGTCTGGAGCATCCCCCAAAGACCATGGCAAGCGAGGGTGCCGGACCCTATTGACATTTGACTATGGGTCAGGTGGCGTATATCTTGAGGGCGAACGGCACCTCCATCACGAATGTCGTGGTGGCTGCAGTTCCAAAGGCTGTGGATCCGAAGGCTCCCCATCAGAGGTTGCCTGTGTTCCCATTTCAGAGACCGAATCATCGACTTCAGTCATCTTGGCGTCCTGACCTCCTCAGGGTCCTGTGGAGGCATTGCCGTGGCTTGAGCAGGCAGCAGATGTGATTTGGGAAGAATCTGCCGAGGGCGAGGAACTTTCTGAAGAATTGGTCTCCTGTACTGAAGGTGAACGAAGTGCTTTTTCATAGTACGGACGTTGGCTTGCACCTGCTCGGCGACAGGCTCTGTTTGGCGGAGGATAACAGGGGAGACCCACCATGTGCCGTCAGCGAAGTTTCAACAAACATCGAGTCACCTGGTTCAAAATGCCCGAAAGGTCGACGTCGAGAGGTGCAACATCCCTGCTGCTCCTGATTGTGACCTACTTTCACACCCATGTTCGGAAAAACCATGTTCAGGTGAGTACGAAGTCTCTGGCTCATTAGAATTTCTATGGGGGCCACTCCAGTCACTGCGTGTGGAATGGTCCTGTAGCTAAACAAGAAAGAGCCAGCCAGGTGTGCATCGATCCCAATGATTGTTTCTTAGGACCGCGTTTAAAATTTTGCTCGATCCCCTAAGCCATTCGAAGCCGGATGGTATGAATATGCCGCACCCCATTTGGCTTCAGAACCCCGGAGAACTCCTCACTTGTGAAAGGAGTGCCGTTATCAGTGACAACCACTTCAGGGATGCCGTGCGTGCAAAACGATAAATGCAACTTCTCGATGGTCGCCCGGGCCGTGGTTCCCGCCACCTTGTGCAGTTCAAGCCACATCGAATGCGCCGCGATTATTAATCGGAATGACAATCCCTGAAAGGAGCCTGCAAAGTCGGCATGCAGCTGCGCCCATGTCCGGCCCGGCCATTCCCAATGACGCAGGGGTGAGGTCAGCGGGATCTTCTGCTGTTCTTGCCAAACAGAGCATTGCTGGGCTATCGTCTCAATATCCTTGTTGAGGCCCAGCCACCACACATAACTATGTGCCAGCATTTCATCTTGGACACGCCTGGATGAATATTGTGGAGGTTTTTCAGAACCAACTCTCGCTTCTTGTTCGGGGTGACTATGTGCGTACCCCACAGCAGGCTATCATCCTCTACACTAAATTCAGACAGCTTAGAGACAAATGCCTTTAACTCACCTGGGAACTGTCAATGCTGCCCCCCCGTATTAGACCACGTGCTGAACTTTGGAAAGGATCGGGTCCAGCTCGGTCCATTCACTGATCCGTGATGCCGTGACAAGCAGAGTCTATGAAATTCAGGGTCGCGACCATCTCGACCATCGAGGCGGTCGGCAAAGGTATCTGTCAATAAAGGTAACCTGCTCAAAGTGTCCACATTCGCATTTTGAGACCCCGGTCATCCTCTTTGAAGAATCTAAGTAAAGGTTTATGATCTGAAATGAGTGTAAAATGGCAACGGTAGACATACTGATGAAAGGGTTTCACAGCAAACACCACCGCCTGGCCTTCCTTCTCCATCTGCGTGTACCTTTTTTCCGCTGCAGCCTACGTACAGGAAGCAAAAACTATCAGCCGTTCCCTTCCGTCCTCCATTTGGTGGGACAGAACAGCCCCAGTACCGTAGGCTGTTCTGCCCCAGTACCCCAGTCTGGAAGCATCGCACGTGATGAGTAAGGGCTTGACGGGATCGTAATGGGTGAATAATCCAGAAAACGACAATTCTCCTTTTACCCACCGAAAAGTTTCTTCCTGCGGCTGGCCCCAAGTCCATACATGATCCTTTTTCAGAAGGAGGTACAAAGGAACCAATGTGGTCGACAAGCTCAAAAGGAATTCTCGTAACAATTTACGAGACCGAGGAAAGATCGAAGCTTCAAGACGTTTGTCGGTGTGGTGGCCTGCTGGATGGTGCGTATCTTCTCCGCGACGAGGTGGAGACCCTCACGATCCACCCAATAGCTGAGGTAGACTATCTCCTTCGCATTAAACTCGCACTTGGCTCTCCGTAGGCGGACTGCACCTTCAGCAAACCGTTTCATCGCAACCTCCAAGTTATCCAAGTGCTCTCGTTCAGAGGCACCCAGGACCAGCACGTGACCACACACGGGAGCCCCCTCAGGGTGCCCTTCATCACGTGACCACACATGGGGGCCCCCTCAGGGTGTCCTCCATCACCTGCTGAAAAATAGCTCTGGTGGAGGACACTCCGAAAGGCAGCCGTGTATACTCGTATCGATCCCATTGTTTGTTGATGGCGACATACTTGTAAGAGGCTAGGTCCAGCTCCAGCTGCAATTAGGCATGGTTCATGTTGAGCTTTGTGAGTGAATGATCCCCTGCAAGCTTCGTGTAGAGATGCTCAATGTGCGACATGGGGTAGCGGTCCAATCGCTACACAATGCAACTGCATGTAATTGTCCTCCTCCTCTGGCTCATCCAATGTAAAGTGCAGGCCCTGCGCTGACGGCAGCCCCTGCTGGGGCGTCCAGACCTTTGGCTCACTAAGGCCTGGGCTCATGCCACAAACGGTGACCACAAGCCCCACAAAGATTTGACTCCCCACTATGGACTCCAGGGAAGACTCCCAGTGTGAAGGCTCATTCTTTGGCCATTGGGTCGGGCCTTTGCGACGTTTGGTCCACGGTAAAGTGACGAGATGGGGAGGGACCCCAGGATGGGAGGGGGCGCACCCTTATGAATTCACCTCCCTGCTTTTTCTGCACTCCTTGTTCCGTGTTTTCGTGGGAGTGCGACAAAGTCAGGGAAAGTTCGGCAAGCAGCTTCTTCAGCGAGACTGCATGGTTTATTCTGCAAACCAAGCGGTCACGTAGCATTTCAGGTAAGGCAACGCCATATGCAAAGAGCTCAGCAATGTTATGCAGCCGTGTCAAAACCTCGGTGATGGACTCACCCGGGGTTCTTTTGGGGGCATTAAACCGGTACCACATTACTATTACCGATGGGGTCGGTTTAACATGTTGCCTCACTAACTCCACAAGCTCATCAAACGTTTTAGTGTCCAGGGCCACTGGGTAGGTAAGACTCCGTATCATTCCGAACATATGTGTGCCACAAACTGTAAGCAATATGACTACCTGGCGGTCGTTCTCCGCGACATTATTAGCCCTGAAGAAGTACTGAATCCTCTGTGTGTACTGATTCCAATCTTCCAGTCTGGCATCGAACATAACCAAATCTCTGAAAAAGGTGGGGAAAAAAACTCCAACCTGTATCCAACAGATATGGGGAGGTGGCTCAGCAGCCTTCATAGTGAACCAGTCTTAATCATCATCGGCAGTTTTGCAAGGGTTAACAAAAGGAGTCCACACCAAGCTGTGTAGAAAAGCAAAACTTAGTTTTATTTACCACGTTAACTATATACACAGCTCCAGTATTTTCCTACTGGGCCTTCTCTAGTCAGTGCCTGACCGACTAACTCTGTTTGTACAAGGGCGCATGGCCTTAGTTAATGATCCCCCGTCCCCTTATCGAGGGAGTTCTGTTATGGGCCAGGGTTTAGAAACCCCCACAGTGTATCATGGAGTTCAGCTGACCCACAACTTTCAATAGATTGTGGTATGGGGAGCACACGGCCCACTCTACAGGTGTGATGCAGCAGAAATGGAAAAATAGTTTTTAAAGCAAAACAATGCTTATTCTATGAACTCAAGTTAACCTTTTTAAACCATACAGTGAACATCTTAGCAGCCATTAATTCAGATACAACCCCCAAAGACTACATCACTAAGTAATCCTTTAAGCTTTCCTATTAACATCCATACGACTTAAAAACAAAACCTTTAACAGAAGCACATTAGGTTTACATTCACTACTGGGAACATTTATAATTCTGAATTCACCAAATGATCAAGAGATAGTCCTTTGATGGCAGAAATAACAGCAGTACACCTGCTTGGTCTGTATTCAGCTCCAACACTGAAAACGAAACTAAAACACACCCTGCAGCAAACAGCCTAAAACGAAAGTGAAAAGCTGACAGACAGCCCAGCTCCACCATCACTGCAGTAGTAAACACCCATTTCTTAAAGGTACTCTCACTACAGATATTTATATACACACCCATTTATAAACACCCATTTCTTAAAGGTACTCTCACATGACACCTCCCCCCAAGAAAAAAAAAATAACCATCAATTTCAAGGTGGTGTCATTTTTCACCTTTTCACTATCCTTTAAGAAATGCACACAGTAAATATATTTTTTGTTTAAAAAAAAAACAACACACGCAAACAGGTATAATAATATAGTCCATTTTTGTTCTTCCTCCAACTGAAATTCTTCCTGATTGACAGTCTCTTTGAACAAGAAGGTCCATCCATTTCTCTACGCTTCGGCATTTCTCTTTAAAGTCAAATACTTTAGTTCAATCTGATCGCAGAGTCCCTTGTAATTCTCCAACACATGAGCATTGGTTATCACAGCTTTCAGGCAGTCAAATGCCTGTTGAAAGTCCGCTGTCCACTGAAATTTTTGACGTTTCTTCAGCAAGTCCATCAGTGGAGCAATCACGCTACAAAACATTTTCACAAATGTTCGATCAAATCCACTCAAGCCAAGAAATCGCATTAGTTCCCTTCGTCTTGAGGGTATCGGAAACTTCTCGAGGAAAGTGACTTGGGCTTTTCCAAATTCACTTTTGGCTAGGTTTAGCACCAGACCCACCTCCTGAAGTCGATCGAATAACTCCATCAGATGTTTTAAATGTTCTTTCCATGTCTGGCTGAAAATTACCAGATCGTTGATGTATACCGCACAATTGGGTAATCCTGAAACAACTTTATTAGTTAACCGTTGAAATGGGGCTGGTGCGTTTTTCATGCCAAATGGCATAACTTTGAATTGGTATATACCATCTGGAATCACAAAAGCTGAAATCTCCTTCGCTCTTTGGGATAAAGGTACCTGCCAGTAACCTTTAAGTAAATCCAGTTTAGAAATAAAGCAGATGGACCCACTTTCTCAATGCAATCCTCCAAATCATAGAATTTGAATCATAGAATTTACAGTGCAGAAGGAGACCATTCGGCCCATCGAGTCTGCACCGGCTCTTGGAAAGAGCACCCTACCCAAGGTCCACACTTCCACCATATCCCCATAACCCAGTAACCCCACCCAACACTAAGGGCAATTTTGGACACTAAGGGCAATTTAGCTTGGCCAATCCACCTAACCTGCACGTCCTTGGACTGTGGGAGGAAACGGGAGCACCCAGAGGAAACCCATGAACACACGAGGAGAACGTGCAGACTCCGCACAGACAGTGACCCAAGCCAGGAATCGAACCTGGGACACTGGAGCTGTGAAGCAATTGTGCTAACCACAATGCTACCATGCTGCCCAAATGTGGGATAGGATAAGAGTCCATTCTTGTAACTGCATTAACCTTTCTATAGTCCACAGACAACCATTGGGTACTGTCTGGTTTAGGTACCATCACTATGGGTGAGCTCCATTGGCTGCAACCCACTTCAATTATGCCATTTTTAAGCATACTCTCAATCTCTTTGTTAACCTGTGCCAATTTTAAAGGGTTAAGTCTATATGGATGCTGTTTGATTGGAACAGCATTTCCCACATGTACATCATGTATAGGCATTTTAGTACTTCCCAATTTATCTCCACAAACTTGCCCACTTGATATCAATAACTCTTTCAGGTCAGTCCGTTTTTCCTCTGGAAGGTAACTCAACAATTTATCCCAATTTTTAAGAACATCATCGTTTTCCAATTTAATTTGAGGTGTGTCAAATTCACAGTCATTTGGATTTGGTTCATCACTTTGAGTTAGAATCATTAAAACCTCCTCCTTTTTCTCTCCTTCCATTTCAAAGTACCTTTTAAGCATATTCACATGACACACTCGGTGAGTCTTCCTTTTATCTGGTGTTTTTACCACCTAATTCACCTCACTTAATTTCCTTTCAATCTGATAAGGTCCACAAAACCGAGCTTTTAAACACTAAAACTTTTTCTCCACAGGCAAAGCCACGAACATTGGATTTCTTGTCCGTTACCCGTTTCATCACATTTTGTGCAACCTTTAAATGTTGTCTAGCCAATTCACCTGCTCTATTTAATCATTCCCTAAAATTTGACATGTAATCCAATAATGTAATTTCTGATTTCTCAATTTAAGTGGTCCTCTTACCTCATGACCAAAAATTAGTTCAAAAGGACTGAATTTGGTTGACTCATTAGGTGCATCCCTAATTGCAAACAGTATGAATGGAATTCCTTTATCCCAATCCTCTGGATAATCTTGACAATAAGCCCTCAACATTGTCTTTAATGTCTGATACCACCTTTCTAACTCTCCCTGCGTTTCTGGATGGTACACAGTTGATTTAAGTTGTTTTATTCCTAAGCTATCCATAACTTCTTTGAATAACCTTGAGGTAAAATTCGATCCTTGATCCGATTGTATTTCTGTGGGTAGTCCATACCTAGTAAAGAATTTAAGTAACTCCTCCACAATCTTTTTAGCTGTAATATTACGTACTGGAATGGCCTCTGGAAACCTAGTAGACACATCCATTATTGTCAAAAGATATTGATTCCCACTTTTTGTTTTAGGAAGTGGTCCTACGCAATCAATTAGGACCCTTGTAAAAGGCTCCTCAAATGCTGGAATGTGTATTAAGGGCGCTGGTTTTATCACTGCTTAAGGATTCCCTATCACTTGACATGTCTGACATGATTGACAAAATGTAACTACATCTCTATGTCGTCCAGGCCAATAAAAATGTTTTTGTATTTTAGCTTGAGTTTTCTTTATTCCCAAATGACCTCCCACTGGTACCTCATGTGCAACTCGCAACACCTCCTTTCTATACCCTACCGGAAATACTACTTGATGAACTTCTGCCCACTTTTCATCCACCTGCATATGTAAAGGTCTCCATTTTCCCATCAAGATGTCACTTTTACGGTAATAACACTCTGATATACACTCAGATTCTTCTTCCGTATATGCTTTCTGATACATCCGTTTTATTTCTATATCTTTCTGTTGTAACTCTGCCACTTTTCCTGAACTAAAAATATCCGCCTCATCCTTCACCCGTTCTTGTTCTTTTTCAACCAACTGATCAAAAATCGTTTCTGATAATTGCACTTCAACTTCATCTTCACTCTTTGATTTCTCCTCTTGTCTTAACCTGTGATTTTGCGACCTTGTTGCTACACAATCCGGAAAAATCCCAGGATATTCATTCTTCAACACTTCAGTTGTCTGATTTTCCACTGGCTTATCAACCACAGTAGACATCACTTCCACCTGCGATCCAGCTATATCATTACCCAAGATAAACTGTATTCCTGGAAAGATAGCCAGTCAGTGTGGGCATTGAGAGGCAGAACCCGTTGAATGCATCAGCTAACGGTCTGCAGTAAGAATCCCAGCACACAATAGGTTATTCCAGTTGAACAGATTAGGAAAAAACAGCGGATCTGAGTTTAAACCAAATATGGAAAAGTCGGAATGGGCAGGATGTTGGCCAAATTCTTTTTTTCCCAGGGAATAGTGAGACTCTGGAATATGCTGTCATTGCATGTGATCTCCTGGAATGATTTTGATCACTTCTGGTCTTCCATGGGATCAGAGAGGAATTTTAATTCCCTTATAAACCCTGGACTTGATCTCTGTCGAGGGCCGTTGTGGGAAGAGGAGTTGGGGGAAAGGGAGAAGTCATGATGCCACCATGTTGACTGGGCCAGGCTTGATAGACCAGGTGGACCTTTGCTGCTTGTCAATTCTGTATGTTCTCATGGCACCATGTTGGTTCTGTTGCGCATATTGGTGCTGCTCCTGCCTGTTTCCGAGCCCTACATCTCTCTGAGTTCTCTGTGCTTCTCCAATACTGAACTCGTCCACAACCCAATTTTCATTGCTCCACCATTGCCAGGTACATCTTCGATTTATTTGGCTTTAAACTCGAGAATTCTCTACTTTATAACCTCTTTTCAACCTGCCCTTTTGTCCAAGTTGTCATCTGCCCTAAGTACTCCTCATGTGGCTTGAGTGTCTGTGCTGAGTCTCCATGTTCTCCCTGTGTCTGCATGGGTTTCCTCCGGGTGCTCCGTTTTCCTCCCAGTAGTCCCAAAAGACGTGCTGTTAGGTAATTTGGACATTCTGAATTCTCCCTCAGTGTACCCGAACAGTTGCCGGAGTGTGGCGACTGGGGAATTTTCACAGTAACATCATTGCAGTGTTAATATAAGCCTACTTATGACAGTGATAAAAATTATTATTAAATGTTGTTCAATAAAGCTCTTGTAAAGCACCCTAGAATATTTTCCTATGGAAAGATGCTATTTAAATGCAAGTTATTACTTCAAATGGACTGGGTTTGTGGCTTGATATCTTACAAGCTGTCTAATTTAGCAAACTTGCTATATTGTTAAGGACATCTTTCCATGTGCCCCCTGACTTTAAGCCCCAATATTTATA
Source organism: Scyliorhinus torazame (assembly GCF_047496885.1). Classification (NCBI taxonomy): domain Eukaryota; kingdom Metazoa; phylum Chordata; class Chondrichthyes; order Carcharhiniformes; family Scyliorhinidae; genus Scyliorhinus; species Scyliorhinus torazame. Next base: position 123,066,376 of record NC_092723.1, read on the forward strand.
AATCAGTGAGCTCATGTCTACCTGAGAGCTCCAGGCAGCTCTTGTCTGTCCTGTGTGAAACAGGCACCAGGCCTACTTCACTCAGGATTCCCAGCTTTACTTGAGGCTTACCCATGTTCCTTCCATTGCCCCTACTGCCCCAGTTTTTATTTGAAGTTTGCTAGCAGTGAGACCTGGGGCCTCTCTTGGCTCCCAGGTGGCCTGTGATCTGCAGGTGGAGTTGCCACAGGTGCCAGCAGCATGCAGCATTTAAAAAAATAAGCTCTGGCACCTAATTCTGGTTCCCAGTTTCTGAAACCGTACGAATACACCAAACAGCCTTCATCTGAAAAACAGGACAAGACCAGCTTCCACAGCAATGACCTTCATTTGACCTATCCATTATCTCCACTCGTGACCCATATCAGTGCTTCCATTTAACATTAATAATTTACTTGAAAGCAAATCCATCCATATGCTATCCGTTTAGTTACCTGTTGATTGATACTTGATTCTTTCTAGAGTGAAAACAATTCTTAACTTAATTTACAAATTCAGTAAACGTTGTCTTTCCTTTCTTTCAAGCCATCTACCCAGCTACAGCCACAATTTGCATTTATATAGCATCTTTTAATGCAGTACACATCCCAAGGTACTAATGTATTCCTTTGATCATCGTCCCTCTGATTAATCTTCCAATGCTACATTTTGGGGTCTTTTAATTCTGCTTTGTTAACAATAACATGGGGATGGTGAAAGCATTTGCCAGACAATGCTTTATTTGCTATATAAAGAGAACATTAGTTAGCTGATTCGGAATGTGTTCTCAGCCTCTGCAGTATTTGTTCAGCAATTTATGTTACTTTGAATATGTAACTGGTTTAGCTCAGTGGGCTAGGCAGCTGGTTTGTGATGCAGAACAATTCCTATACCAGCTGAGGTACCCAAACAGGGGCCGGAATGTGGCGACTAGAGGCTTTTCACAGTAACTTCATTGCAGTGTTAATGTAAGCCTACTTGTGACAATAAACAGATTATTATTATTAACTGCTGTTTTTTACTGTGCCCATTCATTGAACTACTTATTCTGCATGTGTTGCTCCCTGTTTATTTTAAAGACATTAGCGCCTCTATTTAATAATTTGTTTATTTTAGGTTCATTACCGTTTTCTTTGCTAACTCATTCATTTTTAATGTGTTAATATCACCACTAACAAACAAATATCACATCTTCATACAGCAGTATTTCTAACTGAGAGTCTAGTCCATAGATTAATGACTCTTTGCATTCAGAACCTTCTGATTAATGTGCTCCTTACCTGCCTGTAGTGTCTCTTCTTGTTCTATTCATACAAGCTAAATGAACCAGCTTTTGTCTAGTGTCTTTCACCCCCTGAGAATGTCCAGATGTGCTTTAAAGTCAATGAAGTATAGTGATTGTCATAATGTCAGACCAAATTAGTATCAGATTAGTGCGCAGCAAGATCCCAGAAACGGCAATCTGATAGGAATAATGATAATATTTATTGGTGTCACAAGTAGGCTTACCTTAACACTGCAATTAAGTTACTGTGAAAAGGGCAGCACAGTGGCGCAGGACAGCACGGTGGCACAGTGGATTAGCATTGCTGCCTCACTGTGCCGAGGTCCCAGGTTCGAGCTCGGCTCTGGTCTGGGTCACTGTCCGTGTGGAGTTTGCACATTCTCCCTGTGTTTGCGTGGGTTTTGCCCCCACAGCCCAACGATGTGCAGGCTAGGTGGATTGGCCACGCTAAATTGGCCCTTAATTGGAAAAGAATGAATTGGGTACTCTAAATTTAAAAAAAAGTTACTGTGAAAAGCCTCTAATCGCCACATTCCGGCACCTGTTCGGGTACACAGAAGGAAAATTCAGAATGTCCAAATGACCTTACAGCACGTCTTTCGGGACTTGTGGGAGGAAACTGGAGCACCCGGAGGAAACCCACGCAGACACAGGGAGAATGTGCAGACTCCGCACAGACAGTGACCCAAGCCGGGAATCGAACCTGGGTCCGTGGCGCTGTGAAACAACAGGATATTCTGGGTGGGATTTTCCGGCAAGTTTTCTGGTGACGGAGGCAGCTTGCTATTGCCTGCTGGCTGGATCCTCTGGTTCCGCTGTTTCCACAGTGTTTTGCGTGGCTCATCCATCCCGCTGCTGGGGAACCTGCTGCAGAGGGGGATGGGAGGGGGGTCCCTCGGCTGGACTGGAAGATCCTGCCAGTGGGAAGGACCGGAAAATCTGACCCTTTATTTATCTTAGGTGTTGATTGAGGCGCAGATGTTGACCAGGACACATTCATGTAATTTTCCATATTTACCTTGAGATGCAGCTTAGGATCTGTAACAACATCACCTCTTGGATGTCCCTTTTAAATTTCTTCAATATTTTCTTTAGGTCGGATCTCCTGGTTCAGAGGCGCAATGTTAATTTTACTGACTTCCAGACTTGCTGCTGTCAACTGATCTTTGAATACAATGCTTTGCATTTTCAATCCAATAATTCCTCCCAGAGCCTTAGCGGTAGAATTGTCAAACAAAATGTCTTATTGAGCCACGTTAGGGGATATTGAGACAGGTGGCTTGAGCCAAAGAGATAGGTTTTAAGGAGGTGGAGAGAGAGGCATTGAGGTTTAGGGAGGGGATTTAAGTGCTTAGGGTCTCAATAGCTGAAGACTTGGCTGCCCAGTGGCGAGGTAATGAAAACTGTAGATGCACAAGGGACCAGAACCAGAGGAATGCAGAAATCTTGGGTTAGACTGCTGTGAAAGTATTAATCGTTTAGAGAACATTGAACATAGAACATACAGTGTAGAAGGAGGCCATTCGGCCCATCGGGTCTGCACCGACCCACTTAAGCCCTCACTTCCACCCTATCCCCGTAACCCAATAACCCCTCCGAACCTTTTTGGTCACTAAGCGCAATTTATCATGGCCAATCCACCTAACCTGCACGTCTTTGCACTGTGGGAGGAAACCGGAGCACCCGGAGGAAACCCACGCAGACACAGGGAGAATGTGCAGAGTCCGCACAGACAGGGACCCAGCAGGGAATCGAACCTGGGACCCTGGCGCTGTGAAGCCACAGTGCCAGTCACTTGTGCTAATGTATTAATAAAGCATTAATCATATGGGTATGTATTTCAAATCCTAAATGTAATCAAAAGAACTAAACTGGCCTCTTATTCTTCCAGCACACATTATGCAAGATGTGGGCCTTGGAGAGATGCAATGCAGATTCAAAAAAATGATACAGGGGCTAAAAGGGTTAAAGTGGGAGGACAAGTTTACATTGGCTTGTATTATTTTGAGTCTAGAAGAGAAAAGTGTGGTCTAATTCAGATGTTTTTAGATGATTAAGGAAGTTTATAGGGTAAATATGAATTATTTCCTCTGCTGGGAGAGTCCAGAACAATGCGGCAAAATCTTAAAGTTAAAATTTGGCCCTTTGGCGATGGTGTCAGGAAGCATTTCCTCACAGACAGGACCGTGAACATCTGGCATTCTCTCCCCGAAAAACTGTTGAGGCTGGGAGGGTCAATTAAAAATGTCATAGCTGAGATTGGTCGATGTTTATGAGGCAAGTCTAATAAAGGAAAAAGAACCTAGTCAGGGGCTGATACTTATTGAAGAAGGGTGGAAGCTGCCGAAATGGCTTAACATGCCTCAGGAGTCTCGGATGCCATCCTGAAGGCCTTGGTACAGGAGGTGGACAGGAAGAGAGAGATTCTCTTCCCTCAGGTGGCCAGAAGGCCTCCAGCCATGCACTCAGAAGGCAGTGGGAGCAGGTGGGCATGCCGTCAATGCCACCAGTCTAACCCTGAGTATCTGGATGCAGTGTCACCAGAGGTTTAACAATTTCAAGCCTTCACTTGATCCCGATCAGTCAATGTATCCTCACCTGCCACATGCTATCAGCTGCATTCTTAAATTACACACTGCTCCAGTCACCAACACCCTTCTCAATCATCTACCAACAATTTCTATCAACCATGACTCCCATCCTACATTTATATTCTTCACCTCACCATCATATACTTAATAACTGCACAGACTGCCAGCTATCACGCTGGCCCTCCTCGTAACACTTGCAGCCTGTGAAAGAATAAAAAGAAACACATTGGTCCACACTCACTGACACATTTCTCTCTCTCTTAAAGGACAAGCAGCTAACTGGCTGGTGGCAAATATGATACATGTGCTGATCCGGTGGACGTGATGGTGCTGGGCTTGAATGAAGCAGTTGAGGCTGTTCTTGTCGAATAGAGCGAGTCTGTTGTCACTGTCGAGGAGCGTAGCGGGGTCCAGCTCCAACTTCGCACAGGACTTTGCGCAGAGCTTGAAGTACATCCTTTCTGGCCTTTAAGGTAATAGAATCCCACTTTCCTGGTCTGTAGCCCTGTATTTTACAGCACTTAAGGTGCAGATCCAGGTCCTTTTTTTAAAGAGTTTAGGGTCTTTGCCTCCACCAGCAACTCAGGCAGCGATTTCCAGACTCCCAGTACTGTAATAAAGGTTCTTTCCTCCTGTCCTCTCTACACCTTCTGCCACTTATCTTGAATCTATGTCTCCTAGTTCTAGAATGCCCCACCAAGGGAAACAATTTTATTCTGCCCACTCTATCTCTTACCCTCATGGTTTTGTATGCCTCAGTTAAGTCACCCCTCATCCTTTGTTCCAAGGAAAATAACCCAACCTATCCAATGTCTCCTCGTAGCCACACTTTTCTTGGCCTGGCAATGGTCTTGAAAATCTCCTCTGCACCCTCTCCAGAGCAATTATGTCCAACTCCATGGCAACACTCGTGGACCTGACCTTGATGCAGCATCATATGGCCGTTGTCTCAGCTGTGCCGTAATGGAAGCTCGGCGGTTGTGGCAAGGACTAAACAACATAACGGGCTACAAAGCGAAGCCAAACAGTATCTCTGGCAGCAGCGCACCCCTCCCCGATGAACTCAATGCATTCTATGCTCGGTTCGAGCAGGTAACCAACAATCCGCTGGCGAGTGCCCCAGCAGCCCATAATTCACCCATACCCATCAGCACAGCTTCTGAAGTCAGATTGGCCTTCCTGAAAGTGAACCCACGGAAGGCGACGGCCCCAGACGGGATCCCTGGTCGTGCACTCAGAGCCTGCGCAGACCAGCTGGCAGAGGTATTCACGGACGTCTTTAACCTGTCCCTACTCCACTCCGAGGTCCCCACCTGCTTCAAGAAGACCACAATCATACCGGTACCAAAGAAGAACCAGGCAACGTGCCTCAATGACTACCGACTAGTGGCCCTGACTTCAGTCGTAATGAAGTGCTTCGAGAGGTTGATCATGAAGCGCATCACCTCCATACTCCCAGAACGCCTTGATCCACTGCAATTCGCATACCACTGCAACCGGTCCACATCAGACACAATTTCCCTGGCCCTACACTCATCCCTAGAGCATCTCGAAAACAAGGACTCCTACATTAGACTCCCATTTATTGACTACAGCTCCGCCTTCAACACCATAATCCCAGCCAAGCTCATATCAAAGCTCCAAAACCTAGGACTTGGCTCCCCACTCTGCAACTGGATCCTCGATTTTCTGACCAACAGACCACAATCAGTAAGAATAAACAACAACACCTCCTCCACAATAGTCCTCAACACCGGCACCCCGCAAGGCTGCGTACTTAGCCCCCTACTCCAATCCCTGTACACACACGACTGCGTGGCAAAACTTGGTTCCAACTCGATCTACAAGTTTGCTGATGATACGACCATAGTGGGCCGGATCTCGAATAACGATGAGTCAGAATACAGGAGGGAGATAGAGAATCTAGTGGAGTGGTGTAGCGACAACAATCTCTCCCTCAATGCCAGCAAAACTAAAGAGCTGGTAATTGACTTCAGGAAGCAAAGTACTGTACACACCCCTGTCAGCATCAACGGGGCTGAGGTGGAGATGGTTAGCAGTTTCAAATTCCTAGGGGTGCACATCTCCAAAAATCTGTCCTGGTCCACCCACGTCGACGCTACCACCAAGAAAGCACAACAGCGCCTATACTTCCTCAGGAAACTAAGGAAATTCGGCATGTCCACATTAATTCTTACCAATTATTACAGATGCACCATAGAAAGCATCCTATCGCGCTGCATCACAGCCTGGTATGGCAACTGCTCGGCCCAGGACCACAAGAAACTTCAGAGAGTCGTGAACACCGCCCAGTCCATCACACAAACCTGCCACCCATCCATTGACTCCATCTACACCTCCCGCTGCCTGGGGAAAGCGGGCAGTATAATCAAAGATCCCTCCCACCCGGCTTACTCACTCTTCCAACTTCTTCCATCGGGCAGGAGATACAGAAGTCTGAGAACACGCACGAACTGACTCAAAAACAGCTTCTTCCCCACTGTCACCAGACTCCTAAATGACCCTCTTATGGACTGATTTCATTAACACTCCACCCTGTATGCTTCATCCGATGCCAGTGCTTATGTACATTGTGTATGTTGTGTTGCCTTATTATGTATTTTCTTTTATTCCCTTTTCTTCTCATGTACTTAATGATCTGTTGAGCTGCTCGCAGAAAAATACTTTTCACTGTACCTCGGTACACGTGACAATAAACAAATCCAATCCAATCCTGTGCTGTAATGTTCTATGTTCTATGAAGAAGTGGATTTGGTCTCCTGAACTCTTCTTCCCCTCCCCCTCCTTGAGAAGTTTGCCTTCTCTGCTTCACCGCCCGCTGATGATTAAGCCCAAGTGGAAATGTTACTGTTGCCCCAATGACTAAGAGCAAATGGTGCCTTCAGCTGCCTTACAGAGGCAACCAGCACATTCCCTGCATCCAACAAGGCTCCCTGTATCCTTTACCAACTGCGACGAACTCATCAAAACACCTCGTACTTCCACATACTCTGCAAGAACCAGTAAATAGTAATAAGGACTATCATCACCCTGAGTTGGGTGATGGTACTTTTAAATAAAACTGGAGATGGGACCCTAGTGCTGCTGAATGCATGTTCAGCTCTGCATGTTTAAGTGAGGGTGTTATCGAGAGACCAAAATGCCATCTGGTCAGTCATCAAATCAGCATATCAAGCTGGCAGACATCACAATGTCATGTGCTGGGGCAGCACAGTAGCACAGTGGTTAGCACAGTTGCTTCACAGCTCCAGGGTCCCAGGTTCGATTCCTGGCTCGGGTCACTGTCTGTGCGGAGTCTGCACGTTCTCTCCGTGTCTGCGTGGGTTTCCTCCGGGTGTTTCCTCCCACAGTCCAAAGATGTGCAGGTTAGGTGGATTGGCCAAGATAAATTGCCCTTTGTGTCCAAAAAGGTTAGAGGGGGTTACTGGGTTACGGGGAAAGGGGGGAGGTGGGGGCATGGGTAGGGTGCTCTTTCCAGGGACCGGTGCAGATTCGATGGGCTGAATGCCCTCCTTCTGCACTGTAATTTCTACTTCTATGATAATCTCCATAAAACGCCTTAATGAGATGGTGTTTGGTATGCACCATGTTAGAAGTGAACAGAAGAGGTATGGGGCGGGATTCTCCGTTAAGTGTTGACGCAGACGTAGAATTCATGGAGATCCATGACAACAACACCGGCGCCGCATCTGGACCGATTCTGCAACTGTTGAGGGGCTAGCACCGGTGCCGCATGGAGCATAATCGATTCCTATGAGAAACCGTGCGGGATTCGTCGGTTTCGCGGTTGACACTCAGGAGGCTGACAAGCAGCAGCCGCACAGACACACTTCACCCTTCACACACATCGTCCCAGCCACCAAGATGGCAGTAAGACGCGCGACCCCACGTTTTGCATACGCAGAGCTCGAGACCTTCCTGTCCATCCAGCCCGGGAAGGAGGCTGCCAGCCGCTGCCAGTCGCCATGCCTGGGCGCAGGTGGCAGAGGCAGTCAATGCTGTGGGCAACACTGTCCAGACTGGCTAGCTGTGCCAGAACAATCTGCACGACCTCCTCAGGGCAGCCAGGGTGAGTAGATAGCACTGTGCCCCTGGCACCAACCCCCGTTCCACCCACCCATAAGCCCACCCCCGTAAACTGGAGATCATCCGAACCCCGCCCCCCCCCCCGCATCACATGCTGGCACCCATATCGGCTGCCATGGCCGGGTGACCTGGCCACTGGAACCACCAGCTACCCACCCCTGGACGGCATGCATCTGACTGTCTAACACTGTCATTTTCTGCTTCCTCCCCCCTCCCCAGCAGAAGGTTGCCCACAACAGCTGGGAGTGGGAGAAGGCAGGCGGTGGGACCGCCGGACCTGCGGCCCCTAACCATGGCAGAGCAGAGGGCCCTGGGTGTGGTCGGTGGTCCGGAGGAAAGGTGGAGTTCGGCCACGGGCGAGGAAGTGAGACCCCACTTAGCTGCGGTTCCCCGTGACAATGTGTCAACAACCCCACCAACACCACCCCCCACACCACCCACACCCCCTCATCCTACACCACCTCACCCTCACCACCCTCCTCCCCCACCAATACGCTCATCCCCACCACCCCTCGATCCGCAGGCGAATCATGCATCTTGTCTTGTGTCTTACAACAGCTGCTGGAAATGGAGCGGCTTCATCTGGCATCCACTACCCCCAGCCAGCACCACAAAATGGAGATCCCCCCATGAGCCTAGTTGGAGGATGACACAGATTTCCCAGCACAGCTGTCTCCAACACCCTCCACCATCCCAGAGAAGCTCACCTCAGTTGGGCATGTTAGTGAAGAGCCTCCTGGGGCACTATCTGGTGCGCACCATACAGCTGATATGGTACAGCAGGTGGAGGGGGCAGACAGTCGGAGGGCAGTCCAGATGCGTTTCGGGCTTCTGGAAGACAGTTCTATCTACAGTAGAAATGCAGTCGCAGAGCCAGGGACTACATGAGGGGTTGTCGCCGAGCATCCAGCACCGTCAGGAGCAATTGGAGGAGTCCAACCGCATACAGCAGTGGGAGGTGGTGCCGACAATGTGCGCCACCCAGACCAACACTGCAAGGGTGGCGTCCGCAGTGAAGGAATTGGAGGGGGAGGTTTTGGCTATGGATCAGCGTGTCCAAGGCCTGGGGCATTCTGTACAGGTACTGGCTGAGGCTCAGTACAGGTTTGCTGCCTCACAGGCTACCATGTGCCGAAGCTACCTGGAAATTGCAACGGCTTTCCTGAGCGTGACCCAGTCACAGCAGGCCATGGCTGGGAATGTCGGCAGCCTTGCCCAGGTACTGACCGACCTGGCGCAGACACAGAGGGAGGTGGCCCAATCCAAGAGAGAGATGACGCAGTCACTGGCTGATGTGACACAAATCCAGAATGTGGTGGCGCAGTCCCAGACGGAGATGGTCCACTCCCTGTGCTCCATGGCAGCGAGTGTGCGGACCCTGGCCGAGACAAGAGCGGGCCTCCTGGACTGGCAGTGCCAGGTGGTGGGCGATCCTCAGGGGATAGCTCCGCTCGCATCCCCATCCCATGCAGTAGCCCGGGGGCCATTGGGAACCCCGAGGGAGGAGGAGGTATTGGGCCCGCAGTGGAGGTGCCGGACGCAGCACCTCGGACTGCCCCCCCCCCCCCCCCCCCCCCCCCCCTCCTGTCCCTGGTGCATTTGGTGGGCAGCGGTTGGAACAAGGCTGCACCATGCCACCTGGGATATAAGAGCAGCAGCCGGGCCCATCCAGGCCTGGTCGTCCCAGAAGATGCCTGACAACAGGGACCCAGTCACAGGGCAGGCATCACAGGAGGCCGCATTCACTCCTGCTGTACGGTCTGGGGTTCCACCTAGACATAGCTTTAGGGCCTTAAAACCAGAAAGTTATACACCAGTTACGTGGCATGGGTGAAGGGCACAATTTAGTTATAGGGGCTGGGGCACGTATATGTATATATTTGTGCACAGTAAACACTTGTTACCATTGTTACAACCTTCCTCGGTTCTCTGTCAATTGGGTGTGAGGGGTAAGCTGGCCTGGGCTGGCCAGAGAGGGTGTGTGGGGGGGAATGGGCAGACATTGTGGGTGGCCCGAGCTCCACTCTCCCCCTCCGACCATCCCCACCATCACCACCCCAGGGATCCGATGGGACCGTGTGATGGAATGGCCAGCTCGCATGCAAGGATCACCCAGGTGGACGGTGGAAAGTGCGACCGTGGGCAGGAGTCAGACGTTGTCATACGATGCGCAGCACAAGAGCTCATCACAGAGCGGGCTGTCATCAGCCTCAATCTGGGGTGGGGGGTGCGAGAGTGAGGGGGTGGGATGCGGTGTCCGTGCCACTGGCCAGTCATCCCCATCCCACCCCCGCTTGTTGGTGAACCTGGAGGTGATCAGAGTGTTCCACGCGCGCTGGCCCTGGCACAGGCGTTGTGCAGTCTCCCGTGCCTGACTGGGCCCCATGTACTGCTCATCCTCGCCCTCCCCCGCATCTTCCTCATTGGACGTCGCATGGTGTTCCTCCTCCTCGAGAACATCGCCCCTCTGCTGCGTGATGTTGTGGAGGACGCAGCAGGCCGCCACGATATGGGCTACCCTCTCAGCATCATATTGGAGGGCCCCTCCAGAGTGGTCCAGGTGCCGGAATGTGGTGACTCGGAGCTTTTCACAGTAACTTCATTTGAAGCCTACTTGTGACAATAAGCGATTATTATTATTAATGACAACAAACGGTGTTTACTGTATGTGCGTTCCGGAATGCAGTGACGCCGCTGTCGAGGTGACAGAGAATTGCGATTTGGCTTCAAGCCCGCCGTGATTTTGGCATCAGAACCGATTCTCCACCCAATCGCGTTTCACGATTTGGGTGTCAGCCAACGGAGAATTCCACTCATTGACTCGACTTTTCCAATACACCAGCATCCATAGCCCTGAACAAATCAGAACCATAGGGCTCAACTTTGAAGTCAAAGTATGTGGGAAACTCAAATCACGACACAGGATTTAACATATGTTCACCTAATTAAAAATAAGGGAAAGCAAAAAAAAGGGCATTAAACATAATGCTAATGACTAGGTGTGTAGGTGTCCATTTGCTCACTGCACATTGGTTACCTAAAGTTTCCATGGCGACCGTTGATCACAGCAAGACCTCTGATACTTAACATCAGAGGTAAGCATCCCATTAGGAAATTCAGTGCTAATTCACAATCAGGATGATCATTATATCACTCCCAATTATATGCTTGAAGTTACAATCGTTAAGCAGAGAACTATTTGACCATAAACAATTTCAGTTCTGTGATGGACCAGAAAGAAATTAATTGAAACAGTCCTTGGTGCAAATCTCTGTTCCTGAGTTGACGCCGTTGCAGGATTCATGGACTTCTTTCACAGCAAAACTGGCGCTGAACCTGGGCCGATTCAGTGACCGTTAAGGGGCTAGCACTGGCCCACATGGAACACAATCGATTCCAATGGGAAATGATGCGGGGTTCGCCGGATTCGTGATTGACACTTAGGAGGCTGACAAGCTGCAGCCGCATATCCACACTTCACTCTCCACACACACCACCCCAGATAACAAGATGGCAGCGAGGAGAGCGGCACCCCGTTTCCTGGATGCTGAGCCCCCTTCCCTGCTAGATACCATGGAGGACAGGCAATCAACCCTGTACCCCAGGTCGGGAAGGAGGCTGTCAGCCACTGCTGTTCTCCGGGCCTGGCCATAGGTGACAGAGGTGGTCAGCGCCGTGAGCAACACCATTCGGACCGTCCAGCAGTGCCGAAAGAAATCGAATGACCTCCTCACAGCAGCCAGGGTGAGTAGTCAGCAGTGTATCCCTAGCACCACTCCATTCCATGACCAATATGCCGTAACCCCACCCCTCCCTTCCCGGAGGGCAGCCGAACCCCCATTCTGCACCACATGCCGGCACCATGCCAGCCGCCATGACCAGCTGCCATGGCAACTGAAGCCACCAGCGACGCACCTCCTGGGCTGCATGCATTGGACTGTCCAACACTCTGCGTTTTCTGTTCCCCCCGCCAGGTGCGGGAGAAGACTGGAGGGGGACGGCCGGACCTGCGGCCCCTCGCCGTGGCAGAACAGAGGGCCCTGGAAGTAGTCAGTGGGCGTGAAGGAAGTGCAGTCCCCGCGGTGGAGGTTGGCACCGGGTGAGGCAGTGAGACCCCGCTGAGTTACGGGAACCCGTGAAACGTGTGTCATCACCCCCACACTACCTCCACCCCTACATCACCCTCACACCACCCTCACACGCACCACTACCTCCACACCACCCCCCACACCCCGCTGCACCACCACTACCACTACTCTCCCTTCCCAAATACACATCCTCCAACCCGACTCCCACCCGGCCCGCGGTCTAATCATGCGCCATGTCTTGTATCTTGCACGAGCTGCTGGTGATGGGCAGGCCCTTCTGGTGTCCCCCGCCCCCGACTCCAGCCATAGCTACATTCAAGAACCCCAGGTGCTGATCAGCGACAAGGATGACACCGAAACCCAGGACACCTGGAGCTCGAGTCCGAGGATGACACTGATTTTCGATCACAGTTGTCTCCAACATCCCCTACCATTCCAGAAACAATTACCTTTGTTGGGCATGTTAGTGAAAAGGATCCTGGGACACTATCTGGTGCACACCACTCACATGCTCCGGTGCAGCAGGTGGAAGTATGGAACTCCAGAGGGGGAGGACAGTCAGAGGGTAGGCCCCAGGGACTAGCTGCTGTGCAGATGGGTTTCAGGCTTCTGGAACAGACAATCCATCGATTGTGGAGATGAAGTCGCAGAGCCAGGGACTACATGAGGGGTTGTCGCGAGCATCCAACACCTGTAGGTACTGATGGAGGAGTCCAGCCTCATGCAGGAGCAGGAGTTTGTGCCGATCAGGCGTGTCACCCAGGCCAACACCGCACGGGTGGCCCCCAGGCTGGAGGCCTGGGTGGGTGAGAGTGTCAGCCATGGATCAGCATGTCCGAGGCCTGGGGTACATTGTGCAGGCGATGGACGAGGTCCAGGACAGGGTTGCCCTCTCACTTGCAGCCATGTGCCAGAGCCACCTGGACATTGCAGCGGTGCTCCTGAGAGTGGCCCAGTCACAGCGGGCCTTGGCTGAGAGCGTCGGCAGCATTGCCCAGGCGCTGGCCGATGTGTCGCAGACACAGAGGGAGGTGGCCCAGTCCCGGAGGGAGATGGTGTAGTCACTGGCTGATGTGGCACAGATCCAGATGGTGGTGGCACAGCCGCAGTCTGATGTGGCGCAGTCCCAGACAGAGGTGGTACACTCCCTGTGTTCCATGGCCGCGAGCATACAGACCCTGGTCGGGATGACAGTGGGCCTCCAGGACTGGCTGCGCAAGTGGCGCGGGAGCCTCAGGGGTTAGCTCCGCTCGCACCCCAGTCCCATGGAGTAGCCTGGGGGCCATCAGGCACCCCAAGGGAGGAGGAGGTGATAGGGCACGTGCCGGTGACTCCAGCAGAGGAGGTGCTGGAATACCGCATCTTCCTTGTCGGATGAGCACTAACGTTCCTCCTCCTCCTCCAGCATATCGTCCCTCTGCTGCGCAATGTTGTGAAGGACGTAGCAGGCCACATCCACAGTCCCGTGTGGGGTTACCCTGGCCCCACGGCCTAACCCCCTTCACCACCACCCCCCCCATCCTGTTGCAGGATGATCAGTCTTTCTAGAAGTGAGGACTTCCATGATGAGAGAAGGCACATCGCGATGAGTTGGTCTTGAAGGCACGGATCCAGACATTCCAATGTTCCAATAGTTTACAGTATAGATGAGGACCAGGCAAATTTCCCTGGGCTAAGCTCTTTCTGTTGCTGCCTGCTCGATGATAAATAGTAGACAGTGAGAGTTCAGTTCCACATGGCAATATTACAGATCTTAGCAGCTCGGGTAGATCATGTGACATATCTCCCACCACTTCCCCTGGGTGTTGGACGAAGGATATATTTCCTCAGATCTGGAATCTTGAGATATTTCATAAGGCTCCTTTTGTTCCTTAGTGGACTTCCTGTTTTCGGTGGCCAGAATTCTCTTGTGAAATATAAAGAGGCTTTGTGCAGTTGCAGGAAATGGCATTAGCACCATTTTAGAGATAACAAGTCTCTGATGTTTGTCTGAAGGTTAGAAATTCCTCTGGTATGAGCAACAGGGTAAAGTCTTGACCCATTTTAAAAAAAAAATTCATAGATTAGCAGATCGATATATATATTTCCCTTCCTGACCTCTGGCCAGGACAGTTCATTTTCTTAAAATAACATCACCAGCTTGCCCAACAAAAGCCAAAGCCCTGGCACCAGGCAAGGAGCTAAATTTCACAGTTCATTGTGGTTTAGGCAGAATAGATTGTTTTTTTCCAAATCCTCTTTCACAAAGTGGTTAACCTTGTCAGAGAAAGGTTTACCACTACTGCCAACATTGTGAGGCAAAATAGTGAGGTTTTTCTCAGGTTAATTGACCACATGAGGGATCACCTCTGGGTGTGCTTCTGTCCATATTTGCCAGTCTCGGCTAATCGGGTTGGTGGGATGGAGAATCTCGCCCAAATGCTGTGAAATCCAAGGGTTGGGCGAAAGGTCCTCACAATTGGTTTCTCAACAACCTCAGCAACTATTTAATTACTTACACAACTGACCCTCGAGCGTTCCCCATTGCTTCCAATGCCTCCCAAGGGAAAAGTGACACAATGCAGGCCACATTTAGATCCCGGCCTGATGTCAATTTCTGGACTTTCCAACCCCGGCTGGCTCCGAGGCTGCTTCCAGTGGGCTGGGAAAAATTCTGACCACGGAATCACAACATACAACACAGACAGATAGTTAAACGGCTTTGATTTTGCTTGGAGTTATATCTCAGCTTGCACACCACTGGGATAACTCCTTGCATGGGTTAACAGCTGATTTAATTTGTTAGTATCAATTCCTTGCACATATTTCACTGCAAGAAAATTAAATTAAACATATGTTAGGGCAATGTCAGATTTGATGTCAGGATCACAAAGTGATTCTTAGAATTTCTGCTCCTTTGATCTACACAGTATTCTGGGCTCTTTATTTCACTTAATAGATTTTTTAGTCAGAAGTGTTATCACCAGACAGCACACTTGGCAAGTTAAAGAACTGCAGAGTGAGGTCTTTTCATGGGTTCAATTGATTAGACAGCACAGATTAACTATAGCGTTATGCAGTCATTGTCTATGCAACAACCTGGTTTAAGTGCTTTGTCCTTATGTGTGTGAGATGTAACTCAGTGGGTAATACTCACACCTCTGAGTCTGAAGAGTGTGGGTCTAAGCACCCAATGCAAATGTGAAATCTAGGCTGATACTCCAAGCTTGGTTTAATGGCACGTCTTTTGGATGTGACATTAATCGGAAGCTCTGTCTGCCCATTCAGGTCGATGTACAAGTTCCCATGGCACTATTTTAAAGAGGAATAGGGGAGTTCCCCTGGTGTCCTGGCCAATAATGATCCGTCAGGATTATCTGGCCATTATCACACTGCTGTTTGTGTCACATTGCTGTGCACACATTGGCTGCTGCGGTTTCTCTATTCCAATATCTATTTACAGTAAGAAGTTTTACAACACCAGGTTAAAGTCCAACAGGTTTGTTTCGATGTCACTAGCTTTCGGAGTGCTGCTCCTTCCTCAGGTGAATGAAGAGGTATGTTCCAGAAACATATATATAGACAGATTCAAAGATGCCAGACAATGCTTGGAATACGAGCATTAGCAGGTGATTAAATCTTTACAGATCCAGAGATGGGGTAAACCCGGGTTAAAGAGGTGTGAATTGTGTCAAGCCAGGACAGTTGGTAGGATTTTGCAGGCCGGATGGTGGGGGATGAATGTAATGCGACATGAATCCCAGGTCCCGGTTGAGGCCGCACTCATGTGTGCGGAACTTGGCTATAGGTTTCTGCTCGGCGATTCTGCGTTGTCGCGCGTCCTGAAGGCCGCCTTGGAGAACGCTTACCCGGAGATCAGAGGCTGAATGCCCTTGACTGCTGAAGTGTTCCCTGGCTGGAAGGGAACATTCCTGCCTGGTGATTGTCGCGCGATGTCCGTTCATTCGTTGTCGCAGCGTCTGCATGGTCTCGCCAATGTACCACGCTTCGGGACATCCTTTCCTGCAGCGTATGAGGTAGACAACGTTGGCCGAGTCGCACGAGTATCTACCGCGTACCTGGTGGGTGGTGTTCTCACGTGTAATGGTGGTATCCATGTCGATGATCTGGCACGTCTTGCAGAGATTGCCATGGCAGGGTGTATGGTGTCGTGCTCACTGTTCTGAAGACTGGGTAGTTTGCTGCAAACAATGGTTTGTTTGAGGTTGCGCGGTTGTTTGAAGGCAAGTAGTGGGGGTGTGGGGATGACCTTGGCAAGATGTTCATCTTCATCGATGACATGTTGAAGGCTGCGAAGAAGATGGCGTCGTTTCTCCGCTCCGGGAAAGTACTGGACGACGAAGGGTATTCTGTCGGTTGTGTCCCATGTTTGTCTTCTGAGGAGGTCGGTGCGTTTTTTTGCTGTGTCGCGTTGGAACTGTTGATCGATGAGTCGAGCGCCATATCCCGTTCGTACAAGGGCATCTTTCAACATCTGTAGATGTCTGTTACGCTCCTTCTCGTCTAAGCAGACCCTGTGTATACAGAGAGCTTGTCCATAGGGGATGGCCTCTTTAATGTGTTTAGGGTGGAAGCTGGAGAAGTGGAGCATCGTGAGGTTATCCGTAGGTTTGCGGTAAAGCGAAGTGCTGAGGAGACCATCCTTGATGGAGACGAGTGTGTCCAAGAATGCAACTGATTTTGGAGAGTAGTCCATGGTGAGTCTGATGGTTGGATGGAACTTATTAATGTCATCGTGTAGTCATTTCAGTGATTCTTCGCCGTGGGTCCAAAGGAAAAAAATGTCATTGATTATCTGGTGTATAACGTCGGTTGAAGGTCATGTGCGGTGAGTAGGTCCTGTTAAAACTTGTGCATGAAGATGTTGGCTTATTGGGGTGCGAATTTGGTCCCCATGGCTGTTCCGTGCATCTGGATGAAGAACTTGTTGTCGAAGGTGAAGACGTTGTGATCCAGAATGAAGCGGATGAGTTGCAGATTGCGTCTGGAGATTGTTCAGATGTCTGTGTTGAGTACTGAGGCTGTTGCAGCAATGCCGTCGTCATGGTGTAGAGTGCCGAGACTTCCATTGTGACGAGGAATGTTCCTGGTTCAACTGGTCCATGGGTGCTGAGTTTCTGTAGGAAGTCAATTGTGTCGCGACAGAAGCTGGGTGTACCTTGTACGATTGGTTTCAAGATGCCCTCGATGTAGCCAGAGAGGTTCTCACACAGGGTCCTATTGCCTAAAACGATAGGGCGGCCTGGTGTGGTGGCCTTATGTATTTTAAGGAGGCAGTAGAGATCTCCAATGCGGGAGTACGTGGGATGAGAGCACGTAGGGTGCTCTGAAGATCAGTGGGGGGGGGGGGGGAGGGGAGGAGGCGGTGGCAAAGGGAGAAGGGGGGGACCTCTCCGGGAGCCTCTAGCCAGAGGTGGGAATCGCGGTGGCCCTGAGACCCGGGCGTGAGGCCCAAAACAGGATTGACACTGGGCGTCAATCCCATTGCGAGTCTCCCGGCTCACCCTGCCAGCCCTGACAAGGGTCCCGCTGGCCCCGGCAAGTTTCCACCCGGGGATGAGTACTCTCCTGTTACTTGCCTTCAGGGTGCTGAGGGGGACGTGGGGGTCCAGGCAATTTCAAAGGAAGGATTACCGTTTCTTCCCATTAGGGCAGCACAGAGATTAGCACTGCTGCGTCACAGCACCAGGCACCCGGGTTTAAGTCCAGCCTTGGGTGACTGTGTGCATTTCTCCTGTGTGCCCTGCTTCCCTCCCATTGTCCAAAGATGTGCAGGTTAGGTGGATTGGCCATGCTAAATTGCCCCACAGTGTCAAGGGATGATTAGGTTTTGGGGATAAGGTGGGGTGGATGGGAGGACCAGGACAGAGAGCTCTTTTGGAGGTTCAGTGCAGACCTGATGGGCAGAATGGCCTACTTCTGCACTGTATGGATTCTGTGATTATTGATATAGCTCGACAGGGGTCCATTAACTCTGAAGTACTAGGGCAGCAGGATAGCGCAGTGGTTAGCACTGGGACTACAGCACTGAGGATCCGGGTTCGAATCCTGGCCCTGAGTAACTGTCCGTGTGGAGTTTGCACATTCTCCCCGTGTCTGCATGGGTTTCACCCCACAACCCCAAAAACAAGGCCCGGGATTCTCCAATCCTGCGGCCAGGTTCTGACACCGGTGTGAAAAGTGGCGCGAGCCACTCTGGTGTCAACGGGCCTCAACTGGCAGCTATCCACCCCTTCAAAGGGGGGCTAGTATGGCGCTGGAGTGGTGTCGGCAGCTCCGGCGCACGAAAGCCGGCGGGCCACAGCTGGCGCGTGTCTGCGCATGCGCGCCACGGCTGGCACGAGTTTGCGCATGCGCATGGGTTCCCATCTCCATGCCGACCCCCGGGTAATATGGCGGAGCCCTACAGGGGCCCGGTGCTGAGGAACATAAGCCCCCACGAAATTAGCCCACCCACCAATTGGTAAGCCCAGATCACGGGCCAGGCCACCGTGGAGGACCCCCGGGGACGGATCCTGCCGCCGCACCACCAGGACGGCTCCCGCAGACAGAGCTCTGAGGTCCCGTCGGGTGGGACCATACGCAACCCACGACGGCAGGACTCGGCTGAACTCGGCGAGGGATCCCACGGGCACCCAAAAATCAGCATCGGACAATCGGCGAGCCGGCGTCAGGGAGGCGTGACGTGATTCCCACGCCCTCCTGCCGATTCTCTGACCCAGCGCAGGATCGGAGAATTCCGGCCAAGATGTGCAGGTTAGGTGGATTGGCCACACTAAATTGCCCCTTAATTGGAAAAAAAAAAATGGATACTCAAAATTTATTTGAAAAGTTCTCTGAAGTACTATCCCTTCTGTTTTTTTAAAGAGGGTGTCTTTTTGTTCTGAAAGTTTCCTATAAAGAGCAGGTGGTCTGTCTGAGTACTGCCCATGTCCTTGGTCAATCAAGAGGCTTTTAAAAGACAATGGTCTATGAAATTGAATGTGAACAATGCAGATCAAAGCTTTTAGGCTTTTATGCTTGCAGAGAGGCTTGAATACGTTAAAGAGCAATAAAATTAACTGTGAAAAATACACTTCAAAGGTTTCCACAACATTAAAGCAAAGTTACTGGGGTTACTGGGTTACAGGGATAAAGGGGGATTGGGGGAGGTGTGGAGCTTAAGTAGAGTGCTCTTTCCAAGAGCTGGTGCAGACACGATGGGCTGAATGGTCTTCTTCTGCACTGCAAATTCTATGATAACTATACCTTCATCGTGCTGATCTTTGATCTTGACACGCTGAAAGACATTTTGAAGGGTTTAAAGGCTACAGGTGGGAAAACCAGCCAAACACACTACATCCCAAGAAAGACCTTGACCTGAGCCCCTGCCTGCCCAAGCACCCCCCTCCCCATACCCCACCTCCCTTGATAGACCCACCCCCCCCCCCGGCACTCTGGAGGCAAGTATTGGGAGGGTACTCACCACCTTGCCCCTCCTCAGGGTCCAAGGTGCCAGTTTGGCACTGCCTGGGGGCTGGGCTTCAAGAGGGGGATGGGAGTGGGGTGGGGGTGGCTAAAGGGGGGACTGAAGGGGAGCCTGAAGAGGGGATTGGCCCTTGCCAGTGATTGGGGAGGGCCTTGCCAGCGATTCGAGGGGCGGTGCCAACTTTATTATGTGATTGTGGTGCCTTTTAAAGATCTCTGAGGAGTGGGACCTGTCAACATGTTTTGGCTCCACCCCTCTCAGGTCCAACGTAAAGCCCGATCCAGTTAAAAACATTTTTAATGTCACTGAATGGAACGTCAGTTTCATTCCTCGCACCAGCGGGAACCACTCCTGATAACGAGAGAATTGTGCGCAGCATGTGTATAAAATTCCCCAGAGAAGTGATTAATATGAGGGAATTAATTCCAGCTGCGAATTGTGGGATACTTTAAACGTAGACTTAATTCCTTTTAAAGTTTATGCTGGAAATTAAGTTGTTTACATTGTGCTTCCCCCGTTCATCACGCTTCCTGATATATATACAGAGAATTCCTTGTCAAGGTGTGCAGTATTGAACATGATTGTGTGGGGGCAGCTTTGAGCATTTCATTAACTGCTGACTGTGGAGGTGGCAGGTAGCAAAGCGTAGCAGACTAATCAAATCAATAACAGCCGTAATGAGGGAAACATACAGTGCCCAGCTCCAGAGATTCACTGTTTTTGCTTTGTTTTTATTCCTTCCCACTATTGATGCGAAGAGGTGGCTTTTAAGTTGCAGTGGGGAAACTCCCTTGTGAATTAATTTCCTGCTGTCTAGAAGCAACAGAATGTTACGGTCGATTTTAAATACCCACCTGGGACAGGATTTTTTTTTTTGTAAAGTTGTTTTAGTGAGCTGTTGGAAAATTTAGTCCCACTCAAGAGACCTCATCGCATAATCCAGGTTGACACACCCAGTTCCAGTAATGAGGGAGTGCTGCATTGTCAAAGATGCTACCTATTGGCCAGCACGGTGGCACAGTGGGTTAGCCCTGCTGCATCACGGCACCGAGGTCCCAGGTTCGATCCCCGCTCTGGGACACTGTCCATGTGGAGTCTGCACATTCTCCCCATGTTTGCGTAGGTTTCGCCCCCACAACACAAAGATAATAATAATCACTTATTGTCACAAATAGGCTTCAATGAAGTTACTGTGAAAAGCCCCTAGTTGTGCAGGCTAGGTGAATTGGCCACGCTAAATTGTCCCTTAATTGGAAAAAATGAATTGGGTATCCCAAATTTTTTTTTTTTTTAAATGGTAATCACACAAAACGCAATAATGCTCAGGTTCTCTACATACTCCAGCCTTTGGAATTCTTTGTTCCCGCAGGTAACACACCCCTGCCTGCGGGTTTCCCGGCGGTGTGAGGTGGTTTCAATAGGAAATCCCATTGACAAGCAGCGGGAGTGGAGAATCCCGCCACCAGCGAATAGTGCGCCGCCGAAAAACAAACGGCTGGGGGGGACATAAAATCCCACCCATCTTGCTGCACACTTGAGGTACTTCATTGCAGTCGAAGAAACATCACAGACATTTCAAAATGGTTATTACAAATGTATTTAAGTTGTCTACATAGATCAAGTTGCACACTGAGGTGCTTCAATATAATTGTGATACATGTAATATTCACTGTATGCATTCAATGTGAGATATACATCCCGAGGGGGTTCTTTACAATTCCACTCCCCTCAATTCACAATGGCTGATAGGTCTTGGACAGCGACCTTCCCCCATTGCGCCTCTGTGGCGGCTGCCCGAAGATTTAGTGCATCCCTCAGCACATGGTCCTGGGCTTTGGAATGTGCTAATCTTCAAGATATCTGCCATTCAATTCTTGAGCGCCTGCCTGTGGGGTCACCCTTCAGGAATGTAGGAACATGACCAATGACAGTCAATGACCAATTGCCTTTTCAAGTGCATGTAGAAGAATCCAATATGCCATTTGAAGATTCTCCCTGGTGTCCTGGCCAATCATTATCCCTCAACCAGTGTCACAAAGTATATCGCCTGGTCTTTATGCTTGTGGGAGTTAGCTGTGTGAAGCATTTTGGGGATGTTAGTGGTTGCGAAGATGCAACCTCTAACATAAAATGCAAATCTTTCAAATGACCCTGCCCCTGAAATTTGGCACTGAAATTTAAGGCATTACACTGGTGTGTGAATGTACAGTGCTAATAATTCACCAGTGCATTTGTATCTAGTGCTAATAATTCACCAGTGCATTTGTATCATGGTCTGCTGTTGTGCTATGTTGTTAACCCTGTGGGCTCCACCTATGGGCCATTGTGTGGCTTCACCAGGGAGAGATGTTGGGGCATGTACAGGCTCCGCCCATGGCTCCACCCCTTAAGAGGAAGTATAAAGAGCAGCTGACCTTCAGGCAGTTCCCAGTATTGTAGCCGGTCGCAGGCAGGCACTGTTCTAAGCTGATTAAAACCACGGTTTACTTCTCCTCTTGTCTTTGAGTGAATTGATGGTCGCATCAACTGGCACACTTTTAATTGGAAAGTTTACCATCACCTCCCCTTAGATTCTGAGCTGTTTAGTTGTCTGTTGTATGATTACAAGAAAGGGAAAATGTGGCCCTACATGAAGAGGAAGAAAGAAAAGTGAAAATAGAGAACTTGGGCGTCATTCTCCGACCCCCCGCCGGGTCGGAGAATGGCCGTCGGCCGCCGTGAATCCCGCCCCCGCCGAAGTCTCTGGTACCGGAGATTGGGCAGGGGCGGGAATCGGGCCGCGCCGGTTGGCGGGACCCCCCGCTCAATTCTCCGGCCCGGATGGGCCAAAGTCCCACCCAGAAATTGCCTGTCCCGCCGGCGTAAATCAAAGCTGGTATTTATCGGCGGGACCAGGCGGCGTGGGCGGGCTCCGGGGTCCTGGGGGGGCGCGGGCGATCTGACCCTGGGGGGTGCCCCCACGGTGGCCTGGCCCGCGATCGGGGCCCACCGATCCACGGGCGGGCATGTGCTGTGGGGGCACTCTTTCCCTTCCGCCTCCGCAACGGCCTCCACCATGGCGGAGTCGGAAGAGACTCTCCCCACTGCGCATGCGCGGGAAACTGTCGGCGGCCGCTGATGCTCCCGCGCATGCGCCGCATTTCCGCGCCAGCTGGCGGGGCACTAAACGCCATTTCCGCCAGCTGGCGGGGCAACAAACGCCATTTCCGCCAGCTGGCGGGGCGGAAATCCCTCCGGTGCCGGCCTAGCCCCTCAATGTTGGGGCTTGGCCCCCAAAGATGCGGAGCATTCCGCACCTTTGGGCCGGCGCGATGCCCGTCTGATTGGCGCCGTTTTTGGCGCCAGTCGGCCGACATCGCGCCGTTGGGGGAGAATTTCGCCCCTGATCTCTAACAGGCTATGCTCCTCTCACACTAATATTTCAAATCATCTGTTTCACAGAGCTGCAGTGTTCACCAAATCTTTTGACTCTGGAAAACAGATACATAGAATTTACATAGAATTTACAGTGCAGAAGAAGACCAATCGGCCCATCGAGTCTGCACCGGCCCTTACAAAGAGCACCCTACTCAAGCCCACGTATCTACCCTATCCCCGTAACCCAGTAACCCCCACTTACCCTTTTTGGATACTAAGGGCAATTTAGCCTGGCCAATCCACCTAACCTGCACATCTTTGGACTGTGGGAGGAAACCGGAGCACCCGGAGGAAACCCACGCAGACATGGGGAGGACGTGCAGACTCCGCACAGACAGTGACCCAAGCCAGGAATTGAACCTGGGACCCTGGAGCTGTGAAGCAACTGTGCTAATCACTATGCTACCATACAAATTCATGCCAATAAAGTCAGGATGAAATCATCCTCTGGGTAATGGCTGTTAATGGTCCCAAGTGAAGTTAATCCGAGCACTGTCAGTCAAAGTCGCACTGCACGTAATTCCACAGCACAGATTGACCTTTAATTCAATGCTAATGGAGATTATTACAAAGCAGACGTACATAAGGGATTGAAATGATGTCACAAGGGGCAAATACGAACAGTTTATCAATCTCATCTCAGCAACGACGACAACTAGCATTTTCAACGCAGACAAATGTCCCACTGCACTTCGCAGGCATGCCAACTCGACAAAGCGCCTGGTTAATTAGGCAGATTTTATAAGTGCAAAAGTGCTGCGGATGCTGGAAACCCTAAACGCTGGAAATACTCAGCAGGACAGGCAGCATCTGGGGAGAGAGAAACAGGGTTCACGTTTCATGTTGATGACCCTTCATCAGGACTGTCAGGTGTAGAGGGGTGGAAGAGACAAATGGGAATCCTGTCAGAGAGAAGAGCAGAACTGCTTCAAGGTTGGCATTTTCTGAAAGAGAAGCAGCAGAGACGGGATTTGGGGAATGTCTTAACCGAAGTGATTGTGGTTAAGAAACAATGAGGTTAAAGGGGTAATCACAGAGCATTAAGTCAGGTGCTCAAAAGCACAGCCGGTAATTGCAGGTCAGGTTGTGGTGGGGGTGGGACGGGGGCTCCGAGGGGCGGGGTGGGAGAGGGGGGGTTGATGTACAAGAGGCTAGAGTCAGAGAAACGGAATGTGCTGGAGGGGGTGTGGTGCTCGAGAAGGTCACAGAGATCGAGGAGGAATGAGACCATGAAGGGATTCAGACGCAAGTGAAAAATTTAAATTGGAGGAATTGGGCAGGGTCAATGTCGAGGGGGTTGAGGATGAGATGGTGCAGCGGTTTTATGAGGGATAGGATACTGGCGGAAGAGTTTTATTCCAACCATTCAAAAGCGTGCAACAACAACTTGCACGGATACAGCAATGCCTAGGTACTGTAGCTGAAAGCATGGGTGCCAATCAGGAGCAATGAAAATCAGAGGTTGTGCAATAGACCAGAACTGAAGGAATGCAGAGATCTCTGAGGACTGTAGGCCTGGAAGAGAATACTGAGATAAAGAGAATCCCTGGAGTGATTTGAACACATGGATGAGAATTTTAAAATCGAGACATTTGCACATTATTCTTAATAACAAGAATGGACAAGAATGTTCAAGCATTGATGGTTGTGCGGCTGCATAGAAGTGTGCCATGGAGATTGGGGGTCCCTGAGTAAGAGAGGGTGGTGTTTCCCAGGCTATCTCCATGCTGACAACAGTGGGCGGAACTGCTGATATTTCCTGTCCTACACAGTCAGAGGATCCTGGGTGCCAGGGCCTTCGACTGGTAAAATGGGATAATATCTAAGCCTCCAACTGCAGGCCTCCACCATCCATTATTTTACCTAAAAGGTCCTCGCGGTGTTTTCCAGATCCAGTCAACTATCATGGGCAGCTTTCCAAATGGTCTTAATTTCCTGAAATTCCTATGGGACTCATATGCAATGAGTGTCAGAGATCGGAATGGTGGATTGTGGAAAGACTGAACATGATCACTGTCATTGCCTTTTAATGTCAGTCAGCCTCATCTACCAACCTGGGAGAATTCTGCTTCTCTAAAATGCTGAAGACTCTGTTGCTTCTCACAATTTTAGCTCAGTTCTCAGTAAGTCATTTTGCTGCAGCACATAAATGGACTTGATCCTCAGAGCTGTCCGTCATTTTTAATTCAAATCATCCAGAAGTTTTTTTTTTGTCTCCTTAATGTCCCCTAATGCTGCATCCTTCTGCCAAATAGCAGCTGATAAGCTGGGAATGAATTTCTACCTGAGCCAGTAACTGGCAGCAAATTAACCGGTGATTGACAGCTTAATGAGCAAAGCCTGCAACTGGGTTCACAGCACTCGAGTTTCAAGCCAAATGCTTCATGGGTTGATGAAGCGAGCCACTCACATTCCTCATCCGCCTCATGGTCCCAAATAAACCCACGTTGTAATCGTCAATTACATTGCAAAGTAGATAGTTTCATTGGGTGCATCTTTCTTCAAGGTACATCATAAACTTTCCAATTTCATAATGGACCATTAAATTTGCCTGGTGAGGTGCATTTGCTGAGAGGTATATGGATTATAGTTCACCCCTATTGACCTCGCAACCAGAGAAACTTAGGGACAGGTTTAATCTGAATTCTTGTCGACAAGGCAGCTGTGTATTTATGGTCAAATCTCTATGACTATATTTCACATTCCTAACATCTCCCCTTAAGAGTCGCATGTTGATTTGCTGCTTTTTTAAAAAAACGACTGACATTTCCCCAGATAGTTGCCAATATTAGCAAACATGACCAGCGGGATTCTCCGTCGGCGGGACCCTCCGCTTTGCCGGCAGCGCACCCAGGCTCACGGGTTTCCCGATGGCGTGGGGTAGTCACAATGGAAAAGCCCATTGACCAGCTGCTGGAACGGAGGATCCCACTGCTGGAGGGGGCGCACCATGTCGGAAAATGGGGCTGGCAGGACTGAAAATCCCGCCTGTGAAATGTGAAGTGTTGGGTGCTCTGCCACACAGATGAACCAATACGGTTGTGAATGGTACAACGCAGTTTTATTTCTAACATCTATTCACATTGGTAAACTGTTTACTGAGGTTCGATCATGACCCTTGATTCTGTGGACCTATTCCTAATTCTCTTTTGTGGTGGCACTCAGCACAAGGTGGATGCCTGAGTGGCCTGCAATGAGATCTGTGCCCTGAGCCGTCTCCTGCTCGAGTGCCCAGGAAGTGTTGTGTTCCCTGTTTTGTACTGTGTATGCTCTTGCCTGTGATTGGCTGTCATGTTGTGTGTGTTGATTGGTCCGTTGATCTGTCCATCAGTATGTATGCATGTATGTGCTATGATGTGTACCTGAATATCATGACATTCCCCCCTTTTTTACAAGAACATGTGCCTACGTGGTCATAAATAGAGATGTGTACTGAGTGTAGCTAAATGTGTGTGTGTGCAATATCTACAGCATGTACATGGGGCTAAACTATATACAAGGGGCGATGTTGGGTGCGACATAACAACGAGGTTGTACCATAAACAAAGAACGGTTGAACGATAAAATGAATTCCTGTAACGATAAGAACATAAACATGTTAACACAGTGGGAGTATGAGTTCAATGTACAAGCAGTCTCATAAGTCCAGTCTAGTAGGTGGGCGACGAATTCGGGTTGACCGCCTCAAGGATAGGTCTGGAACCACCGGCTGAGGAATGGGCCTGGCCACGGGCGACGACGGAAGGGGCATGGTGGCAGGCAGCTCCACGAAGTCAATGTCAGGAATAACAGGAGGGCGCGGTGTTGGTGTAAGGTCCTGTAGCGAGCGTGGAAGTAGGCGAAGAGCCCGGCGATTGCGCCGACGAATGGATCCATCAGGCATACGAACCAGGAACGAGCGGGGAGCCACGCGTCGGAGAACTTCGGCAGGTGCTGACCAGCCACCTTCTGGTAGGTGGATGCGGACTTCGTCTCTAGGGGCCAGGGCGGGAAGATCAGTTGCCCATGTGTCATATGACCTCTTCTGGCGACCACGCTGCTGTTGCATTCTGTGTAGTATCGGAGCATGGTTGGTTGTGGGTGCCAGAATGGAAGGCACAGCGGTCCTGAGGGCGCGACCCATCAACAGCTGGGCTGGTGAGAGGCCAGTGGCTAGTGGGGCCGAGTGATAGGCTAGCAGGGCTAGGCAGAAATCCGATCCGGCAGCAGCAGCCTTGCAGAGGAGCCGCTTGACAATGTGAACACCCTTCTCCGTCTTTCCATTGGACTGGGGATGCAGCGGGCTGGACGTCACGTGTGTGAAACCATACGAGGCAGCAAAAGATGACCATTCCTGGCTGGTGAAACAGGGCCCATTGTCCGACATGACAGTCATCGGAATGCCGTGGCGAGCGAAGGTGTATTTGCAGCCCTTATGACAGTGGACGATGTCAAATCGTGCAGGCGTATGACCTCCGGATAGTTGGAGAAGTAGTCAACGATGATGACATAGTCCCTGCCGAGCGCGTGAAATAGGTCCACACCCACCTTCACCCAGGGGGACGTCACCAGCTCATGGGGCAGAAGCGTTTCAGGAGGTTGCGCCGGTTGAAACCTTTGGCAGGTGGGGCAGTTGAGCACCATATTAGCAATGTCATCACTGATGCCCGGCCAGTATACCGCCTCTCGGGCCCTCCGTCTGCACTTCTCGACCCCCAGATGGCCTTCGTGTAGTTGGCCGAGGACCAGCTTGTGCATGCTGTGTGGAATCACAATCCGGTCCAGCTTTAGAAGGACACCATCAATGACGGCCAAGTCGTCTCGGACATTGTAGAACTGCGGGCACTGCCCTTTGAGCCACCCTCCCGTCATTTGGCGCATCACACGTTGTAGAAGGGGGTCAGCCGCAGTCTCTCGGCGAATACGGGCCAGACTGGAGTCGTCAGCTGGCATATTTGCCGATGTGAAAGCCACCTGCGCCTCGACCTGACAGACGAACCCCTCCGAATCTGGCGGTGTGCTCACTGCTCCAGACAGGGCATCCGCAATGATAAGGTCCTTACCCGGGGTGTAGACCAGTTGGAAGTCATACCTCCTAAGTTTAAGTAGGATGCGCTGGAGGTGAGGGGTCATCTCGTTTAGATCCTTATTAATGATGCTGACCAGGGGGCGGTGGTCCGTCTCAATGGTAAACCGGGGGAGACCATACACATAGTCATGGAACTTGTCTAACCCGGTTAGCAAGCCCAGGCACTCCTTTTCGATCTGCGAGTAGCGCTGTTCTGTGGGGCTCATGTCCCATGAGGCATAGGCGACCGGGGCCCATGACGCAGTGTCATCCTGCTGTAGGAGCACCGCTCCAATGCCGGATTGGCTGGCATCAGTCGAGATTTTAGTGGCACGAGATGTGTCGAAGAACGCCAACAACGGTGCTGTGGTGAGTTTAGGTTTGAGCTCCTCCCATTCCTGCTGGTGTGTGTGTAGCCACTGGAACTCCGTGGACTTCTTGACGAGGTGGCGCAGAGCTGTCGTGTGGGAGGTAAGGTTGGGAATGAACTTCCCCAGGAAGTTGACCATGCCTAGGAAGCGTAGCACTGCTTTCTTGTCTGCCGGCTGCGGCATGGCTGTAATGGCGCTCACCTTGTCTGCATCCGGATGGACCCCTGACCGGGAAATGTGGTCCCCCAGGAACTTCAGCTCGGTTTGGCCGAAAGAACACTTGGCTCGGTTAAGGCGCAGGCCATTTTCGCGTATGCACGCAAAGATGCGCTGGAGACGATAGATGTGCTCCTGTGGTGTGGTGGACCAGATGATGACGTCGTCCACGTAGACGCGCACCCCTTCGATGCCTTCCATCATCTGCTCCATGATCCTATGAAAGACCTCGGATGCCGAGATGATGCCAAATGGCATTCTGTTGTAGCAGAACCTGCCAAAAGGGGTGTTGAAGGTGCACAGCTTTCGGCTGGACGGATCCAGTTGGATCTGCCAAAAACCCTTTGAGGCATCCAGTTTCGTGAAGATTTTAGCCTGGGCCATTTCGCTCGTGATCTCCTCCCGTTAGGGTATGGGGTAGTGTTCCCCCATAATGTTGTTGTTGAGGTCTTTTGGATCAATGCAGATCCGGAGCTCGCCGGAGGACTTCTTAACACACACCATGGAGCTGACCCATGGCGTGGGCTCCGTGACCCGGGATAGGACCCCTTGGTCCTGGAGATCCTGCAGCTGCTGCTTGAGGCGGTCTTTGAGTGGCGCTGGGACCCTGCGAGGTACGTGAATGACCGGGGAGGCGTCCGGTTTGAGCCGAATTCTGTAGGTGTAGGGCAGTGTTCCCATGCCCTCGAATGCCTCTTGGTTGTGGGCGAGGAGCGATTGGAGCTGTGCGCTGAACTCTGCATCCGGGAAGTCAGATGTGCCGTCTGGAGAGAGAGAGTGGACTCATTGCACGAGGTGGAGAGCATTGCATGCCTGTGCACCTAGCAGGGAGTCCTTCGATGAGCCGACTATCTCGAATGAGAGTGTGGCCGCGCGTGTGTTGTGTGTCACCTGGAGCTGGCAGGATCCCATAGCCGGGATAACGCTCCCATTGTAGTCGACCATCCTGCAATGGGACAGCCAAATTGGTGGTCTGACCTTCATGGCGTAGAAGGCTGACCATGCTATGAGGTTGGCAGAAGCGTCAGTGTCCAGACGGAACGTTATCGGTGATCAGTTGACCGTTAGGGTGGCACACCATTCATCACCCGGATTGATCGTGTTAACTTGCACCGGCTGGTGGGTCCTGGGTGGAGACATTCGGTTCCCATCAATGACCGCAACACGGAAGGCATCCCGGTCATCTGTGCCACTGGTCTGGACATCGTCTGGGCACGATTCGTAATAAGGAGGCTGAATGGTCCGCACGTCCCTGCGAGGTTGTCGGAGTTGGGGAACATTGACAGGTTGAGCTGCTCGACATCAAGCAGTGAAGTGGCCCACCTTGCCACAGCGGAGGCATTGTTGGGTTCTTGCGGGACATTGCCGCTTTAAATGTGCGGCTCCACAGTGCCGCACGCCGTGACATCATGGCGTTCGTTGCGCCACTGCGCATACGTGGTTCGGTCTTGCATCGAGCGTGCCTGCGCATCTCGTCCCTCAGTGTTGCTGTAGTTTTTGGCGCGGGAGGCCTCGAAAAGCGCGCAAAATGTCCGCCCTTGTCCGGGCTGCGGGCCGGGAGGAACTCGATCGCCTGGACCCGTTCGGCCTCGTAGGACGCCTGCCGCCTCGATTCGGCTGCCTGAAATTGGGTATAACGGCTAGTCGCGTTTTCATGCAGGACACAGGCTTCGATTGCGGAGGCTAGGGTGAGGCATTTTATTTTTAAGAGCTGCTGGCGTATGGTGCCCGAGGTGACCCCAAAAATGATCTGGTCCCGGATCATGGACTCTGAGGTGGTGTTGTAACCGCAGGACTGCGGGAGGATGCAGAGGTGCGTAAGGAATGACTGAAAGGGCTCATCCTTACCTTGCAGGCGCTGCTGGAAGAGATACCTCTCGAAGCTCTCGTTGACCTCGACGTTGAAGTGTTGGTCGAGCTTGAGAAGGACCGTCTTGTATTTGGTCTTACCTCGCCTTCCGCGAACACCAGGGAATTGTAGACATGGATGGCGTGTTGACCTGCCGTGGTGAGGAGGATGGCGATCTTTCTGGTGTCCGAAGCGCGCTCCTTTTCATTGGCTTCCAGAAAGAGCTGGAAGCGCTGTTTGAACAGCTTCCAATTAACGGCGAGGTTTCCAGCGACTTGCAGCGGCTGCGGTTTGTTGACGGTGTCCATGGCGCAGGATGGCAGATTCGGGAGAATCTTTAGGTAGGTACCAAATTCACTCCTGGTACTATGATGTGTTGGGTGCTCTGCCACACAGATGAACCAACACGGTTGTGAATGGTACTACGCAGTTTTATTTCTAACATCTATTCACATTGGTAAACTGTTTACTGAGGTTCGATCATGACCCTTGATTCTGTGGACCTATTCCTAATTCTATCTTGTGGTGGCACTCAGCACATGGTGGATGTCTGAGTGGCCTGCAATGAGCTCTGTGCCCTGAGCCGACTCCTGCTCGAGTGCCCAGGAAGTGTCGTGTTCCTTGTTTTGTACTGTGTATGCTCTTGCCTGTTATTGGCTGTCATGTTGTGTGTGTTGATTGGGTCCGTTGATCTGTCCATCAGTATGTATGCATGTATGTGCTATGATGTGTACCTGAATATCATGACAAAATGCACTCTGGCCTGATTAGGAAATGGTGATGCTGGAAGTAATTTATTTATTTTAAAATAACTTTTTTTTAGGGTACTCAATTATTTTTTTTTCCTAATTTAGGGGCAATTTAGCGTGGCCAATCCACCTAACCTGTTTTGGGTTGTGGGGGTGAAACCCATGCAGACACGACGAGAATGTGCAAACTCTACACGGACAGTGACCTGGAGCCGGGATTCGAACATGGGTCCTCAGCGCCGTAGGCAATAGTGCTGACCACTGCGCCACCATGCCGCCCAACTGATGCTGGAAGTAATAGCACTAAAGTGACCCCTATATGTCAGAATTATAATCCTGCTCTGCTGCAGGTTCGGATCAAGGGCCTTCACTTTAAATGTTAACCTACGTCTGTTCAGGTGCATGATGATCTGTTGAGTGCTTGACGCGATTTATCTCCTCCTTTTCTTTACATTTTCTTCATTACAACAGCGACCGGGCTTCAAAAATACCCCCTTGACTTTAAAGCGCTTTGTAACATGCTGAGATTGTGAAGGGCGCTATATAAATGCACGTTCTTTATATGCTGTTTGGTTATGGGTTTATCTTTCGTCTTGTTTCCACATTTTTGAATGAGACATTTGGAAAAAGATATAAAACTGGATCCAAAGGTTTTTTTCTGAACAGAAGTCCATTTTTTTGTTTATTTCTGTGCCTGATCGATGTTAATTAATTAATGACTTTCAATTTCCGTCCACAATAAAGTAAAGCATCAGAGTGTTGACTGCACATTCCCACTGGGAGAGGATATTAGAAGCACATGCGATTTAAATGAAAGGGATGGAATATTGTGTGCAGTGTGTCACTGAATTTCTGCTACAGACAAGTAAAATCATAAAATTATCCCTTCGAACTCAAATTATGATCTTGAGTAGTTCTTCACAGAGAGAGTATTGGAAACCTGGTGAAGTTGTCAATTGAAAATGTCAAAACTAAGACTGATAGATTTCTGTTCAGCGGAAACATTAAGGGATATGGCACTGAGGTAAATGGAGTTGAGATACAGATCAGGCACGATCGAATTAAGCGGCAATACGGAATCAAAGTGCCAAATGGCCTTCTCCTGTTCCTGAATTTCTATTCCAGATTCTGACCATCCCCTATCCTGACATTGCCCAGTTTGGACAGGAATAATTCAGAGGGCTGGGTGACTGCCTGATCGATGCCAATGAAACGATTTCCAAATTGCAGCCAATGTGTTGGCTCAGGGGCAAGGGTGAATTGGGCAGTTCATCTACAGTCCCATCATAGGTAGCGGCATCATGGGCAGTCCATTTCCTTGGCGTGTTTCTTTGGTGGATTTATACATACCTGAGGGAAGTTGCCACTTGCCTTCGAAGGGTCTTTTCCTCACTCCTCTATGTTTTCCCAATGCCAGGGAATGCAACCAACGCCTGCTGAATTTACAGTACCCAAGTGATTGTTTTTTCCAATTAAGGGGCAATTCAGCGTGGCCAATCCACCTAACCTGCACATCTTTGGGTTGTGGGGGTGAAACCCACGCAGACATAGGGAGAATGTGCAAACTCCACACGGACAGTGACCCGAGGCTGACCAGAATAGCCTGCTACTCGCTCTTTGTGATAAGGTGGCAGGGTTCCAGTTTGTATTGGTCAATAAAGAGGATGTAATGCACCACTAATGAACTGTAATGGTGTTTTGGAAACAACATTGCATTCATTAAGATCGATTAAGAGGCAGAGTCTAAGTTTGCGGTTCACTTTAGTTTATCGTAATTGAGGATGCTTAAGGGAGACGTCAGTCAGAAGCTGATATGCAGCTCCCTTATATAAGCAGATAGTTCCAACAAACTGCACTTCAAGTGACAAAAATCTCCATTCTGCTCTGCTCCTTTCCTGTGTTTTTTTTAGTTCGAGTATTGCCCCATGATAATCGAGGTGAATGGAAAATATATTGTTCAATAAAACAAGTTATCTTTTCACTCACAAGAACAAAGAATGCTGGAAAAATCTCAGCAGGTCTGGCAGCATCTGTAGGGAGAGAAAGTAGTGTTAACGGTTCAAGTCTGCCTGGCTCTTCATCAGAAGTTCTGATGAAGTGCCAAATGGACTCAAAAAGTTAACTCTGTTTTCAATCCTTCAGATGTCTCAGATTCAGGATTCTGCTTATTTATCTATTCACCCCCTATTTAAAAATAAATGCTCCCTGGACACTGACAAGGGGAGCATTTATTGACCACTTCTG
Source organism: Scyliorhinus torazame (assembly GCF_047496885.1). Classification (NCBI taxonomy): domain Eukaryota; kingdom Metazoa; phylum Chordata; class Chondrichthyes; order Carcharhiniformes; family Scyliorhinidae; genus Scyliorhinus; species Scyliorhinus torazame. Next base: position 123,099,826 of record NC_092723.1, read on the forward strand.
GTTGCCCTGTTAGGCGCTCTTCTTGAACTGTTGCTGTCAATTTAATTTAATGCACCGTCTATTTTTTGTTGTGTGTGGCTGATTTGTTTCAGTTCATGGGCCCCTGAATTCATTTTGCCCAGCCTGTAGCCATCTGGGATGGCCACTTCCAGAATACAAAATGGACGCACACAAAGAATGTAGGGAAATGTGGACAATGCTAGACAACAAGCAGGCACAGTGCCTGAATGTATATTTGGGAAGCAGTTACCAGACGGAATCAAAACTCTGGGTCGATTAGCATATTGATGGCCCATCTCCGAGGAACAAAGGACTAACACTCAGGTAGTTGATACTGTTACAGCATTCCCGGCGCCAGAAAGACACAAACAAAGCAAGGCCAACGGCCACCTAAGACACGCTCAGCCATCAGGGCACCCACCCCTTTATTGGTTATGATCGATGACAATGATCGAGAAGCTGCTCAATTAATTGGGACCAAGTTTAAGGCCCGCCTAAAAGCGTGCGAAGCCCCTCCAAGTATAAAGAAGGAACCCCCACGAGAGATTCGCTCTCTTGGATTTGGCACTCAGGCGGAGAGACCCATCTATCAGCATCACCAGAAGCAAGTAAGTTCAAGGTCAACGCTCGCTACCAGATGGACGACCTTAGCTGTTCGCCTGTTACCTCTTCGAACCCAACAGCCTCAGATCCGAACAACGGCCATTGTTCCTCTGACTAAGTGGGCACCCGAAGTTAAGTATAGGCATTAGCGTTAGAGATAGTTTAGTTTGTAGTACTGTTGTGCATGAGTAGATCTTACTGTGTGTGTAAATAAATAGTATTGACTTTGAACTAGCTAACTGGTGTATTGGCTCTTTGATCAGTATTCGGATTGAACCTTGTGGCGATATCGAGAGGTACCTGGCGACTCTGAAAGTAGAAAAATAATTAGGATTAAGAAAGGCGACCATATTGACCGCCATATTTATAACCAGAAAAACAGAGCAACAAGCCACACTTAAAGGCGCTGACTTGCATGCAGCCTGTGTCGAAAGTTTTAGTCACAATACCAGGCAGCTTAGAGGGAACATTGTGCTCTCTACCTCTCTCTCATTCTTTACCATGCTCCTTAAAACCCTACTCATTGGGGCGGTGCAGTGGCGCAGTGGTTAGCAGTGCTCCCTCACGTCGCCAAGAACCCGGATTCAATCCCGGCCCCAGCTCACAGTCCGTGTGGAATTTGCACATTCTCCCCGTGTCTGCGTGGGTCTCACCCCCCACAACCCAAAGATGTGCAGGCTAGGTGGATTGGCCACGCTAAATTGCCCCTTCATTGGAAAAAAATAATAATTGGGTACTCTAAATTTATTTTTAAAAAGAACAGCGCCAATCACTTTACCTGGTCATTCCTGTAACCTCACAAAAAGTCTTTGATTTTGTGAAGTGCAAAATTTTGTGGAGTGTTCCCTTCAGCTACCCTCAGAAATTTATCACCAAAGATGTGCAGGGTAGGTGGATTGGCCACGCTAAATTGCCCCTTAATTGGCAAAAAAGAATTGGGTAAAAAAAAACTAACTCATTGACCAAACTTAAGGTCACCTGTCCTAACATCTCATTATGTGGCTTGAAATCAAATATTGTCTGATAATAACTCCTCGTGAAGTGACGTGCGACAATTTACTAGTAATAATAATCTTTTATTATCGCAAGTAGGCTTACATTAACACTGCAATGAAGTTACTGTGAAAAGCCCTTAGTCGCCACATTCCGGAGCCTGTTCGGGTACACTGAGGGAGAATCCAGAATGTCCAAATTACTTAACAGCACGTATTTCGGGACTTGTGGGAGGAAACCAGAGCACCCGGAGGAAACCCATGCCGACATGGGGAGAACGTGCAGACTCCGCACAGACAGTGACCCAAGCCGGAAATCAAACCTGGGAGCTGGAGCTGTGAAGCAACTGTGCTACCCACTGTACTACCGTGCCGCTTACATTAAAGATATTTTATAAAGGCAGGTTGTTGTTGTTTGTTGTAGTGTCAAAGGGTGGAGGGTCACCAAGAACGTCCACATGCATATATACAGGAAGTAGCAGCTGCAGCTAGAACAAGAACTGACCTGAGACAGAAAATTGCCATGAAACCCAACACGGTAACAAGTAGCTGGGAGTGATTACAAGGCAGTGATATATCCAGAAGCTCAGATGACTCTTGTAAATCATTCATATTTTCCTCTTGTGATTTATCGGGTCAACTGAGTCCTTGGTCAGGTTATTATATGGCAATCGCACCTAGATCGTAGGATTCGAAAAACACCTTTCAACAAGATCTGAGTCAAAAGGCCATTCTGGAAGCCTCTACATAATGCAAATCTGACTGGTGACTGAATTAAAATTGGCCCAGTTACTGCTATTTAAAAAGGCACAGAGTCAGTTGCCTAATTATGGGGGGGTTTGTAACACTCTCACCTTCACTTTCTATTACATAGCGTCATTTCTAAAAACAAATCAATCCATTTAACTGAATGAGAAGAGAGTCGGTGGAATGACACAACCTTGTTTGACCCCGGTTTTCACTGAAATAGGCTTTGTGGTCCATTTGTCACTATGCAATAGGCGGGAGATGATGATACATTTCTGAGGGTAGTTGAGGGGGATACTCCACAAGATTTTGCGCGCTTGACAGAATCAAAGACTTTCTGTGAGGTCACAGGAATGACCAGGTAAAGTGATTGATGCTGGGTTTTTTTGGATAAATTTAGAGTTCCCAATTATAGAACATAGAACATAGAAAAATACAGCACAGAACAGGCCCTTCGGCCCACAATGTTGTTCCGAACCTTTGTCCTAGATTAATCATGGATTATCATTGAATTTACAGTGCAGAAGGAGGCCATTCGGCCCATTGAGTCTGCACCAGCTCTTGGAAAGAGCACCCTACCCATAGTCAACACCTCCACCCAACACTAAGGGCAATTTTGGACACTAAGGGCAATTTATCATGGCCAATCCACCTAAACTGCACATCTTTGGACTGTGGGAGGAAACCAGAGCACCCGGAGGAAACCCACGCAGACACGGGGAGGATGTGCAGACTCCACACAGACAGTGACCCAAGCCGGAATCGAATCTGGGACCCTGGAGCTGTGAAGCAATTGTGCTATCCACAATGCTACCGTGCTGCCCTTAAGAACAAATAAATCTACACTATATCATTTTACCGTAATCCATGTACCTATCCAATAGCTGCTTGAAGGTCCCTAATGTTTCAGACTCAACTACTTCCACAGGCAGTGCATTCCATGCCCCCACTACTCTCTGGGTAAAGAACCTACCTCTGACATCCCCCCTATATCTTCCACCATTCACCTTAAATTTATGTCCCCTTGTAATGGTTTGTTCCACCCGGGGGAAAAGTCTCTGACTGTCTATCTATTCCCCTGATCATTTTATAAACCTCTATCAAGTCGCCCCTCATCCTTCTCCGTTCTAATGAGAAAAGGCCTAGCACCCTCAACCTTTCCTCGTAAGACCTACTCTCCATTCCAGGCAACATCCTGGTAAATCTCCTTTGCACCTTTTCCAAAGCTTCCACATCCTTCCTAAAATGAGGCGACCAGAACTGTACACAGTACTCCAAATGTGGCCTTACCAAAGTTTTGTACAGCTGCATCATCACCTCGCGGCTCTTAAATTCAATCCCTCTGTTAATGAACGCTAGCACACCATAGGCCTTCTTCACAGCTCTATCCACTTGAGTGGCAACTTTCAAAGATGTATGAACATAGACCCCAAGATCTCTCTGCTCCTCCACATTGCCAAGAACTCTACCGTTAACCCTGTATTCCGCATTCATATTTGTCCTTCCAAAATGGACAACCTCACACTTTTCAGGGTTAAACTCCATCTACCACTTCTCAGCCCAGCTCTGCATCCTATCTATGTCTCTTTGCAGCCGACAACAGCCCTCCTCACTATCCACAATTCCACCAATCTTCGTATCATCTGCAAATTTACTGACCCACCCTTCAACTCCCTCATCCAAGTCATTAATGAAAATCACAAACAGCAGAGGACCCAGAACTGATCCCTGCGGTACGCCACTGGTAACTGGGATCCAGGCTGAATATTTGCCATCTACCACCACTCTCTGACTTCTATCGGTTAGCCAGTTCATTATCCAACTGGCCAAATTTCCCACTATCCCATGCCTCCTTACTTTCTGCAGAAGTCTACCATGGGGAACCTTATCAAATGCCTTACTAAAATCCATGTACACTACATCCACTGCTTTACCTTCATCCACATGCTTGGTCACCTCCTCAAAGAATTCAATAAGACTTGTAAGGCAAGACCTACCCCTCACAAATCCGTGCTGACTATCCCTAATCAAGCAGTGTCTTTCCAGATGCTCAGAAATCCTATCCTTCAGTACCCTTTCCATGACTTTGCCTACCACCGAAGTAAGACTAACTGGTCTGTAATTCCCAGGGTTATCCCTATTCCCTTTTTTGAACAGGGGCATGACATTCGCCACTCTCCAATCCCCTGGTACCACCCCTGTTGACAGTGAGGACGAAAAGATCATTGCCAACGGCTCTGCAATTTCATCTCTTGCTTCCCATAGAATCCTTGGATATATCCCGTCAGGCCCGGGGGACCTGTCTATCCTCAAGTTTTTCAAAATGCCCAACACATCTTCCTTCCTAACAAGTATTTCCTCGAGCTTACCAGTCTGTTTCACACTGTCCTCTCCAACAATATGGCCCCTCTCATTTGTAAATACAGAAGAAAAGTACTCGTTCAAGACCTCTCCTATCTCTTCAGACTCCATACACAATCTCCTGCTACTGTCCTTGATCGGACCTACCCTCGCTCTAGTCATTCTCATATTTCTCACATATGTGTAAAAGGCTTTGTGGTCTTCCTTGATCCTACCCGCCAAACATTATTCATGTCCTCTCTTAGCTCTCCTTATCCCTTTCTTCAGTTCCCTCCTGGCTATCTTGTATCCCTCCAACGGCCTGTCTGAACCTTGTTTCCTCAGCCTTACATAAGTCTCCTTTTTCCTCTTAACAAGACATTCAACCTCTCTTGTCAACCATGATTCTCTCACTCGACCATCTCTTCCCTGCCTGACAGGGACATACATATCAAGGACACGTAGTACCTGTTCCTTGAACAAGTTCCACATTTCACTTGTGTCCTTCCCTGACAGCCTATGTTCCCAACTTATGCACTTCAATTCTTGTCTGACAACATCGTATTTCCCCTTCCCCCAATTGTAAACCTTGCCCTGTTGCACGCACCTATCCCTCTCCATTACTAAATTGAAAGTCACAGAATTGTGGTCACTATCTCCAAAATGCTCCCCCACTAACAAATCTTTCACTTGCCCTGGTTCATTACCAAGTACTAAATCCAATATTGCCCCTCCTCTGGTCGGACAATCTACATACTGTGTTAGAAAAGCTTCCTGGACACACTGCACAAACACCACCCCATCCAAACTATTTGATCTAAAGAGTTTCCACTCAATGTTTGGGAAGTTAAAGTCACCCATGACTACTACTTTGTGACTTCTGCACCTTTCCAAAATCTGTTTCCCAATCTGTTCCTCCACATCTCTGCTACTATTGGGGGGCCTATAGAAAACTCCTAACACGATGACTGCTCCTTTCCTATTTCTGACTTCAACCCATACTGCCTCAGTAGGCTGATACTCCTCGAACTGCCTTTCTACAGCTGTTATACTATCTCTAATTAACAATGCCACCCCCCCACCTCTTTTATATTTTTCTTCCAAATATGGGGATGTTTAGCACAGGGCTAGGTCACTGGCTTTGAAAGCAGACTGAGCCAGGCCAACAGCACGGTTCAATTCCCGCACCAGCCTCCCCAAACAGGTGCCGGAATGTGGCGATTGGGGGCTTTTCACAGTAACTTCATTTGAAGCCTACTTGTGACAATAAGCGATTTTCATTTCATTTCATTTTCAATTTAACGTGGCCAATCAACCTAGCCTGCACAGCTTTGGGTTGTGGGGATGAGACCCATGCAAGCACGGGGAGAATGTGCAAACTCCACAGAGACAGTGACCCGGGTCCGGGAGCGAGCCCGGGTCCTCAGTTCCGTGAGGCAGCAATGCTAACCACTGTGCCACCCCGATTGATACCGTTCTTATGTTTTTCTTGAATTTACCATGCAGTGAGGATCACCTGTCTCTCGATGGGCGAAAACAGCACTGCGACTCTGAAAGGAGATTCTTCAGCCACTATTTGGAGGTAGTTCAGGATGATCTTTGCAATAATCTTCTCTGTGCAGAGAGGAGGGAGATTCCTCAGAGCTCCAGGTCATCTTTAACTTGTTCCCCAAAGCATATGAAAGCAAAGAAAATAGACTTTTTGCTAATACCAGAAATTTGATTGATTTGAACTAAGATTTATAGGTTTCACTTGTTTGCAATAAACCTCCAATCATAAATCACACAAGGTTCTGGAGACTTAATCATGTGACAAGAAAGAATAGTTTAAAAAATGAATTCAGAAAGCTATTTCACCATCAAAAAGCGCACAAGTCAGAAAGATGAAAGGCAAAGTGTCAATTAACAGTAATTAACAGTAATTAACAGTAAGAGGAGAAAGCTTAACTTTAACAATTGATCAGACTTCTCATCACCCTTATCAAACCAAGGCAATTAGTGGAATTCAGCCAAACAATTTCTCAGGGTGCGATCCTCTGGAAAGATTTTGAAGTGTGATATTGAGCGGGAATTGCCGCGAGCTTCCCGGCGCTCGGCACAGCGAGGCCGGCAATGCTATTCAGCGTTAATTGGTCCACTTTACGAGGCCCCAAGGGCTTCTCGCCACAAATAAAGGCTTGCCAGCTGATTCACCGGGACTGCGCTCGCCAGCCCCACTCTCCCCCCGCCACTCCACAGGAGAAGCTGTCCCACAATCGCCTGGAGAGGGCCCAGACCGGCAGACAGGTGCCGGACATATAAGTCCTCACCACCTTCGAGGAACGGGTCCTGGAGGTGACTGGTGTGCCCGAGGACAGAACGGTCACCAATGCGGAGGTTGGCGCATGCAGCAGAGGTGAGGATCCACTGGGCGCCACCTGGAGGACCTGTCACACGTGAGTAGTGATTGCCTTACTGACTGACCCATCCCTCCCACTGGTCACATGTACATTCTCCTGCAGGTTCTCCAGCCGACGATGCCGGCCCATCCCAGGCGGCCTCTCTCCTGCCTCCAGGAGAACACCTCGGAGGTGAGCTCCGACGATGCCACGATCGACACATCACAGTTGTCATCTCCATCCTCCACCAGCACAGATGCACGCACCTCGGTGGGAAATGTTATTTGTCAGCTGTCAGGCACAATTTGGTGAGCACTACACAGCTGCTGATGCACATGAGGTGGAGGCAGCAAACCCCCAGGCGAGACAGCAGCTGGATACCAGGACACCGCTGGGTCCCAGCCTGATGCTGAGCCTGTGGAACAGGGTCACCCGGAGCTGATGGAGCTTTTAGGGAGCGGTCAGGAATTGCAGAGAATACCCAATGAATGTTTTCCAATTAAGAAGCAATTTAGTGTGGCCAACCCACCTACCCTGCACATCTTTGGGTTGTGGGGGCAAAACCCACGCAAACACGGGGAGAATGTGCAAACTGCACACGGACAGTGACCCAGAGCCGGGATCGAACCTGGGACCTCGGCGCCGTGAGGCAGCAATGCTAACCACTGTGCCACCGTGGTGCCCGTTTCTTTACAATTACAAGCTTATAATTCCCACAGCATTTTAAGAATGTGTATTAATAATTAAGTGTCAATAATGTGTTTATAATTATAAAAGTAATACATTTTTGTGTTTCAATTTACATTCCCAGTCTTACCAACATATCTTAATTAATTACATAGACCTCAATTATCTCATAATTAAGGCTGTCTACTTAACTAATCTGGCCGATTCTTAATAATTCTGGTTTTGTTTTTATTAAAATAGCTTCTTTCAGCACAAAAGGCTTAAGAACTTACTGATTCAAACTACAAAAATAGTTTTTGTAACACTAAACACCTGGAAAATTAAGGTCCTTTGCAAACCAGTTCCCACAGCAAACCCCCCCCCCCCGTTGGTTAAAATCCTGGGAAGTGTGGACCTTTTCCTGTATCTTGGTAGTCCCCTCTCGACGAAGGCAGACATAAATTGACGAAATTCCCGATTGCCTCCAATGTCCCAGCTCAGCTTTCAGCTGACAGAGGAAGAATATTTGAGTAGAGTTTCAAACCTGAGATGAAGGTAATGGTTTATCAGGCAGCAGTGATCCCCGCATCCCGAGATGCTTCCGAGACTTAGACAACTTCCAGCAGGTACCTCAAAGAGTTGGAGAAGTCCCAGCAGCGGTGCCTTCACAGGATCCTCCATCAGGTGGCAAGAAACTCAGGCTGACAGCAGCATTGTGCAACTGACCAATTGGCATCAACAAGCATCGAGGCACTAATCACTCAGAAACAGCTCTGCTGAGCGGGAAGTGTTGTTTGTACTTCCAAAGTACAACTCGGAACGCATGGTTGGCGATGCCAACCCCAATCCCCGCCAGGAGGAGAGTGGAAAGCTTCAGCTATGTCCTGCAAATACCCTTGAAGAGGTCAAACATTCCTTTTTTAAAATAAATTTAGGTTCCCAATTATTTTCTTTACCAATTAAGGGACAATTTAATGTGGCCAATCCACCTACCCGTCACATCTTTGGGTTGTGGGGGTGAGACCCATGCAGACAAGGGGAGTATTTGCAAACTCCACATGACAGTGACCCAGGGCTGGGATCAAATCCGGATCCTCGGCGCCGTGAGGCAGCAGTGCTAATCAATGCGCCACCATGCTGCCCCCCCCCAAGGTCAAACATTAATGGGAGCCCTGGCTCGGGATTGACCAAAATGGTAGAAGGCCGATTAGGGAAGGCACAGAACCGAACACGCCAAGGGAGTTCATTGGGAACATGCAGAGGCGAAGTTGAAGTGTTGGAGGGAGCGCGTGGACCTTCAAACACCCCATCTACCCAACCCTACCAGCATCACCTGCCCCGCACATGACAGACTCTGCAGATCATGCATTGGACTTATCAGCCGTCTGAGAACCTATCGAAACGGAGTGGAAGTAATCATCCTTTATCCCAAGGGACTGCCTGAGAAGAAGAAGTACCAGAAGACAAGTAGTTCATCTTAACCAGAGAACACTAATGTAGTGAAACATTTAAATTGAAGTACTTACTCTCTTATGTGTTCCACAGTATTAGTTCTGAAAAACTGCTTGTATATAATCAACCGTTAAAGGCCTCCTGGGATTAAGTGAAGCATTTTCTCCATTTGCGGGCGAGAGGGGTGGTAGATCTTTCACAGTGGATAGCAGGGGAAACGCCAGAGCTTCTGATAAACACAGACAAAGATTGACCATTTCTTTGGGTACAGGGAGTACCACGATCAAACACCTCATGAAGACCTTTCACAACCTTTGAAAGCAGCAGAGGTTAGAGCTTCTATCAACAGATCCACCTGCAGTTAAGATTTGTAACTGTCTTGATTACAAAAGAATGATTTGTATTTGTATAACACCTTTCATGACCTCAGGGGATCCCATGTGCTTGAAAGCCATTAAAGTATTTCAATGTTGCAAGTACTGTTGTCATGCAGGAAACTCGGCAGTCAATTTGTACACAGCAAGATCCCACAGGCAGTCATGTATTAGTGGCCAGATAATCTGTTTTAGTCGTGTTGGTGGTGGAGGAATAGATTTTTGGTCAGGCCACCAGCGAGAACTTCACTGGTCTTCTTTAAGATAATGTCATGTGATCTTGTGCGTGGCCCTCAGAGGGCAGACGGGCCTCGGTTTACCATCTCATTTTTTAAAAACAGCATCTCCGACGATGCAGCACTCCCTCAGCACTGCAAGGAAGTGTCAGCTTGGAGTTTTGTGCTTAAGTGTCTGGAGTGGGACTTGAACTCTCAGCTTCCTGATTCCAGGGCAGGAGTGCCACCCGTTGAACCATGCCCAATGGCGCAACTGCCACAAAGAAGTAATTTGCCCGCAATGTCTTAACCAAGTGAAAGATGCTTCCCCACAGTGACCCGAACTAAGAAAACTGCCTCTGTTAACAAGTTCACAGAAGCAACGTTGAAATATTGGTCAGGGATTTTGAAGAATGGCATAACCAAAAATCCATGCTAAAATGAGCATTAAAAGGCTTAGGAAACTCTGGCATAATGGGAAGGGCAGCCAAAGTCACATTAAGAAGTCTCACAACACCAGGTTAAAGTTCAACAGGTTTATTTGAAATCACAAGCTTTTGAAACGCTGCTCTTTCATCAGGTGATGTGGAGGCAGGTTCACAATCACAGCATAGATAGGAGAGTCATAGGTGAAGATAATTACAGATTGGAATGTGAAGAATGGTTGGAATGGGAGTCTTTACAGGTAAAAAAAGTCTTTACAGAAACAAACAGTGTGAGTGGAGTGAGCGATAATCATAGGGTATCAAGGTGTGAACTGTCTCAAGCCAGGACAGTTAGTAGGATTCTGCACACCCGGGCAGTATGGTAGGGGTTACATGTAATGTGACAGGAACCCGAGATCCCGGTTGAGGCGTCCTCATGCATGTGGAACGTGGCCACTAGTTGTTGCTCAGCGATTCTGCGTTGTCATGTGTCTTGAAAGCCACTTTGGAGAATGTTTGTCCAAAGATCGGAGGCTGAATGTCCTTGACTGCTGAAGTGTTCCCCGACTGGAAGGAACACTCCTGCCTGGTGATTGTTGCGCAGTATCCTTTCATCCGTTGTCACAGGGTCTGCATGGTATTGCCGATGTACCATACCTCGGGACATCCTTTCCTGCAGCGTATAAGGTAGACCACGTTGGTCGAGTTGCATGACTATGTACCATGTACCAGATCGGGAATGTTCTCACGTGTGAAGGTAGTATCCATGTTGATGATCTGGCATGTCTTGCAGAGGTTGCCATGGCAGGATTGTGTGGTGTCGTGGTCACTGTTCTCCTGAAGGTTGGGTAGTTTGCTGCGAACAATGCTCTGTTTGAGGTTAGGAGGTTGTTTGAAGGAAGTAGAGGAGGTGTGGGGCTGGCCTCGGTGAGACGATCGTCATCATCCATGACGTGTTGAAGGCTCCAAAGAAGATGTCGTAGTTTCTCCGCTCCGGGGAAGTACAGGACGGCGAAGGGTACTCTGCCAGTTGTGTCCCGTGTTCGACTTCTGAGGAGGTCTGTGTGGTTTGTTGCTGTGGCGCGTTGGAACTGTCGATCGATGATTCCAGCTCCATATCCCATTCTTACAAGGGCGTCTTTCAGCGTCAGCACGTGTCTGTCGTGTTCCTCCTCGTCCGAGCAGAACCTGTGTTTAAGGAGGCCTTGTCCATAGGGGATGGCTTCTTTAATTTGTTTAGGGTGGAAGCTGGAGAAGTGGCGCATCGTGAGGTTATCCGTGGGCTTGCGGTAGAATTAAGTGCTAAGGTGTCCATCCTTGATGGAGATCCATGTGTCCAAGAATGCAACCAATTCTGGAGAGTAGTCCATGGTGAGTCTGATGGTGGGATGGAACTTGTTGATGTCATCGTTTAGTCATTTCAAGGATTCTTTGCCGTGAGTCCGAAGGAAGAAAATGTTGTCAATGTATCTAGTGAATAGCGTCTGTTGAAGGTCCCGTATGACAAAGATGACTTGCTCAAACATGTGCATGAAGGTGTTGGCATATTGAGGTGCGAATTTGGTTCCCATGGCTGTTCCATGCGTCTGGATGAAGAACTTGTTGTCAAAGGTGAAGACGTTGTGATCCAGAATGAAGCGGATGAGTTGTAGGATTGCATCTGGAGATTGGCAGTTGTCGGTGTTGAGTACTGAGGCTGTTGCAGCAATGCTGTCATCATGGGGGATGCTGGTACAGAGTGCTGAGATGTCCATTGTGATGAGGAATGTTCCTGGTTCAACTGGTCCATGGATGCCGAGTTTCTGTAAGAGGTCCATCGTGTCGCGACAGATGCTGGGAGTCCCTTGCATGATGGGTTTCAGGATGCCGTCGACGTAGCCAGAGAGATTTTCATACGGGGTCCCATTGCCTGATACAATGGGGCAGCTTGGTGTGTTGGCTTTGTGTATCCTTGGAAGGCAATAGAGATCTCCAATGCATGGAGTATGTGGGAGGAGAGCACATAGGATGCTCTGAATGTCTGAATCAAAGGTTTTGATCATCTGTTGAATTGGAGGGTGTGTTCTTTGGTCGGATCTGGGGGTAGCTGTCTGTAGTTTTTCTGGTTGTTCAGTTGTCGGTACACGTCTTTGAAGCAGTCCGTTCAGTATGATGGTGTCTCCTCCTTTGTCTGCTGGTTTGATGACAATTTTGCGGTTGGTCTTGAGAGTGCGGATCGCGTTGCGTTGTACTTGGGTGACGTTCGGGGCAATCTTGTGAGCGTGGCTGATGGGTCTGGCATTGACGCATCTCCTGACGGCTTGAGCATACATGTTGAGTCTAGGGCAGCAGCCTTCCGGATGGGTCCAATTCGACTCTTTCCTCTTAGGTTGCTGCACTGCAGCTCTCTCTGTCGGCTGTTCTGATCATTGATCGTCTCATTGGGTTCGCTGTTGACACCTTGGGATTTGTGGAAGAACTCCCGGAATCTCATTTGCCCGATGAATTCCTCTGTGTCTGCCGCGAGACTGATGGAGTCCATTTTGGTGATGGGGCAGAAATTGAGCCATTCGTCACCCAGTACTTCCCCGGAACTGAAAACTACATATTCTTCGGAGCATTCAACTTGTCATCGAAGTCACCCCCACATCTCCACTACTTGCTTTCAAACAACCACCTAACCTCAAACGGACCATTGTTTAGAGCAATCTACTTAACCTCCAGGAGAACCGCGACCACGAAACCGCATAACCCTGCCACGGCAACCTCTGCAAGACATGCCGGATCATCGACATGAATACTACCATCACACGTGAGGACACTACCGACCAGGTACATGGTACATACTCACGCAACTCGGCCAACATTGTCTACCTCATACGCTGCAGGAAACGATGTCCCAAGGCGGTGGTACATTGGTGAGACCATGCAGGCGCTATGACAGCGGATGAATGGACACCGCACAACAATCGCCAGGCAGGAATGTTCCCTTCCAGTTGGGAAACACTTCAGCAGTCAAGGACATTCAGCCTCCGATCTTCGGGTAAACATTCTCCAAGGTGGCTTTCAAGACACACGACAACGCAGAATCGCTGAGGAGAAACTAGTAGCCACGTTCCACGTGCATGAGGACGGCCTCAACCAGGATCTCGGGTTCCTGTCACATTACATGTAACCCCCACCATGCTGCCCGGGTTTGCAGAATCCTACTAACTTGAGACAATTCACACCTCGATTACTTGTGATTACCACCTACTCCACTCACACTGTTTATTTCTGCAGAAGGATCATTTAGATCAGAAACAATAACTCAATTTCTCGCCACAGATTCTGCCAGACCCGTCGAGTTTATCCAGCACTTTCTGTTTTGATTTCAGATTTCCCGTATCCACAATATTTTGCTTTTATTTCTGGTATAGAGAGGACAGCGTCTCTGTAATAATGGTAACCACTCTGAACCTGGCCAATGAGTCCCTTGCAGCCCCACCACATGCGACCTGTGTTCACACAATGAGAGTCACGCTGCCATAAGGAAGGTCCTCATTGCAAACCATCAGCGTGCTAAAGCAATGGCTCCATTACCTGCATCAATCGGGAGGAGTCCTCCAATGTTTGCTGGAGTGGGTGTCTCGAAACATGGTGGTCCATTGTATTCTCCACCACCTAGTCGCCATAAGGATGCAGCCCTTTCCACCGAGGGTTTGGAAAGCATCTCAGGAGGAGCAGGAGGAAAAGGAGGAGGAAGGGAGGAGGAGCCTTGCAGATTCTTGTTCCGGAAGGACAGTGTGTCAGCTCATCATCAGACTCCAGTTTCCCGGAATGAAATTCCAGAAACGCACCTTCCAATCCCTCTGTTAAACAACATCAGAGTACGTCCTCTTGGCACCTTCTCAGGAAGAAAATACACCACATAAATAATAATTAAAAATACATTTAATCCATCAACACATCCAATACTCAATTATTCAACTCTGTGAGTGCCTTTGCCTGTACTACTATTCTCTTACACAGTGCCACACTTGTGGATGCAGGATGGCTGGTGGAAGGATCCTGATTTTCAGTGTGGGAGACTGCAGGTGGCCACGCATACTGATCTGGACCAGCTCTGGGCCTAGGGGACTTGGTTTCGGACTGCACCACCTCAGCATGGGCAGCGACAGTCTGGGCTGGCTGACTGACAGGCAACAGCAAGGTCACTGGTGGAAAGCACTGGTGGGAGGGAAAACTGCTATCCTGAGAGAGGACAGCAGGTTTGCCTTCCATTGAGTCACTGCCACACTCCCAGGCTGAGGCCTCAGCAATCCTGGCACTATCAGGGGAAATCTGCATGTGGAACCAGAGGACATTGGTCGGCTGTTGACACATATGTCTTCATCCAAGAGAATGAAGAGGTAAATATAGAACTCAGGGAGAGGGACTGTGAGGTTCTTGACTAAATTGTCATAGGGAATGACAAGACAGTGGAGGTGTAGGCAGATTAAAAGTGGGCAAGTCTTCAGGTTCGGCTGAATTGTGCCCCAGGATGCTGTGGGAGGCGAGGGCGGAGATTGCAGGGTCTCTGACCCAAATTTTTTATTCATCTCTGATCATGGGGGAGGTGCCAGCAGACGGGAGAACAGCTAATGTGATCCTAACAGCTAATTGGGCAGCACGGTAGCATTGTTGACAGCACAATTGCTTCACAGCTCCAGGGTCCCAGGTTCGATTCCGGCTTGGGTCACTGTCTGTGCAGAGTCTGCACATCCTCCCCGTGTGTGCGTGGGTTTCCTCCGGGTGCACCGGTTTCCTCCCACAGTCCAAAGATGTGCAGGTTAGGTGGATTGCCCATGATAAATTGCCCTTAGTGTCCAAAATTGCCCTTAGTGTTGGGTGGGGTTGCTGGGTTATGGGGATAGGGTGGAGGTGTTGACCTTGGGTAGGGTGCTCTTTCCAAGAGCCGGTGCAGATGGGCTGAATGGCCTCCTTCTGCACTGTAAATTCTATGATAATCTATGATAATCCCACTGTTTAAGAAAGGTTGTAACGATAAATCATGAAACTACAGAACAGTGAGTCTCACGTCAGTGGCAGGGAAACTATTGGAGAAAATTCTGAAGGAGAGAATCTATCTCCACTTGGAAAAGCAAGGTTTTTTTCAGGAATAGTCAGCATGGCTTTGTCAGAGGGAGGCCACAGCAAACAAATTTGATTGAGTTTTTTGAGCATATGACCAGGTGTGTAGATGAGGGGAGTGCAGTTTATGCAGGTTACATGGATTTCAGCAAAGCCTTTGACAAGGTCCCACATGGGAGGCTTAAAAGGAAGGCAAATGCACACAGGATACAGGGTAACGTTATATGGTGTTTTCAAAATTGGCTGAGCTGTAGGAGCCAGAGGGTGACGACAGACGGCTGCTTTAGTGATTGAAAGCCAGTGTCCAGTGTGGTACCACAGGATCTGTGCTGGCTCCCCTACAGTTTGTCATTTATGTGAATGTCATAGATAACAATGTGCGGGGGAGGATCAGTAAAAGTTTGCGGATGACACAAAGATTGGCCGGGTGGTTAACAGTGAGGTTGAGTGTCTTGGGTTACAAGAAGATATAGACGGGATGGTCAAATGGGCAGAAAAGTGGCAGATGAAAAGTGTGAGGTGATACACTTTAGAAGGAGTAATGTGACAAGAAAGTATTCGATGAATGGCCGGACATGAGGAACAAGGTGACAGGCAGGAGGTTTAGGTGGGATTTGAACAAAAGCCTTTTACCCAGAGAGTGGTGATGGTCTGGAATGCACTGCCTGGGAGCATTGTAGAGGTGGGTTGCCTAATATCCTTTAAAAAGCACCTGGATGAGCTTTTGCCGCATGTCATAACATTCAAGGTTATGGCCCAAGTGCTGGCAAATGCGATTAGGGAGGCAGGTCAAGTGTTTTTCATGTGTCGGTGCAGACTCGATGGGCTGAAGGGCCTCTTTGGCATTGAATTATTCCGTGACAACAAGCACGTGCTCGGGATCTACATGCGTTCCTGATGTTGGCTTCCTGACCCCTATGGGTCCATGCCCCGCAAACCAATGAGCGGTTCAACACATGAGCATCACTGAACGGCTGAGAGGAATTACTTTTCAAAAGGTGAAAAAGAGCTGGAGATGCAGCAGTCAATCTATCAGGGCCACACTGTCAATGGGGAGATTCACCCACCAGCTCCATAGACTCAAAAATACTCCCATAACTCCCTCTGAAAACTCAGCAGGCTTCTCTGATATTTTAATCACGGATCCCAGGCACACTTTAGCCAAAGATCTGCAATATAGCGAAATGAGTTTGAGATATGGACAAATCTCTCCTGGCCATGTACAATATTGCAGGTGGAAAAAGGAATGAAAAGGGCGTGAATTCAATCTCGAAAGATCCAAGTCCTATTAATAAATGGCACACGGAGACTCCACATAAATTACTGTTTATTTGAATTATTTTATTTTCAAATTACCCATTTAGCATTCTTGTTGGGTAGAAAAGAGAGTACTCAGTCCTGCACCGGGTAATGAGAATGCCAACCAGAATTAAAATCACTTCGAGGTTTGATTCAAAATGATCAACATTATTTTAACAAGGTTAACAACACATTTCAAATGACCTTTACATCCTTCAGTTAGATTGTAGTCCTTGTTAAAATACATTTTTCCCTTTTAAGTAGGAGCTCTGGTTGCTGAAAAACATAGTGCTAAAGCCTTACAGTGAACAGATGAGTCATCCTCACTGAACCTGCTGCACAATTACGGCTCATTTTGCTCTTGAAAGTAGAAAAGGTAATTCATTTGGGCCTTGTAGTTTTGCTAATGTTGCTAATGAGTAGTGGATGGTGCGCAGAGGTTGTCACGAATGTGGAGTGTTATCCCACATACGTACATTACGTGGTCTGAGAGAATAATTTTAATTGCCTTGAAACTAGAAAAACTGCAAAATCCTCTCGCACCATCGTCATCATATATTGTGATGTGGAGATGCCGGCGTTGGACTGGGGTGAGCACAGTAAGAAGTTTTACAACACCAGGTTAAAGTCCAACAGGTTTGTTTCGATGTCACTATTTTTCGGAACGCTGCTCCTTCCTCGGGTGAGTGAAGAGGTATGTTCCAGAAACATATATATAGACAGATTCAAAGATGCCAGACAATGCTTGGAATGCGAGCATTAGCAGATGATTATATCTTTACAGATCCAGAGATGGGGTAACCTCAGGTTAAAGAGGTGTGAATTGTGTCAAGCCAGGACAGTTGGTAGGATTTCGCAGGCCAGATGGTGGGGATGAATGTAATGCGACATGAATCCCAGGTCCAGGTTGAGGCCGCACTCATGTGTGCGGAATTTGGCTATAAGCTTCTGCTCGGCGATTCTGCGTTGTCGCACGTCCTGAAGGCCGCCTTGGAGAACGCATACCCGGAGATCAGAGGCTGAATGCCCTTGACTGCTGAAGTGTTCATATATTGTGATCGAGCTGACGGGCAAGTTAGGCAGACTGGCACTTCTCCAACAAAAAACATTTATCTGACAACCAACACCTTAACAAAAAACCCCAATTTTCTTTCATTATTGCATCGCAGTTGTGGGAATGAAGGGGCAGCACGGTAGCATAGTGGCCAGCACAGTTGCTTCATATCTCCAGGGTCCCAGGTTCGATTCCTGGCTTGGGTCACTGCCTGTGCTGAGTCTGCACGGTCTCCCCGTGGCTCTGGTTTCGTCCCACAGTCCAAAGATGTGAAGGTTAGGTGGATTGGCCATGCTATATTGCCCTTAATGTTCAAAAAAGGTTGGGTGGGGTTACTGGGTTGTGGGGAGGGCGGAAGTGTGGGCTTTTGTAGGGTGCTCTTTCCAAGGGCCGGTGCAGACTCGATGGGCTGAATGGCCTCCTTCTGCACTGTAACTTCTATGAAATTCTATGAAGAGCTTGTCATATGAAGAATGGTTGAGGACTCAGGTCTGTACTCGTTGGAGTTTAGAGGAATGAGGGGGGATCTTATCGAAACTTACAGGATACTGCGAGGCCTGGATAGAGTGGATGTGGAGAGTTTCCACTAGTAGGAAAACCTAGAAACAGAGGGCACAATCTCAGACTAAAGGGACGATCATTTAAAACAGAGATGAGGAGGAATTCCTTCAGCCAGGTGAGCAAAACTCCGCTGAGGGGTCGCCAAATGCCCCATCCCCTCATGTCCCACCCATTCATGCACAACCCCCATGTCCCGTCCTCATGCCCTGACCCTTTCAGGCACCACCCCTAGGTGACCCTTGGCACAGCTCCTGGCACCCTCGCACTGCAATTGCCTGGGCACTGCCCTGCCATGTCCCCAACCACCTGGGCGCTACAATGGCCTCCGAGCCTAGCCCCTCCTCACGTGGTCATTATGTCTGTTCTCAGTTTGTGGAGACCAGCAGTGTTGTGTGCCAGCGCAGCGTGATGATTTCAATATGCTTATCTGGCCCATGCCCTTGCTGTTTGGTGCCCAGTGCAAATCCCGCTTCAGGGCTCACCTGATATTTCCCGGCAGAGCGGGATTTGCGCCGATTGCAATCTGGCTGGAAAATCCCCCCCATTATCCAAACTCAGTGTTTGGAATTCTCCCGGGGGCATTGGGTGGCTTCAATGGGAAATCCCATTGACAAGTAGCGGGAATAGATAACCCCACTGCCAGCGAATGGCGCCCAGCCGAGAAGCACGTTGCTGGGGGAACCGGGGAATACCGTCCAATCCCGATCTGGGACTCAGGAAGTGCCCTGCAGCTGACAATGCAAGAAAAAGCACTAGAGTGTTTACTAATGACTGGAAGGTATTCAAAAGGACACTGCTGCAGCCAAATGTAACGCAACAAGGCGCACTGTTGGGAATCCAGATGTTGAAGCTGCAGGCAGCAATCTCAAGCTCACTATCTGCTCACATCAGCATTTCTGTGAATAGAGCACAGCAATTGAGGGAGTGGGGGGGATGTGGTTAATGTTCGGTATTTCTGGCCACCCTACTCTAAACACAAACTGCTGCAGCTGGAGGGCACTGAGTGATGTTGTAGCCTGCAATGTCTTTGAAATCTGAAACTATGGACAGGATTTTCCAGCTCTTCCTGCCCGCCAATGGGATCTTCTGGCCCCACCAAAGACCACTTCCCCACGTCGGGTTCCCCGGTTGAGTCACACAATAACCTGTAGACACAGGTGGGATCGGAAGATTCTGTCAACAGTGAATGGCGAGTTGCCTCTGCCGGAAGACATATTGCGGTGAGCGGGATGGATTAAACCTGCCCTGGGTGACAGTGGTTATCTATGCAGTCGTGTCTGATCGCACCTACCCGGAGGCCAGAGACCGAAGCAGAGACCAGATGATGCTACAATGATGCCCATGCAGCAACGAGGAGTGTGGTCGAGCGGTGCTTCGGCCTCCTGAAGATGCGCTCAGGTGCCTGGACCGCAGTGGAAGGGCCCATCAGTATGATTCTGAGAGGGTCGCCCGTATCGTGGCGGCCTGCTGAGTCCTCCACAACATCGCGCAGAGGGGCGATGTGCTGGAGGAGGAGGGACACCAGTCCTTGTCCAATGAGAAGGATGCGGGGAGGGGGAGGATGGGCAGGTCATAGATATCATAGAATTTACAGTGCAGAAGGAGGCCATTCAGCCCATCGAGTCTGCGCCGGCACTTGGAAAGAGCACCCTACCCAAGGTCAACACCTCCACCCTATCCCTATCCCCATAACCCAGTAACCCCACCCAACACTAAGAGCCCAACATAGAGCCCAGGCGGGCCCAGGAGGCCGCATGACGTGTGAATCAAGGCCAATGTGATCGCCTCCAGGTTCAGCAACTGGGAAGGGGGGAGACTGTTCAGGTGCAAGGACACTGTAGCATAGTGGTTAGCACTTTAGCTTCAGAGCACCAGGGACCAAGGTTTGATTCCCGGCTTGGGTCACTGGCTGTGTGGAGTCTGCACGTTCTCCCTGTGTCTGAGTGGGTTTCCTCCTGGTGCTCCGGTTTCCTCTCACAGTCTAAAGATGTGCAAGATAGGTGGATTGGCCATGATAAACTGCCCTCAGTGTCCAAAAACGTTAGGTGGGGTTGTGGGGTTATGGGGGTAGGGTGGAGGGAGGGTTTAGGTAGGCATTCCAAGGGCCGGTGCAGACTCAATGGGCCTAATGGCCTCATTCTGCACCATAAATTCTATGAAGTTGATACACCGCTACCCTGAGCCTCGGCCTGTGCCCGCAGAAAATGCCCCAGTCCCTGGACATGCTGATCCATAGCCAAAACCGTCACCCCCAATGCCTCCACCGCGGATGCCACACGTGCGGTGTTGGCCTGTGTGGCACATATGTTCGGCACCACCTCCTACTCCTGCACGTGTTTGGATTCCTCCAGCTGCACTTGCAGGTACTGGATGCATGCCGACCCTGGCATGTAGTCCCTGGCTCTCCATAATCGATGGGACTGTCCGTTCCAGAAGCCCGAAACCCGTCTGGAAGGCAGCTAGTCCCTGGGATCGGCCCGCCCTCCGACCGTCCGCCCCCTCGGCTGATCCTATCTACACCTGTTGTGCTGGGTCAGCTGTGTGGTGCACACCAGAGAGAGTGTCCCAGGAGCCTCTTCACTAAAGTGCACAACCGAGTTGAGTGTCTCTGGGATGCCGAAGGATGGTGCAGGCAGCTGTGACGGGAAATCTGTGTCATCCCCGGACTGAAGCTTTGGGGTGTCCTGCATCTTGGGTGGAGGGCTGGCGTCTCAGCTGCTCTCAGCGTCGCTGCTCGGCCAAAGCAGGGGTTCTGGCTGTGGCACTGAAGGTGCCCGCCCCATCACCAGCAGGCCCTGTAAGACACAAGACAAGATGCATGATTATACCGCTGGCTGGGGGTGGGTGCTGGGGGGAGGAGTGCGGGTGGTGGGTGGGGTGCGGGTGGTGGGGGATTGAGGGTGGTGTGAGGGTGGCGTTGAGGGGTGGGGGTTGACACACGTGGCACGGGGAACTGCAACTCAGCAGGATCTCATTTCCTCGCCTTTGGCCAACATCCACCCCATCGACCTCCTTTCCGCCAACCACGTCCAGGACCCTCTGCTGGCCCATGGTCAGGGGCTGCGGGTCCGGTGTTCCCTGCCACCCTCCAGTCTTCCTCTCCAGGCGGTTGTGGGTGGCCTTCTCCTGCGGTGGGATGGAGGTGTGCGAACAGAAAACAACAGTGTTAGACAATCCGATGCATGCAGTCCCGGGTGTGGGAATCTGGTGGCCTCAGTGGCCAGGGCACCTGGTTATGGCAGCCGGTATGGGTGCCGACATGTGGTGCAGGATGGGGGTTCGCCCGCCCTCATTGTGGGGGGTGGGGGGGAGGGGTTGGGTTACAGGTTTGTGTGACGGGGTTGGTGCCAGGGGCACAGTGCTACCTACACGCCCTGGCTGCCCTGAGGAGGCCGTGCAGTTTTTTTGCAGCACTGTTTGGACAGTGTTACCCACGGCGCTGACTGCCTCTGGCACCTGCACCCAGGCACAGCTAATGGCGGCGGCTGGCAGCCTCGTTTCTGGGCCAGGGCACAGGGTCATCTGCGTCTCGTGCACTGCGTCCATGAGGGTCTCCAGCTCAGCGTGCATGAAGAGTGGGCTGGAATGGTGTGTGTAGAGAGTGAAGTGTGTGCACGCTTGTCGGCCTCCTGAATGTCAATTGCAAAACCGGTGAATCTGGCACTGTTTCTCATTGGAATCGATTGTGTTCCACGTGGCACCGGTGCTAGCCCCTTAACAGTATCAGAATCGGTCCAGGTGCAGTACCAGTTTTGTGCCGGCATCAGCACTTAGTCTCCAAAACTGAGAATTCCAGCCAGGAAGCCTGAAGCATCACTCAGGATCACTCTTTCAGATGAGATGTTGTACCAATGGCTGCTCTCTCAGGTGGAGGTAAAAGACGCCCTGGCACTATTTCAAAGAAGAACAGGGGAGTTTTCCTTGGTCAATATTTATCCCCCAATCAACATCAAAAAGGCTGGTTGTCCCATCAATATAGCATTGCTATTTGTGGGAGCTTGCTGCGTGTAAATTGACTGTTGCCTTTCCTACATTACAGCAATGTCAACACTTCAAAAGTAATTCATTGGCTGAAAGGTGCTATATAAATGCAAAGCTTTCTTTCTTTCGAAGGTTATGAAGAGGTTGGCTTAGCCTGAGGAAACACCTGGGGAGGGAATGGAAGAGTACAGAAGGGGAGATAATAGCGGGAGTTGAAATTGGTGGCTACGGTCTCACCACTGTTGCGTGGGAGAAAGAAACGGATCTTCTCCCTCTGGTTATTCCTCCCATTCTGTATCTGTGGAATCTTGCTGTGCACAAAACGGCTGTTACTTTGTCACTGCACTTTAAAGGTAAATCTTTTTCACTTTGAGACCTGCCTGAGATATGAGCTAAAACCACTTGCAGAAAGCTTTAGCTACAGAGCACAGTGGTGGTGTTATCCTCTCCGCTCCCTGTGATCTTCCCTCACCCTGAAACATTCAGAAAGCCAGAGCCCTTCGCAATTTCCTGGGGAGTGAGAAAATCCTTTAAAGACACCCTGTGGATTTTGCACCGTGGCAGGCCCTGTGGGCGTTTTGATCTGAGTTTTGAACCTTTTGACGCATGCCCTCAGCAGCACATTACATCGTCCACAACAAAGGTTACTGAATGATCACTTGAATAAAGATGATAATTACCTGCTGTTGCAGTCAATGCTAATTAAATGTGCGGAATGAATGAATACTCAGAGTTGGAGATGTACATATTTTCCTTTACATTAACACCTACAAAAAGATATTAGCCCTCTGTGTTATATTATGATGCATATGTCATTAGTCACCCGATCTTTTTGCCTCAGATGTGCAATAGGTTTATCACGTCAGCAACTAGTATCCCAAAGATATTATTTGACGTCTTTTATTCAATGATATTTACCCAATCGCAGCGTACTTGGGAATGTACCTTGTTGTTGTTTGTCCTTTGAGGTGAAGATGGCCATGTTCATGATCTGGGATGTTTGGTAGTGTTCTGGTGGGTGTGCACGTGAATTTGGGCCCGAAGGCACCTGCTGCAGATCAGTTAGGATACCGCGGACATTTGAGTTTTAGACGAGTTGCTGCCTGAGGATTTCCTCTCCTTGCGTTTGTCTCTCTGCCCCTGATATGCTCCTGCTTTCAGAGGATGCCGCACTGTTTTTTTGTTTTGTTGTGTCAGCGGCAGTGATCCTGGGTGAGCTTTTACCAAGAGACAGGATCGATATCAAAACTCCTAAGCAAAGCCTCCAGAGTGTCCTTCTAACGCTTCCTATGATCGCCATGAGAACGCACCCCAAACCTAAGCTTTCCAGAGAAGGTTCACCTTCATGAGCGAGTGTCAGGAATTCTGGCTACAAGATCAGCCCAACTCAAAGTAACAATACAGCACATGCTCAGGCCCGTTGCCCCTCCAAGCCTGCACCGACCATGGTACCTGACGAAACTAAAACCGTATGCGCTTACGGAGTCCATATCCTTCCATTCCTACTCAATTCATATATTTGTATAGATGCCTCTTAAATGTCACTATCGTACCTGCTCCCACCACCTCCCCAGGCAGCACATTCCATATATTTACCACCCTCTGTGTAAAAAACTTGCTTTGCACATCTGTTCTAAATTTTCCCCACACACTATGTCCCCTAGTACTTGACTCTCCTCCCCTAGGAAAGAGCATCTGACTGTCTACTCTGTCCATGCCACTCATAATCTTTCAGACCTCTATCAGGTAGCCTCTCAACCTCCGTCGTTCCAGTGAGAACAGACCGAGTTAATCTAATCTCTCCTCATAGATAATGCCCCCCATACCAGGCAACATCCTAGTAAACTGCTTCTGTGCCCTCTCCAAAGCATCCACATGCTTTGTGGGAGGAATTTCTTCAGCCAGAGGGTGGTGAATCTGTGGAACTCTTTACCGCAGAAGGCTGCGGAGGCCACTTCACTGAGTGTCTTTAAGTCAGAGGCAGATAGGTTCTCGATTAATAAGGGGATCAGGGGTTATGGGGAGAAGGCAGGAGAATGGGGATGAGAAAATATCAGCCATGATTGAATGGCGGAGCAGACTCGATGGGCCATTTGGCCTAATTCTGCTCCTGTGTCTTATGGTCTTATGGTCTTACATCTTCTGGTAGTGTGGCGACCAGAATTGTCCGCAATATTCCAAATGAGGCCTAACTAAGGTTCTGTGCAGCTGCAACATGACTTGCCAATTTTTATAAACAAAATGTCCCGACCGATGAAGGCCAGCATGGCGTATGCCTTCTTGACCACCTTATCCACATGCGTTGCCACTTTTAGTGATCGGTGGACATGCACGCCCAGATCTCTCTGCCTGTCAATACTCGCAAGAGTTCTACTGTGTAATTCCTACATGCATTGGTCCTTCCAAAGTGCATTACCTCACACCTGTCCGGATTAAACTCCATCTGCCATTTCTCTGCCCAAGACTCCGACCAGTTTATATCTGCTGTATCCTCTGACAATCCTCTTCACCATCCGCAACTCCACCAATTTCTGTGTCGTCTGCAAACTTACTAATCAGACCAGCTACATTTTCTTCCAAATCATTCATATACAGTACGAACAACAAAGGTCCCAGAACTGATCCCTGTGGCACGCCGCCGGTCACAGCTGTCCATTCAGAAAAACACCCTTCTACTGCTACCCTCTGTCTTCTGTGCCCACAGCACTTCTGTATCCAACTTGCCAGCTCTCCTCTAATCCCATGTGACTTCACCTATTGTCCCAGTCTACCAGGAGGTACCTTGTCAAAGGCTTTACTGCCTTTCCCTCATCTATCATCTTTGTCACTTCCTCGAAAAACTCAATCAAATTAGTGAGGCACGGCCTCCCCTTCACAAAAAGCACGCTGTCCATCACTAATAAGTCAATTTCTTTCCAAATGTGAGTAAATCCTGTCTCTAAGAATCTTTTCCAATAATTTCCTTACCACTGACGTAAGGCTCACCGGCCTATAATTTCCTGGATTATCCCTGCTGCCCTACTTAAACAATAAAACAACATTGGCTACTCTCCAGTCCTCTGGAACTTCACCTGTAGCCAATGAGAATACAAAGATTACTGTCAAGGCCCCAGCAATTTCCTTCCTTGCCTATTCTGGGGAAGGTCCCATCAGGCCCTGGGGACTTATCTACTTTAATGCTTTTTAAGATGCCCAACACCTCTTTATTACGATGAACATGACTCCTCATCCACCAAGTCCTTCTCATTGGTGAATACTGAGGCAAAGTATTCATTTAGTATCTCGCCCATTTCCTCTGGTTCCATACATAGCTTCCCACCAGTATCTTTGAATGGACCAGCCCTTTCTCTGGCTACTCTCTTGCTCTTTACACCTTAAGATTTTCATTTATCCTGTTTGCCAACGACATTTCATGACCCCATTTAACATTCCTAACTCCTACCTTATGTTCCTTCCTACTTTCTTTATATTCATCAAGAGCTTCATCTGTCAAAAGTCTTTTAGACCTTATGAATGCTTCCTTATTCTTTTTGACAACGTTCATAATATCAATCGTTATCCAGGGTTCCCTATACTTTCCATCCTTATCTTTCATCCTCACAGGTACATGCCGGTCCTGAATTCTAATCAACTAACATTTGAAAGCCTCCCACATGCCAGATGTTGATTTTCCCTCAAACAACCTCGCCCAGTCAACACTCTCCACGTCCTGCCTAATACTGTTGTAATTAGCCTTCCCCCAGTCTAACACCTTCCCCTGAAGAACACTTTTTTCCGATCCAAAAGCAGCTTAAAATTTACAGAATTATGATTACAGTTCCCAAAATGATCTCCTACTGTGGGCTAAACAGCTGGCTTGTAATGCAGAACAAGGCAGCAGTACGGGTTCAATTCCCGTACCAGCCTCCCCGAACAGGCGCCGGAATGTGGCGACTAGGTGCTTTTCACAGTAACTTTATTGAAGCCTACTTGTGACAATAAGTGATTATTATTATTATATTACTGAAACTTCAATCACTTGGCCGGGCTCGTTCCCCAGCACCAGGTCTAATATGGCCCCTTCCCGAGTTGGGCTATTTACATATTGTCCCAAGAAACCCACCTGGATGCTCCTTACAAATTCCCTGCTGGGAGGTGCCAGAACACCACAGCGCCTTGGACTACCCCCCCCCTCCCCCCCCCCCCCCACCTGCCCTGGCGCATCCAGTGGGCAGCGGGCAGAACAGGGCGGCAGCATGCCACGTGGGACACCCGAGCAGCAACCGGCTACATTCAGGCCTGGTCACTCCAGAGGACAGCTGCCAAAGGGGACCCAGGCCATAGGGCGGGATTCACAGCAGGCAGCCTTCACACCTAGATGTTGCGTTAGGGCCAGTAAGGCCAGAAAGGTAAGTTGGTACCGGTGCAGGACACAGGACAGCGTTAGGGGCTATGGCACAAACCGTTATCGGGATGTTCACCTGTTTCACCTGTTATGTTCAAAATAAACACCTGTGCACAAAAGTTCCAAACTGCCTCGGTGCTCTTTCAGGAGGGTGTGAGGGGTGGACTGGGTTGATTGCAGATGATGGAGGATGGGCGAACGTTGAAGGTCCCCCAGGTCAGGCATCGCACCGCTTGGTACCCCGCCCCTCCTCTCCCTCTTAACCCTAACGCCCGCCCCCCCCCCCGCCCATCTTGTACCCCATCCCCACCTGCACCACTCTACGAGTTGTGTGGGACTGTGCGATGGAATGGCCACGTCAGGATCACCCAGCCGGACAGTGGTCAGCAGTCATATGTTGTCAAACCAGAGCTCATCGCAGAGCAGGTCATCATCAACCTCCATCCCTCAATCCATTGGATCAGGCCCACTGTTACTGCCAACCCAGAGCCCGCGCCCCAATGTGAGGAAGGTAGGAATCTTGAAGGGGTTGCAGAAGGGGGGAGAGGTGGGTGGTCATGGGAAGAGGTGGTCTGCCGGGGGTGGATTGGTTGTGGGGTTGGGGTAGGATGTTCGTGCCGCGGCCAGGCCCCCTAATTGGTGAACCTGGAAGCGATTTGAGGATCCCATGTGCATTGGCCCTGGCGCACACGTTGTGTGGCCTCCTGTGCCTGCCGGGCCCCATGCCCTGCCCATTCTGGCCCTCCTCCATACCCTCCTCATTGAACAAGGGCTGGTGTTCATCTCCAGCTCATGTCGCCCCTCAACTGCATGATGTTGTGGAGGATGCAGCAGGCCGCCAAGGTGTAGGAGACTCTCCTAATGCTATACTGGAGGGCCCCTCCAGCGTGGCCCAGGCACTTGAAGCGCATCTTCAGGATGCTGCCGCACCACTCGATCACACCCCTGGTCGCAGCATGGGCATCGTTGTAAGGATATCAGTATTGCATTGTGGCCTTTGGATATTCTTCATCAGCCACGACCACAGCGGATTAATCGTATCACCTACGAACATATGCCACACGGTCCCCCATCTCAGCCCGGAGTCTTCAACGGCATGCCCGGTCCGGCAGGTCCTCGAAGGTCAGGCGCTCCGGAACACACGAGGCCTGATGTGGTGACTTCTTCCCACCTCGTCCTCGGCCTGTCGGGTGGCCGGCTCTCTGCCCTCAATGGCTGGCCCCTGTTTCTTTGGACTCCGCTACTGCAGGGTCCTCCCCAAAACTCTCCTGCTTGTACAGCCTCAGTGCATCCCCAGGGCTGCGGCAGCTAGGATAAAGGCCACTATTCCTGCTTGGATTCCGAAGTCCATTGTCTGCAGAGGGTGAAAGGCAGACATGTTGGCATGGTGTAGCCAGGCTCAATGGGCTACATGGTGACCCTGAACTGCACTGCAGCCCCTGCAGCCGCATGCCAGTGGGTTGTGCAGGAAGATGGCTGCTGCCATGATATTCAAGTGAACATCACAGCACATACAGACATACATAATGATGGAGAGATCAACGGACCAATTAGCACACACAACACGACAGCCAATCACAGACAAGAGCATACACAGTACAAAACAAGGAACACGACACTTCCTGGGCAGTCCAGCAGGAGACGGCTCAGGGCACAGACCTCATGGCCAGCCACTCAGACAGTCACCATGTGCTGAGCACCAAAGTTTACTATGTGAATAGTTAAATGAAATAAAACTGAGTTGTACCATTCGCAACCGTGTTGGTTCGTCTGTGTCTCAGAGCACCCAACACTTCAGCTGCCTTGCAGGCCGCAGCAATGGCGGTCCGTGCCTGGACACCCCGGCCCTGGGGGTCACCCCAACTCCATGGCCCATTCCCTGGTCCCCCCCCCCCCCCACCACCCCCCCCCCCACCCCTCGAACCCTGGTTCCCCCCCCCCCCCCCCCCACCACCCCCCCCCCACCCCTCGAACCCCCCCAGCCCTGGCCATATTCCACCTCCTCTCTCTCTCTCAGCAGTCACTGTTCCTGTTCCCGATTTTCAAAATCATAAGTGAAAGTTGCCATTGGTAATTCCTCCTGGCATAGGCGGAGCATAGCGGGAGCCCCGGAAAATAACGGGTCAGGCCCGTTAATGATGTGCCAACGGCATTTACTGTACATGCGGAGTAGAATGCATTGACGGCTCTGTCGGGCAACTGGAGTATGGATTTGTGTCGGGCGCCCGGCGCCGATTTTCAGCTGACGGACGATTCTCCGCCCAATCGCGTGTCCCAATTCCAGTGTCGGCCGGTGGAGAATCCTGCCCAAGGTCTCCCAAACGGACCATCCGGCCATTATACAAATGCGAGTCTTTTTTTTTTTCATTCAGTCCACAGTTCTATTGGTTCCTTGTCATGAAAATATTACTTACTATCATTTAAACCTGAGAATAAATAAGACCGGGGCAGATAGTTTTAAAATTTCAATTTCAACAATAAAATTTCAAAAGCAGTGAAGCATTCATGATCTATTCTTTGTTGATAACATTGAGTTAAGGAAAATGTGCAGGTTAAAAAAAAATAGAAGCCCAGTATGAGCCTAACAGAAGTGTCGAATGAGTTTCCCCTGATGTCAAGTAGTCTATGACTAGCTGTCCTGGTCAATATTTATCCTCAGCTGACATCACTAAAGCAGATGATCAGAACTCATTGCAGTCCCGTAGGTGCTGGCTCTGTCGCACTTCTGACTTTGCAGTAATGACTATACTTCAAAAATACTTCACTGCTGTGGAATGTCCGGTAGTTGTGAAAGGCCTGTACAAATTAAAAGACAGTGGCTGGGATTCTCCGTAACCCGATGCCGAAAACGGGAATAGTGATTGGCTGGAGAATGGCACCCGATGCCGGAATCGGGGCAGGCACCGGTTTGACACCGGGTCGCGATTCTCCGCCCCCCCTCCAAATCAGCATCATCAGGGCTGGCGCCGCGCACAGTTGCAACCCCGTTGGTGTGTGCTTAGCCGACCCACCCGCGATGCTCTGCTTCCGATGGGCCGAGTTCCCGACTGCACGGGTCACGTATGGTCCCAGCGGTCGGGAGCCTGTCGTGCCAGCCGCGGGGGAGAGAGAGAGGGCGTGCGGACGGTGTCCAGCGACGCCACACACGGTTGAGATCCATGCCGCTAGTCAGGAGGCTTCCGTCAGGGCTGGGGGGAGTGGTGGGCAGTGGTCATGAGGCGGGCTGTGGGTCGGGGTGGGCGGGTATGTGGTCCAGCATGCCCGGTGCCAATTTTTTCTGTCACGACTGGTGCGTAGGTGGGGGGGGGGGGGGGGGTCGTGCCGATCGTCCTGTCGTGAAACACCACATTGGCACTTAGCCTCAGGAACGGAGAATGCAGCCCTTAATTTTCTTATACGTATCAACAGATAAGGGAAGATTTCAGATCATGAATGCTTGACTGTTTTTGAGATTTTATTGTTGAAATTGAAATTTTAGGACTTCCGGGTGCGGCTATGCAGAGCTAGGTCGCATATTCGGCAGCTCCTGCTTGGAACGGACTTTTGGGCTCTTTTACAGGGCCCCCCACGGCATTTGTTTGACATTTCCCGGTGTGGGAAGAAGGCTGCAATATTCCCCCGACAGTGTCCCCCAGGAATGGTATGTCTCTTGGTTGCCAGACACACGCAGAAACAGTAAAAGATTTGGCTGCAACTGCAGGATAAACAGGGCCTCTTCCAGCATGCAGGCGGGGGAAGGGCAAGCTTAGAGCTGCAAGCTGACCTGAGGGCCTGTATCAAAGGTGAATTCTAGCAGCAGAGGGAACAACTGTGAAAAGACCTCATCAAGGCCACTGAAGGGACTTCCGGTTGCGGTGATGCCTAGCTAGCCGCACGCTTCGGCGGCTCCAGCTCCGACGGACCTTCGGGCTCTTTTAAGAGCCCCAATGGGGAATTTTTCGACGACGCAACCCGGTGTGGGGCGTGTGAGAAGGGAGTCCCCCCCAAACGAAGGAGGAAAAAACCGGCGGCGGAGGCTGCAGTGCGAGGAATCGTCGACCAAAGGGTCAGAAAGAGAGAAGTACAAGATGGCGGCGGAGAAAGCGCAGTCGACATGGGGGCCTGAGCATGAAATTGTGAGACGGTGCGTGGAGCTGCTGAAGAGGGAGGTGCTGACCCTGTTGCTACAGGCAATTGAGGGGCTCAAGGAGACATTAAAGACCCAGGAGACAGAGCTCCGTGTGGTGGAGCAGAAGGTGACAGATATTGAGGACGAGATCCTGGGCCTGGCGGTTAAGACACAGACGCACGAGGCACTTCATAAAAAGTGTACTGAAAGGATCGAAGCCCTAGAAAATGGAGCGCGAAGGAAGAACCTTCGGATACTGGGTCTCCCTGAGGGTGTGGAAGGAGTGGACTGTGGAGCGTACGCAAGTACGATGCTGAGCTCACTGATGGGTGCTGAGGCCCCTACGGGCCCCTTGGAGGTGGAGTGGGCAAACCGGATTCTGGCGAGAAGACCAAAAGCGGGAGAACCACCCAGGGCGATAATCGTGCGATTTTACCGCCTTAAGGATAGAGAAGAGGTCCTGAGATGGGCTAAAAAGGTACGGAGTAGCAGATGGGAGAATGCAGTGGTACGGGTATACCAGGATTGGAGTGCGGAGGTGGCGAGAAGGAGGGCGAGCTTCAACCGAGCCAAAGAGGTGTTGCAGAAAAGGAAGGTGAAGTTCGGGATGCTGCAGCCGGCAAGACTATGGGTCACGTATCAGGAGAGACACCATTATTTCGAGACGGCGGAGGAAGCATGGACCTTCATCAAAGAAGAGAAATTGGATCGGAACTGAGGGACTGATGCTGCAGGAAATGTTATTGTTAATGTTACGGTGGAAGTTAATTGAGAAGTAAACAGGGAAGGGGGGAGACATTGGGGAAATGTGGGCGCCGGTGAGGGGGGAAAGACGGGACATAGTTGGAGAATGGGGAAGGGGAGGGGGAGGGGAAAGGGAGCTGCGCCATAAGAGGCGGGTCAGGTAAAGGGATGTTCCCGCACCAGAAAGAATAAGGCGGGAAGACAGGCGCAAGGCGGATGGGAGTTCCCCACATGGGGGGGGTCGAGGAGTGAGCAGGAGTAGCCGGAGTCAGTTGAAGTCAGCTGACTTACGGAAGTAATATGGGGGGAGCAATCATGCTAGAAAGAGATCTAGCGGGGAGGGGGGGGAGGGAGGGGGAGGGGGGGGGGGACAACTGGGTTGCTGCTGCGGAAATCCAAAAGGAAATGGCTAAAGAGTGGGTGGGCGGGGATGGTGTGCGACGCTGGGGGAGCGAGCGGGAGCGCGGAGGCGGGATATGGGACTGGCCTAGAGAAGGTAATGGCTAGTCGACACGGGAGGGGGGCAGGTAGTCCCCTAGTGAGGCTGATCACGTGGAACGTGAGAGGCCTGAACGGACCGATAAAAAGGGCCAGAGTGCTCGCGCATTTGAAAGGACTAAGGGCAGACGTGGTTATGCTCCAAGAGACGCACCTAAAGGTGGCGGACCAAGTTAGGCTAAGGAAAGGATGGGTGGGACAGGTGTTCCACTCAGGACTGGACGCAAAGAATAGAGGGGTGGCCATTTTGGTGGGGAAACAGGTCGCATTTGAAGCAAAGAACATCGTAGCAGATAGCGGAGGTAGATATGTAATGGTGAGTGGCAGGCTGGAGGGAATGGAGGTCGTGTTGGTTAACGTGTATGCCCCAAACTGGGACGATGCGGGATTTATGAGACGGATGCTGGGGCGTATACCGGACCTGGAGGTAGGAAACTTGATTTTAGGAGGGGACTTTAATACGGTGCTGGACCCGGGGCTAGATAGATCCAGCTCAAGGACCGGAAGAAGGCCGGCAGCGGCCAAGGTACTTAAGGGGTTTATGGACCAAATGGGGGGAGTGGATCCATGGCGATTTCTTAGACCTAGGGCTAGGGAGTTTTCCTTCTCCCATGTCCATAAAGTGTACTCCCGGATAGATTTTTTTGTTTTGGGAAGATCGTTGATCTCTAGGGTGGAAGAAGCTGAGTACTCAGCCATAGCGGTTTCGGATCATGCCCCACATTGGGTGGACCTGGAATTAGGAGAGGAAAGGGAGCAGAGAACACTCTGGCGATTAGATGTGGGACTGATGGCGGATGAGGGAGTGTGTGCAAGAGTGCGGGGGTGTATTGAGAGATATCTGGAGGTCAATGACGACGGCGAGGTCCCTGTGGGAGTGGTATGGGAAGCACTAAAAGCGGTGGTCAGAGGAGAGCTGATCTCCATTGGGGCCCACAAAAGGAAAACAGAGGCCAAGGAAAGGGAAAGATTACTGGGGGAGATTTTAAGGGTGGATAGGGAATTTGCAGAGACCCCAGAGGAGGAATTGTACAGGGAGAGGAGACGACTCCAGACGGAATTTGACCTTCTGACCACCAGAAAGGCGGAGGTACTGTGGAGGAAGGCACAGGGGAGGAGGTATGAATATGCGGAAAAGGCGAGTCGCCTGTTGGCTCATCAATTGCGAAAGAGGGCAGCAGCGAGGGAGATAGGAGGAATTAGAGACGAAAGGGGAGACACGGTGCGAAGGGCAGGAAAGATAAATGATGTGTTCAAGACCTTCTATGAGGAACTGTATAGGTCTCAACCCCCAGAGGGAGAGGAGGGGATGCGGCAGTTCCTGGACCAATTGAGGTTCCCGAAAGTGGAGGAGCGGGGGGTGGTAGGCCTGGGGGCACCGATTGGGGTGGACGAGGTTATTAAGGGACTGGGAAGCATGCAAGCAGGGAAGGCCCCAGGACCAGACGGGTTCCCGGTGGAGTATTACAGAAAATATGTGGACTTGTTGGCCCCGTTGATGGTGAGGACGTTCAATGAGGCCAGGAAAGGGGGGACTCTACCCCCGACGATGTCGGAGGCGACGATATCGTTAATTTTGAAGAGGGATAAAGATCCGTTGCAGTGCGGGTCCTATAGACCCATTTCATTGTTGAACGTGGACGCCAAATTGTTGGCAAAGGTACTGGCATCGAGGATAGAGGACTGTGTCCCGGGGGTGGTGCACGAAGACCAGACAGGGTTCGTAAAAGGGAGACAACTGAATGTTAACGTGCGACGACTATTAGGGGTGATAATGATGCCCCCAGTGGAGGGGGAGGCAGAGATAGTGGCGGCAATGGACGCAGAGAGGCATTTGATAGGGTGGAGTGGGAGTATTTATGGGAAGTGTTAAGGAGGTTTGGGTTTGGGAACGGGTTTATTAGCTGGGTTAGACTTCTTTATGGGGCTCCAACGGCAAGCGTAGTTACAGGTCGACATAGATCGGAGTATTTCCGACTATATCGGGGAACAAGACAGGGATGCCCGCTGTCTCCATTGTTGTTCGCGTTGGCAATTGAACCTCTGGCCATGGCGTTGAGAGACTCCAGGAAATGGAGAGGGGTGATTAGAGGGGGAGAAGAACACCGAGTCTCGTTATATGCGGATGACCTATTGTTATACGTGTCGGACCCAGCGGGGGGAATGATAGAGGTTATGCAAATTTTGAGGGGGTTCGGGGATTTCTCGGGGTATAGGCTAAACATGGGGAAGAGTGAATTATTTGTGATACATCCAGGGGACCAGAGTAGAGAGATAGAAGGCTTACCTCTAAGGAAAGTGGAAAGAAACTTCCGATACCTGGGGATTCAGATCGCTAGGAGCTGGGGAACCTTGCACAGACTTAATCTGACACGGTTGGTAGAACAAATGGAGGAGGACTTCAAGAGGTGGGACATGCAGCCTCTATCGCTGGCGGGCAGGGTGCAAGCAATTAAGATGATGGTCCTCCCGAGGTTCTTATTTGTATTTCAATGTCTCCCTATACTAATCACTAAGACCATTTTTAATAAAATAGACAGGAGCATCACGAGCTTCGTGTGGGCAGGGAAAGTTTCGAGAGTAAGGAGGGGGTTCCTTCAGCGTAGTAGGGACAGAGGAGGATTGGCACTACCGAACTTGGGCGATTACTATTGGGCCGCCAATGTGGCAATGATACGTAAATGGATGATGGAGGGTGAGGGAGCGGCGTGGAAAAGACTGGAGAGAAAGTACTGTAAAGGGACGAGTTTAGAGGCGCTGGTGACGGCGCCGCTACCGCTCTCACCTAAAAAGTTTACCACGAACCCGGTGGTGGCGGCAACATTGAATATCTGGGGACATTGGAGGCGACAGAGAGGGGTGCGGGGAGCCCTGGTGGGGTCCCCAATCAGGAACAACCATAGGTTCGCCCCAGGAAGAATGGATGGAGGATTTCAGAGCTGGTACCAGTTGGGAATTAGGAGGGTGGGAGATTTATTTATAGATGGGACTTTTGCGAGCTTGGGAGCATTGGAGGAAAAGTATAAGTTGCCCCGGGGAAATTTCTTGAGATATATGCAGGTGAGGGCATTTACTAGACAACAGGTGAGGGAATTTCCGTTGCTCCCGACACAGGGGATACAGGACAGGGTGCTTTCAGGGGTGTGGGTCGGAGAGGGCAAGGTGTCAGAGATTTACCGAGAGATGAGGGAAGAGGGGGAGGAGTCGGTGGGCGAACTAAAAGGAAAGTGGGAAGAAGAACTAGGGGAGGAGATAGAGGAGGGTATGTGGGCTGATGCCCTAAGCAGGGTAAATTCCTCTTCCTCATGCGCCAGGCTTAGCCTGATTCAATTTAAGGTGCTACATAGAGCACACATAACGGGAGCAAGATTGAGCAGGTTCTTTGGAGTGGAGGACAAATGTGGGAGGTGTGGCGGGAGCCCGGCAAACCACGCACATATGTTTTGGGCATGCCCGGCACTGGAAGGGTATTGGAAGGGAGTGACGGGAGTGATTTCGCGGGTGGTGAAGGCCCGGGTCAAACCAGGCTGGGGGTTAGCTCTATTTGGAGTTGCGGAAGAGCCGGGAGTGCAGGAGGCGAAAGAGGCCGACGTTGTGGCCTTTGCGTCCCTAGTAGCCCGGCGCAGGATCCTACTCATGTGGAAGGAGGCGAAACCCCCCGGACTGGAGGCCTGGGTAAATGATATGGCGGGGTTCATTAAACTGGAGCAGATAAAGTTTGCCCTGAGAGGATCGGCTCAAGGGTTCACCAGGCGGTGGCAGCCATTTCTCGACTACCTAGGGGAACGTTAGAGGGAAGACAGATGACCAGCAGCAGCAACCCAGGGGGAGGGGGGGGGGGGGGGGGGGGGGAGGGGGGGGGGGGGTTTAGTTTAGGTCAAAGATAAAGGGGTTTTGTTACTTGTGTATTGTTTAAAATTTCTGTATTGTTATTGTTGCGTTTGCTTTGTAAGAGGGGAAAAATTGTTGTTTGGGAAAAAATTTTCAATAAAACATTTATAAAAAAAAAAAGAAATTGAAATTTTAAAAAAAGTTATTTTTCCAATTAAGGGGCAATTTAGCTTGGCCAATCCACCTACTCTGCGCAACTTTTGGGTTGTGAGGGTGAGACTCATGCAGACATGGTGAGAATGTGCAAATTCCACATGGACAGTGACCCGGAGCCGGGATCAAACCTGGGACCTCAGCGCCGTGAGGCAGCAGTGCTAAGCAATGCTAACCACTGCACCACCGTGCCGCCCCCTAGAACAGGCATTATGAAGGAAGGTTCAGTAGTGTGGTATTATCAGGTATAGCAGCACCCGAGAGGCTGAAGTCCATTGGTTAAACCTGGGGGTTTACCATTGGCTGTATAGTATGTAGCTCCGCCCTGATAGGCGGGGTATAAGAGTCGGTGCCGTCCCAAAAGCTCTCATTCTATACCCGAGCTGCTGGGGAACAGTTCTAGTCTATTAAAGCCTTCAGTTATGCTTTAATCTCGTCTTTGCAGTTACTGATCGTGCATCAATTTAATAGACTACAACTTAAGCTGAAAGGATGGATCTCCGAATCAAGCCGTAGTGTCTGAAACTCAGTCCCCACATGGCGAACTCAGCGGCGATTTTCAAGCACTGGCTGACGTGTTTCAAAGGCTACCTTGAGACGGCTGGAGGCACACCCTCGGGGGAGCAGAAACTGCATCTCCTGCACTCAAGGATAAGCCCTGGGATCTACACCCTCATCGAGGAGGCGGAAGACTTTGATGCAGCAACCAAACTTTTAAAAGAACATTATATCCGCCCGGTAAATCAGGTCTACGCACGTCACCTGCTTACAACGAGACGAAAAAGCCCCGGGGAATCGTTGGAGGAGTTCCACCGTGCGCTACTGGTGCTGGGCAGAAGCTGTGGCTGCCCGCAAGTTTTGGCGAGTGAGCACATGGAACTCCGAGTCCGGGATGCCTTCGTAGCAGGTATGAGCTCCTCAGAGATCCGCCAGCGTCTTTTAGAGAAAGGCACTCTGGGACTTAGGGAGGCACGGGCCCTGGCAGGGTCCATGGACGTTGCCTACAGGAACGCACAATCCTATGTGCCCGACCACGCGGCGGCCCCCTGAGCAGCGTGGAATCCCGCAACGGCAGCCCCACAGGCTTTCCCCGTGTCCCCGCAGGCCTGCGCTGTAAGGCGGCCCGCCAACTCCGCTGGGCCCCGCTGTTTCTTCTGCGGGCAGGCAAAGCACCCCCGCCAGCGCTGCCCGGCCCGCACCTCCACCTGCAAAGGGTGTGGCAAAAAGGGCCATTTTGTGGAGGTCTGCCAGGCACGAGCAGTGGCCGTAGTCTCCAGCGACGACTCCGGACTGCCACAGCAAACTTCTCCCCGGGCCCTAGGCGGCTAGCAATCACCGCCACCCCCATATCCTAGGGCCACGTGTGGCCCACGGGCGCCGCCATCTTGTTCCCCGGACACCATGTTGGACGGATGTTCATCCCCGACCACCATGTGCGACCCATGGGAGACGCCATCTTGGATGGGGCCCCAGGACCGCCAGCCCGGCCGACTACACACTGCCCGATCAAAATTCACACCTCCTGCGTCTGGCCTCGGTGACTCTGGACCAAAATCGACCTCGAACACTCTCAACAGCAACGACGACGGTCTTCATCAACGGCCATGAGACGTCCTGCCTGATCGACTCTGGGAGCATGGAGAGCTTTATACACCCCAACACTTTTTACCCACCCTGTAAATCAAAGAACCTCCCTGGCCTCCGGTTCCCACTCAGTGGAGATAAAGGGGTTCTGTGCAGCAAACCTCACAGTCCAAGGAAGGAAATTCAACAATTTCCACCTTTATGTCCTGCCGCACCTCTGCGCGGCTACACTCCTGGGGTTGGATTTCCAATGTAACTTGCAAAGCCTGACCTTCAAATTTGGCGGCCCTATCCCCCCCTTACTGTCTGCAGCCTCGCGACCCTTAAGGTCGACCCGCCTTCCCTGTTTGCGAACCTCACCCTGGATTGCAAATCCGTCGCCACCAGGAGCAGACGGTACAGTGCCCAGGACCGGACCTTCCTTAGGTCGGAGGTCCAAAGGCTACTTAGGGAAGGGGTCATTGAAGCTAGCAACAGTCCCTGGAGAGCCCAAGTAGTGGTGGTAAAGATCGGGGAGAAACATAGGATGGTCATTGACTACAGTCAGCCCATCAACAGGTTTATGCAGCTGGACGCGTACCCTCTCCCGCGCATATCCGACCTGTTAACAGGATTGTGCATTATAAGGTCTTCTCCACGGTGGATCTCAAGTCCGCCTACCACCAGCTACCCCTCCGCACGAGCGACCGCAAATACACTGCCTTCGAGGCAGATGGGCGGCTCTATCATTTTTTAAGGGTTCCCTTCGGTGTCACTAACGGGGTCTCGGTCTTCCAATGCGAGATGGACTGAATGGTTGACCGGTACGGCTTGCGCGCAACGTTTCTGTATCTCGATAACGTCACCATCTGCGGCCATGACCAGCAGGACCACGACACCAACCTCCGAAAATTTCTCCAGACCGCTAAAATCTTTAACTTAACGTACAATAAGGATAAATGCGTGTTTAGCACCGACCGTCTAGCCATTCTCGGCTACGTAGTGCAAAATGGAGTTTTAGGCCCCGAACCTGAACGCATGCGCCCCCGCATGGAGTTCCCCCTCCCTCCCTGCCCCAAGGCCCTGAAGCGCTGCCTAGGGTTTTTTAGTTACTACGCCCAGTGGGTCCCTAACTATGCAGACAAAGCCCGTCCCCTGATCCAGTCCATAACCTTCCCCCTGTCGATGGAGGTCCGCCAGGCCTTCAGCTGCATCAAAGCAGACATTGCAAAGGCCACGATGCATGCCATCGACGAGTCCCTCCCCTTCCAGTTCGAGAGCGATGCATCCGACGTAGCTCTGGCCGCCACCCTCAACCAAGCGGGCAGACCTGTGGCCTTCTTCTCCCGTACCCTCCATGCTTCTGAAATCTGCCATTCCTCAGTCGAAAAGGAGGCCCAAGCCATAGTAGAAGCTGTGCGACACTGGAGGCATTACCTGGCCAGCAGGAGATTCACTCTCCTCACTGATCAACGGTCGGTTGGTTTCATGTTAGATAATGCACAACGGGGCAAGATAAAAAATGACAAGATCTTGCGGTGGAGGATAGAACTCTCCACCTACAACTGCGAGATCTTGTATCGTCCCGGGAAGCTAAACGAGCCTCCTGACGCCCTGTCCTGCGGCACATGTGCCACCGCGCAAGTGGACCGCCTCCGAGCCCTCCACGAGGACCTCTGCCACCCCGAGGTCACTCGCCTTTTCCACTTTGTTAAGACCCGCAACCTGCCCTACTCCATCGAGGAGGTCAGGTCAGTCACCAGGGACTGCCAAATCTGCGCGGAGTGCAAACCGCACTTCTACCAACCAGAGAGGGCGTACCTGATAAAGGCTTCCTGTCCCTTTGAACGCCTCAGCATGGACTTCAAAGGCCCCCTCTGCTCCACCGCCACAACACATATTTCTTGAACATGATTGACGAGTACTCCCGGTTCCCCTTTGCCAGACATAACCACAACCACCGTCATCATGGTATCTTTGCACTGTTCGGTTTCCCCGCTTACATACACAGTGATAGGGGGTCCTCCTTTATGAGCGACGAACTGCATCAATTCCTGCTCAGCAAGGGCATCATCTCAAGCAGGACGACCAGTTACAACCCCTGGGGAAATGGGCAGGTAGAGAGGGAGAATGGAACGGTCTGGAAGACCGTCCTACTGGCCCTATGGTCCAAGAACCTCCCAGTCTCCCCCGCTGGCAAGAAGTCCTCCAGGAGGCCCTCCACTCCATCCGGTCATTGCTCTGTACGACCACCAATCAGACACCTCATGAACGTCTCCTTGTCTTCCCCAGGAAGTCCTCCTCCGGGAACCCGCTCCCAACCTGGCTAGCGACACCCGGACCCATCCTGCTCCAAAAACACGTGCGGGCGCACAAGTCGGACCCGTTGGTCGAGAAGGTCCATCTGCTGCACGCTAACCCCCAGTATGCCTACGTGGCGTTCCCTGTCGGCCGACAAGATACGGTCTCCCTACGGGACCTGGAGCCCGCCGAACCCCACGCGCACCCCAACCACCCGCCCCCACACCCCCTCCGCAGCACCTCACAGGAGGGTCAGTCCTCCCGCCGCTCCTGCCTGGGCCCACCCACCCACCGACGCCCCCTACAGGCGCCCCCCTCCCAGGTCAACCGTTTTCCCCACCAGCACCGTCTAGGGGTGACAAAGCTGCCATGGAGGCCGAAGCCACGCTCCCGGAGTCCAGACGCCTGGATCACCACCGAGGCCCAGACGATCCCAGAGGACGACCAGGGCACCCGACCGACTGATTGCTTCATCTTAACTGATCTGTAACTGTAAATAATAAACACTGACTGTATATATCTGCCATAACTGTAAATATCCTCATAATAATTTAACGAGGTATCATGGTACCTCCATATCTGACCGTACCATGTTTAATACAGTTGCAGCCGCTGGCCACCACCCCGGCCGGACTCTTTTTTAACAGGGGGTGAATGTGGTATTATCAGGTATTGCAGCACCCGGGAGGCTGAAGTCCATTGGTTAAACCTGGGGGTTTACCATTGGCTGTATAGTATGTAGCTCCGCCCTGATAGGCGGGGTATAAGAGTCGGTGCCGTCCCAGCAGCCCTCATTCTGTACCTGAGCTGCTGGGGAACAGTTCTAGTCTATTAAAGCCTTCAGTTATGCTTTAACCTCGGGCGGGATTCTCCACTCCCACGCCGAAGTGGCCGCGCCGTCGTGAACGCCGTCGAGAATCACGACGGCGCGGAACGGCCCCGGTCCCGACCGATTCAGGCCCTGACAATGGGCCAGGATTGGGGCCACGTCATCTACACGCGCCAGGCCTTGTCGCCCGCGTAAACGCGGCGCCGCATAGATGACGCGGCCGGCGCCGCATAACGAGCGTCATGCGCGCATGCATGGGTTGGCCGGCGCCAACCCAGCGCATGCATGGTTGCCGTCCTCTCTAAGTCCGCCCCGCAAGAAGATGGGGGACGGATCTTGCGGGGCCGCGGAAGGAAGGAGGTCCTCCTTCAGAGAGGACGGCCCGACGATTGGTGGGCACTGATCGCGGGCCACCCCACATTCCAGGTAAAGCCCGGTGCAGGATCCCCCCTCGCCCCCCCACAGGCCGCCCTCCCAGCGTTCACGCACCGCCCACGACTGCAGCGACCAGGTGTGGACGGCCCCGTTTTGGCCTGGGCCTCAGAATAGCGAGGGTGCCGGAGAATCGCCATTTTGGGTGTCTCCGGCGATTCTCTGGCCTGCGGCCCGCGAAACTCGACCGGGCCGTTCCCGCTGCTTGGGAGAATCGCGGGAGGGCGTCGGACCGCGGTCCCCGGAAATTATGGCGGCCCAGGCGATTCTCCCAACCGACATGGGAGTGGAGAATCGCGCCCCTCGTCTTTGCAGTTATTGATCGCGCATCAAGTAGTGATTGCAAGACCAAGAGGAGATTTGATAGAGATGTTCAAAATAATGAGGGGGCAGGACAGAGGCAATAGGGAGAACTGTTCCCACTCATAAAAGGATCAAGAATGAGAGGGCACAGATTTAAAGTGATTTCCAAAAGAGGCAAATGTTGTGTGAGGAGAAAGGTTTTCACACAGTGAGTGATTGGGCCTGGAATGCGCAGCCTGGGAGTGAGGTGGAGGCGGGTTCAATTGAGGCATTCAAGATGGGATTAGATGATTATTTGAATAGAAACAATGTCCAGGGGTCTGGGGAAAAGGCAGGGGGATGGCTGGAGGTTGTGATGCTCATTTGGAAAACCGGTGTAGTCACGATGGCCCCCTTCTGTGCCATAACAATTCTGTGATTCTTCAAGGACGCCCCACTAACTGGCTTGCGCAATTAAAGCTGTGCCACCCTCCCATTCCGCCTATGCACCCCCTTGCGGGTAAAATGGCAGTAATGTGGGATGAGAGGTGGCCACTTAAGGGCCTCATTAGGCACAAGGGTGGATGGGCGGCCTGAAACCTCCCCTCTCCACAGCCTGTAAAATTTCAGACTCGTCAGGAGTGGATGTGTTGACAGTGGGAAGGTCACCCGCTGGATTTTACAAACCCCTCACCTCCATCCCATCAATGGAGGAATGTAAAATACAGGCCATAGAATCTTACAGCACAGAAGGGGGCCATTTGACCCATCATTTAAAAAAAAAAAAATTTAGGCTACCCAATTCTTTTTTTCCGAATTAAGGGCAATTTAGCGTGGCCAATCCACCTACTCTGCACATCTTTGGGTTGTCGGGGTGAGACCCACGCAGACTCGGACAGTGATCTGGGGCTGGGTCCTCAGCACCGTGAGGTAGCAGTGCTAACTACTGCACCATCGTGCCATCCCATTTGGCCCATCCTGCCCATCCGGCCCTTTTGCATTGAGAGAAAGGAAAACTGGGTGCAGTTTTCTCTCATTTTCCTCTCCCACCCTGAGTAAAAATGTCTCCCAGAAACCTTGGGCTTTTAACTCGTGCATCGCCTTGCACTTCCCCGTGCTCAGACTGGGCCCTGACTTCAGACCCTGGTTTGGTACCTGCAAAAGAATAAGTATCAAGAGCACTGAGAGAACAGATACAGACACCTCCAGGGCAAACTTGTGCTCAAGAGCCAGAGCTATTCAGTATTCGGAATCTCCTGTCGAGTCGAGATTGGCCGACGCATAAATAACCAGCAGTGGAAGGTCAGGAAATTGGCAGACACTCTTTGATTTTGTTCCAAGCATCATTTATCATTTGTATTTTAATCGAATGAGAGTGTCTCTTCTCACAGTAGTTATATATCCAAGCAGTGCATGAGTTCCTGATTACAGTCAATAGCATCCAGGTAACTGGGGAAGATAGCGATGTCAAACAAGCCTTTGCTGGCTTCAGGTTGCTTGTACATTGATTTTCGGCCAATATAATGAGTTGCCCTTAAGATACACGCAGTGGAGCCACGCCGGTCAATAACAAGGCCCGAGTTTCTTCAGTACAGTCTTCATTCAATTAAAGCCTGTCTTCTCCAGTTCTCTCCCAATTATTCCTTATCTTATAACCTCACACCCTGTTTTCCACAACCTCCTGAAAGCCCTTCTCTATGAACTATGTTTTCAATATTCCCCTTTCCCCTGAAGCTTCTCTCTATTTTTTCAGGTCAGTGTCTACCATTCCCATTTTGGAAGATCTTCGGAGGCAGTTTTTACACAAGGGGCGTTTTTACAGCTGTGAGGTGTTCAGCTGTAGGGTGTCAGAATGTGCAAGTCGCAATCCCCTTGCTCTTAGGGTCATGTCCAAAGCACAGCATCATGAAACTTCATTCCCTCCTTTCATCAAAAATTCACTGTGAAACCACAATCCCTGGCAATTAACAGTGTGTCAGCAAAGCCCACCCCAACCTGTCTGCAGTGTGTATGGCATCAAACCATAAGATCCTAAGATATTGGAGCAAAATTTGGCCATTCGGCCCATCAAATGTAATTAAAGTGATATTGATTTTGAGTTTAACTTTGGGCCGACAGGTTTCCTGGAACTCACCAGTGAAAGAAATTGGGCAAGGATAAAGGGGCAAATGACAAGCGATAAGCCAAAAAATCTTCTTCCTCTCCTCTGCGCTTCCTGAAGGCAGGTTCTTTGTGATTATTCACGGAACCGCAGCAAAGTGGAATGATTTTTACTACGAGTAGGGTGAGGAGGCAGGCCCCAAAGCTACTTCAGCCAGAACAGG
The DNA here is from genome assembly GCF_047496885.1 of Scyliorhinus torazame. Taxonomy (NCBI): domain Eukaryota; kingdom Metazoa; phylum Chordata; class Chondrichthyes; order Carcharhiniformes; family Scyliorhinidae; genus Scyliorhinus; species Scyliorhinus torazame. The sequence goes on from NC_092723.1 coordinate 123,143,513, forward strand.
GGTCAAACCCTGTATTGTTGCCATCAATCATATCCAAATGCGATCTGTCTAGCCAACTGAACTAACCGGCTGCCCAAAGCCAATAAATGCTCAGTACTTGATATTGTTTCTTTACCTGCTTGTGGGAAAAGGATTATTCAGTCCCGGGAGTTCACTTTCACAACTTCAGTGGTTTGGAAGTCTGGTCTGTGCTTTTGTTGTCTTTCAGATCAGGAGGGGCATAGTAACATTGGTCTTAGGGGCAGGAGTAGGCCATTCGGCCCTTTGAACCGACTTCACCATTCAATAAGATCATGGCTGATCTGGATGTGGTCTCAACTCCACTTCCCTGCCTGCTCCCCTTAACCCTTGAGTTCCTTGTCTATTGAAAAGCTGCCTAAATCAACATTCAATAAATTCCATGACCCAACCTCTGAAGATCTCTGTGGGAGGGAATTCCACACACTCGCGACGTCTGGAAGAACAAGATTTGCCTAATCTCTGTCTCCAACAGGAGTCTCCTTATTCTTAAACCCTGTCCCCTAGGTCTAGTCACCCCCACAAATGGAAACATCCTCCTGATATCCATCCTATCCAGTTCCCTCAGGATCTTATATGTTTCAATAAGATCGCCTTTCAGTCTTCCGAACTCTAATAGGCCGAGACCAAACCTGTTCAATCTTTCTTTATGAGATTAGACTGGATGAGCCAGCAGCAGCTCCGGCATCAGCAACCTGCTGGTCACAGACCTGCAACTCTGCAAAAGAGAGGAAAGCAGCCGAGACATGCAGCTTTAAAAAAATATCATTCGAGGGATGTGAGCATCTCTGGGCTAGGCCATCATTCATTGCCCATCCATAATTGCCCTTGAAAAGGTGGCCTTCCTGAACCATTGCAGTCCATGAGGTGTGGGTACACCCGCTGTGCTGTTAGAGAAGGGATTCCAAGATTTTGCCATTTTGTCAACTTCGTAACGGTTTTATACAAATGAGTGGCTTCCTGGGCCATCTCAGAGTGAGGCACACTGCTGTCGATCTGGAGTCACATGTAGGCCAGACCAGGTAAGGATGACAGATTTCCTTCCCTGAAGGACATTCGTGAACCAGATGTGTTTTTATGACAATCGCCAATGGTTTCATGGTCATCGTCAGACTTCCATATTTAAGGGCAGCACAGGCAGCACTGCCGCCTCACGGCACCGAGGTCCCAGGTTCGATCCCGGCTCTGGGTCACTGTCCGTGTGGAGTTTGCACATTCCGTGTTTGCGTCGATTTTGCTCCCACAACCCAAAAGATGTGCAGGCTAGGTGGATTGGCCACGCTAAATTGGCCCTTAATTGGAAAAAATAAATTGGGTGCTCTAAATTTATTTAAAAAAAAGACTATATTTAAAAAAATATAATTTGAATTCTACAAACCTGATCTGAACATAGAGTGCAGAAGGAGGCCCATCGAGTCTGCACCGACCCACTTAAGCGCTCACTTCCACCCTGTCCCCGTAACCCAACAACCCCTCCTAACCTTTTTTGGTCACTAAGGGCAATTTATCATGGCCAATCCACCTAACCTGCACATCTTTAGACTGTGGGAGGAAACCGGAGCACCCGGAGGAAACCCACGCAGACACGGGGAGAACATGCAGATTCCGCACAGACAGTGACCCAGCAGGGAATCGAACCTGGGACCCTGGTGCTGTGAAGCCACAGTGCTAGTCACTTGTGCTACCGTGCTGCCCGCCTGGTGGGATTCAAATTTGGGTCTCTGGATTATTAGTCCAGTGACAATACCAACACCCCACCACCTCCCCCAGCTCACAGAATCTGACCCAGAGGCAGAGGGCACAGATTAATGAGCTTTAGGCCTGCAGGAGGATCTAGGCACAGATCCTCTATGGAGGATTATGAGGAGATGGAGGAGGAGGAACAGGAAGCAGACAAGGAGGAGGAATGTGATGAGGGCAATGCGGCACCAGCAACACACATTGCTGCTTGGGTTGCCTGGTGTTCTCTCATTGTAGTGAAGCTTATTTACTTTCCGTCAGTGCACCCATCTCATAAATCACACGCAAAACCCCCTTGGACTCCACGACCATAATGTCACTAACACAAAACAATCCTGTATTTCAGCACATCCTCCCCCAACCCCATCTAATAATAAGAATAATCTTTATTGTCACAAGTAGGCTTCCATTAACACTGCAATGAAGTTACTGTAAAAAGTCTCTAGTCGCCACATTCCAGCTCCTGTTCGGGTACACAGAGGGAGAATTCAGAACGTCCAATTCACCTAAGTCTTTCGAGACTTGTGGGAGGAAACTGGAGCACCCGGAGGAAACCCACGCAGACACGGGGCGAACGTGCAGACTCCGCACAGACAGTGACCCAAGCTGGGAGTCGAACCTAGGACCCTGGCACTGTGAACCCAGTGCTAACCACTGTGCTACCGTGCTGCCCTCTTTGTCCCATCAAAGATGTCCATCTTTGTTTTCATCAATCAGGTCTTCCTGAAAAAGCCACTTGCCAACCAGCAAATAAAGTAGGGAACATGGGAAAGTGATGCAAAATAATTTGATGTTTATTTGCATTGAATGAAGAAATGACAAAATGTACAACAGACCTGTATTCTTTGAGTATACCAGTAAAACATAAACTAATAAACAGACTGACAGTCCCTTACATGGTCACTGTAATAAAAGATAAAATTTTAAAGGAAACTTATCTAATTAAATTAAAATAGTGTTTCAAGGGCTGATGTTGTACCTCTGGCGCCCATCGGTCACGGAGGGCCTCTCGTGTGATGGTGCTGACCACGTCCTCCCTCTCCAGTTGTTAACGTAGCCACGGTAGAAGGGCAGAGATGTTAGGGTGGACACCCAGTACCTGGACTTGTAAGTGGACTGAGCCAGGCCCAGGAAAGGGTTTACGAATTGGTCCTCCACCCTGCCTGGACCCCTTGGCATCGAGTGACCAAAGATCAGGCATGTGAGGCTGAAGTGCAAGCAGAGTTTAAGGAGCAGCCCCTTCAAATAATGAAAAAAGGGCTACAGCCTCTGACAACTGATATAAACATGGAACATGGACTCCTTGAGGTGACTGAAAATACAGATGGTCTAAACGTCTAAATCAGGGCAGCCCGGTGGCACAGTGGTTAGCACTGCTGTTTCACGGCACTGAGGACCCCGAGTTTTGTCTACCATCTACAAGGAGCGTGATGGCATGCTCTCCACTTTCCTGGATCAGTGCACCTCCAAAAATACTCAGGAAGCTCCACACTAACCAAGACAAAACAGCCCACTTGAGCAGCATCCCATCCACCTATATTCAACCCCCACTATTAGTGCACAATGTCAGCAGTGGGTAACATCTGCAAGGCTCCTCTGACAGTACCTAGATCTCTACCATTAGATGAACAAGGGTAGCAGGCATGCAGCAACACCACCAGCTGCAAGATCCAGCAACACCAGTAACCTGCCCCGCCCCCACAGAGTCACACATCATCCTGACTTGGATCTGTATCGCCAGCCCTTCACTGTTGCTGGTTCAAAAACCTGGAACTCCCTCCCTAACAGCACCAGGGGTAAGGGATTCACCTCACATGGACTTTAACAGTTCAAGAAAGTAATTCCTTCTCAGCAGCAATTAGTGATAGGCAATAAATGCCAGTGCTGCTCACATCCCAAGAATGAATTTTTAAAGATCTTCCTATTGAGTTCCGCGTCATAAAGTTGATTACTGCAATATGCTCTTGGAAAAGATTGATTTCAGATAAATGTAATCTAACTGTTCGAAATATACTGAAGGTGCTAAATCAAAAATCGAGGGCACCACATGGTCCTTTCTTACATTATCACACATCGTCAAACAGTACATATTATGAGATTATGAAATAAATTCTGAATTTTATATATGACTATAAGTGTATGAATTTCCAGCTTTAACTTAAACTTGCGATTCAGATGTCACACTTTAATTGCTCAATAATCATTCTCGCACTTTACAGTGCCATCCGAGAACATCATTGGATTTCTCCCCCACAATCACTCTCAGATGCCAACTCAATCTTTGTATTTATTTACAAAGGACAACTAAAGCTGATAACATAAAGATTCCTACTTTAAGTGAGATAGTTTAGTTGGTACAGGTGTCCGGGGTTGAGTTGTAATGTTTGATTCAGTTTTATGTTGTAATGTGACGTTGAGTATCCCTGAACTGGGTCAAGTACTCACTGGGGGGGGGGGGGTTTCAACTGAAACGGCGACCGAGACTTCCTGAACTGGGCCCCATGTGAACCTCACCAATGATCCGGACTGTAAAACCTTTAAAATTATAAAGATATATTATTATAGAAATGCCCCTTGACCAATTTGGCCAGGAAGATGCAAATGCAGCTTGGGATATGGAAATTCCGTTGCATGGTGCCAATTCAAGTAACACTATGTAGGCGTACCAGAGGTATGACACACATGACATGAATCAGTTGGAGTAGCATTATAAATTTTTTTGATTCGCTCACTGGGTGTGGGCATTGTGGCTCTGCCAGCATTTATTAATCATCTCGAATTGCCCCTGATAAGGTGGTGGTGAGCTGCCTTCTTGAACTGCTGCAGTCCATGTGGTGTAGGTACATCCACTGTGCTGTTAGGGAAGGAGTTCTGTATTTTGACCCAGTGACAGTAAAGGAACAGCGATATATTTCCAAGTAAAATGGTAAGTCGCTTGGAGGGTAACCTCCAGCTGGTGGTGTTCCCGTGAGTCTACTGCCCTTGTCCTTCTAGATGGCAGTGGTCCTGGGTTTGGAAGGTGTTCTTTAGTAGCCCCTTGGGTACACCTGTAGACCTTGTGTGGACACCATTGCAACATCATTTTGCCAAACAGGTATATGCAATCTCTGGATAGCAAATTTGGGAAACATATCTTCAGGTGGTGTCTTTGTGAATGACTCCAGTGATATAAAGCAGGATGGGCTTTGTTCTGGGGCTATTTAAAGGGCCAATCAACAAGTGGGGCTGAGGTGCATTTGACTTTCAGTCTTGTATTTCTTGCTAGACTGCGTAGCCTTTCAGAGGCTGAGCATCCATCAATTCCTAACTATCAGCAACGCATTAGAGAATCTGGAACTTTTCAGGAATGAGTGGCGATGGAACATAAAATAGTGACTCATCATCATTCTTAATACTTACTATCCTGTTAGGGGTCAGTAACCTTTTTGTTTAAATTAGACAAAGGCTGAAATCCCAATTACCCACTAGGAGAATAAAACTGCGGGATTCCATAGTTTTTGAACAAATAAAATAAACTTTACAAAGTCAGAAAAGTAAAATAATCTGCAACATCTACCTTATACTCAAACATTAGTGTGGAGTCTGGACGTTCTCCCCGTGACTGCGTGGGTTTCCTCCGGGTGCTCCGGTTTCCTTCGTGTTATAACCTGCCTACTTACGATTGGCTGGGGACTAATGACTATCCCACAATCCTATGGGAGTATGAACTTCCCCAATGAGGGGGGCGGAGAAACTCCTAGTATAAATAAGCTGGCCAGTTCAGGAACCAGCAGGAAGGAGAAGGTAGCAAGGTAAGTTACTGCTACTGTTATGTATATATTGTTATAGTAAGTAAACGTTATTATTTTGTATCCTTAAAACTCGTGCTGGATTCTTTGTGGCCCTTACAAAACTGGCGACGAAGGTAAAAGTGAATAGCTGTCTACACTGCTGAAGCCACCTCCCTGGATTTTTGTTGGATACAGGTTGGAAGTTGTTTTCTATTATACCATGCCTCTGTACGGACGTTTGGATGTTTTCAATGCTGCGCAGGAAAGCTGGAACCAGTACACACAACGGATGCGTTACTATTTCCGGGCAAACAATATCACTGAAAACGAGTGCCAGGTGGTCATATTGCTCACCGCCTGCGGGCCGCATACGTTTGGGGTGATTAGGAGCCTTACGTACCCAGCTGCGCCGGACACCAAAACGTTTGACGAACTTGTGAATATAGTGGGGCAACACTTTAACCCAACCCCGTCCACGATAGTCCAGCGTTACCGGTTTAATACCGCTGAGAGGACCCCTGGAGAATCCCTTGCTGATTTTTTTATCCAGGCTACGCGGGATTGCGGAATACTGTGACTATGGTGAGACCTTGTCAGAAATGTTACGCGACCGTTTGGTTTGCGGTATTAACAATGCAGCAACCCAGAGAAAGTTGTTAGCGGAGCCAACATTGACTTTTCAACAGGCAATACAAATAGTCTTGTCCCGAGAGAGCTACAGGGAATGGAAGTGCATGCCTTGGGGCGCACCCCTTTCCGCCCAAAAACGTCCCCCCGCACTCCTGCGGTACCTTGGGCGAGGCAACGACCGGACCGACGCCAGTGGCCATCGGACATTCCTCCCCGAAGGGAGCCTTCTCCAGAGCCAATGGATGAGGAGCCATGTCCGTGTCAGACTTGTAGGCGCCGACCCCGTCGCGGACGGCGGTCCTGGGGACGCCAGAGGCGCCGTCGTTCCGACCGAAACTGGGACCAGCCCAGGGGCCATAACTGGGACCAGCCCAGAGGCCGTACCTTCCATGTGGATGAACCTGCGGGGACCACTCCTGAGGACGTGGAGACGGAGGACGACTGCCTGCAGCTGCATTGTGTGGCAGCTCCCCGTGTGGCCCCCATTAAGGTGACAGTACGGGTCAATGGCCATCCACTGGAGATGGTGTTGGATACTGGCGCAGCGGTCTCCGTGATCGCCCAGAGGACATTCGACCGCATCAAGCAGGGTATACAGACCCTTACATTAACTGACTCACAGGCCAGGTTGGCCACCTACACGGGGGAACCACTGGACATTGCAGGAACTACAATGACCCCTGTTGTCTATGGACGCCAGGAGGGGCGTTTCCCACTTATCGTAGTGCGTGGCCATGGGCCCAGCCGGTTGGGTCGGGACTGGTTGCGCCATTTGCGGTTGCAATGGCAGCACATCCTCCAAACAGTTTCTGGAGGGTTGACTGAGGTGCTAGGACGATAACCAGAGGTATCCCAGCCTGGTTTGGGGAAAATAAAAGGGGCCGTAGCCCGTATCCAAGTTGAACCAGGAGCCACGCCGCGCTATTTCCGGGCGCGCCCAGTGCCTTACGCTTTGCTCGAGAGGTAGAAGGGGAGCTCACTCATTTGGAGAGTTTGGGTATTATTAGGCCCGTCCGTTTTGCTGACTGGGCAGCACCAATTGTACCAGTAATGAAGCCAGATGCCACAGTTCGCTTGTGTGGCGACTATAAACTTACAGTGAATACAGTTTCCCAACTCAATCGATACCCAATGCCTCGCATAGAGGATCTCTACGCGAAACTTGCAGGTGGACTCTCATTCACAAAATTAGATATGAGTCACGCCTACCTGCAGTTGGAGCTGGACCCTGCCTCCCGACCATATGTAACAATTAACACACACCGGGGCCTGTATGAATATACACGGTTGCCCTTTGGAGTATCCTCTGCCTGCACAATTTTTCAACGTGTTATGGAGGGCATTTTGAGAGGTTTACCACGTGTGGCTGTCAACCTAGATGACGTGTTGATTACAGGGACGTCGGTGCAAGAGCATTTGGAAAATCTGGAGGCTGTCCTTAGACGCCTTTCGGAGGCTGGAGTCCGTTTACGTCACACAAAGTGCGTATTTCAGGCAAAAGAAGTAGTCTACCTAGGTTATCGGGTGGACCGCGAGGGTCTGCACCCCGTCGCAGAGAAGGTGCGTGCAATTCAACATGCCCCCACCCTGACTGACACTTCGCATCTTCGTTCTTTTCTCGGTCTCGTAAACTATTACGGGAAGTTCCTCCCCAATCTGGCAACTACGCTGGCCCCCTTGCACCTGCTGCTAAAGAAAAATCACACCTGGGTTTGGGGTCAGCCGCAAGAAACCGCTTTCCGGCGGGTAAAGCAACAATTGTCGTCGTCTGGGTTACTAACCCACTGATGGGGGCAGCACGGTAGCATTGTGGATAGCACAATTGCTTCACAGCTCCAGGGTCCCAGGTTCGATTCCGGCTTGGGTCACTGTCTGTGCGGAGTCTGCACATCCTCCCCGTGTGTGCGTGGGTTTCCTCCGGGTGCTCCGGTTTCCTCCCACAATCCAAAGATGTGCAGGTTAAGTGGATTGGCCATGATAAATTGCCCTTAGTGTTGGGTGGGGTTGCTGGGTTATGGGGATAGGGTGGAGGTGTTGACCTTGGGTAGGGTGCTCTATCCAAGAGCCGGTGCAGACTCGATGGGCCGAATGGTTTCCTTCTGCACTGTAAATTCTATGATTAAACTACTCATTAAATGGCAGATGTAACCAAGTCAGATTCCACTGATCTACTGATCTCGCAGCAACCCACCCAGATGTCAGTGACCTGACGGCAGTGAGTCAAAAGATTTGGTTAAAACTCTGTTTCCCTCACGGGATCAGTGACCTTCCACCATATTCTCATCTCTCCAGAACTTCTATTGAGTCCTAATTCCACCAAATGGCTCCCAGGGCTTCTCTTAAACTGCAAACCACACGAGGTTCAAACTGTAACTCTCAGCTGAATCAGACATCTCCCAGGAATTTAATGAGTCCTAATTGTCTGGAGCCTGCTAACCGCAACACCTTTCCGGTATGGAAATTTTCACCTTGCTGTAGAATGCTGAGTTAAATTGAAACCAGAGAATCTTATTCAGCTACACCCATCTCCATGACAAAGCCTTTCGGGGTTCATTGAATGCTTTAAAAGTAATTCAGCTCCAACTGCCAAAACAAAGCATCTCTCTGAAGTGCACTTCTTTGCAAGCAGTGTAGACACATGTCACCAGTTCTCCAATTAAGAAAGCCCACCTGCTATTTATGTCTCTATCCCTTCTACTCTGACTCTATTCAGCAAACATGGGTAATCTTCTGAACCACCATTTTCTTTTAGGTGTTGCCATGCCATAGAATCCCTACAGTGCAGAAGGAGGCCATTCAGTTCATCGAGTCTGCCTCCACCCTTCGAATGAGCACTCTACGTAGGCCCACTCCCCCACCTTACCCTCTAACCCCACCAAACCTGCACATATGTGGACATGACCAATCATGAACTGCGGGAGGAAACCGGAGCACCCGGAGGAAACCCACGCAGACACGGGGAGAGCGTGCAAACTCCTGACAGTCACTCAAGGTCAGATTCAATTTGGGATCCCTGCTGCTGTGAGGGTGCAGTGCTAACCACTGTGCTGCACATTTAAAAAAATAAATTTAGTGTACCCAATTCATTTTTCCAATTAAGGGGCAATTTAGCATGGCCAATCCACCTAGCCTGCACATCTTTGGATTGTGGGGGCAAAAACCCACACAAACATGGGGAGAATGTGCAAACTCCACACGGACAGTGACCCAGAGCCGGGATCGAACCTGGGACCTCGGCGCCGTGAGGCAGCAGGACTAACCCACTGCACCACCGTGCTGCCTGTGCTGCACATCTAATACATATTAGTTATCTTACCATCACAACAACAATCTTCCCAGCACCAAACATTAGCTTGAAAATATTAACATGAACCATGACTTGATATTTTCTCCATGTGCCCTTAGCAGAGTCGGTGTCACTTGCTTTGGTCCTGATTATTTGCTGCACCAACTTGTCAAGTTGATGAGGGAATGCAGGCTACCTGGTCTGCCAACTGGCCTCTGACCTGTCCTCCTGTCATGTGCCTCCTTCTCCTGCAAAAATGGGGCAGGATGTCAGTGTATCACTGTGCATGGTGATGTGTCTGCTGTTGTTGAATAACTTTGGAGCAGGGGTGAATCCCTTTTTGGAGGTGTGAGGGCAGCTGGTACATTTAGAAGGGGTGTGGGGTGAGGTGAGATATAAGGAAGTTTTAAGGGTGAGTCCTGAGCTTCAGAGTGAGTGCTGCTGCGTGAGTGGTGGGCATGTGGTGTCTATTGTGGTGTGAGAGGTGAACGGTGTGGTGGGTGTGAGAGGTGTGCAGGTGTATTTACTCACCTTGACCACCAGAGTGAGGTTATTAGACTACTTTCAGCACTGCTGCCATGTTCTGTCACTCTGAGCATTAATCATCCTTTCCACCTGCTCTTATTCCCTTCCGAGGCGCTGTCAGGAATGTTTGCTTCTCGCCTGGCATCCAGTGTCTGCGCAGTGTCTCCAGAGTGGCACAGGTGAAGCAAGGAGCCCTTTCCCTTGCATGATGCAACATCCTCTTTGCCCAGGTGATTATTCAGAAGTCTGGAGCGCATTGCTGTAGCTTCCTTTTCATAGGCATTGTGCCTGGAGCATGTGGTGCATTCGCCCTTTCCGCCCCGGCCTTGTATGGAGGATGCCAGCCAGAGCAGGTCTGTGCCAGAGCTGTTCAGGGCCACGCTACTTTAATGGCGATGAGATGGGCATATCAATTTTAGTCCCTGCTCACCTTGCTTGAAACCGATTGGGGCAAGAACTAAACCACAACCCTGCACCCAAAGATAGGGCTAACCCGACTGTGTCCATTATAAATCGTGGGTGTCGGTATTTGTCACAGGAACAACTACCATAAAAGATTGACAAGAAAATGTAACAACAAATTTGTGAAATAGTGTGTGCAGATTTCAGATGAAAGATTATTGATGCAGATCTGCCAGACCTGTCATTCTTTCCATTTCAATTCTCTTCCCTCACTTATTGGCACGCTAAGGTAGACTCTTGTCCGTTTCCACAGCAAGTAATTCCTGGAACAGGTCGCTCACCTGTCACCAGGAGCTTACAACATGAGGGGCGACATTCCACATCAAACGTGGATGACCAGGTGCTTTTAACCTTCAGCTCCTGTATCCTTATCTGGCGGGGCGGAAATCCCTCCGGCGTCGGCCTAGCCCCTCAATGTTGGGGCTAGGCCGCCAAAGATGCGGAGCCGTGTTTGGCGCCAGTCAGCGGACATCGCGCCGTTGGGGTAGAATTTTGCCCCATATTTTTAAATATTGTTATTTTATTGCATGTATTGCTGTACAAACATTTACGAACTATGTATTTGTAACTGCAATAGTCAGATTCGTCTTACATCAAACTGTCACTGTGTTGCACAGTACCATTATTTCAAACACTTCCCATTAGTAGGTATCTTCGATCAATGGTGCATTTGAAGTGCTTGGTTTAATTGAGAAATGAACTCGACTTGAGTCTTACAAGAGAATTGATTTGTCTTTTTTGAAATCAGTTTTCACACAGTGAAACCTTGTACCGAGCTTTTTAAATACAGATAATAATGGGCAATCTTCCCTCCTGGAGTTTCTCTCCCACTCCTGGAGGTGCAACACTGCAATGTACCTGGTGATCGCCCTTTGCCTAAAAACGTGAATCTTGTAATTATGTATACAACGGATGAGACCTTGCGGCTGTTCATGCCGGTGGAACCTTCTGGTCCCGCCGACGCTCCATCCCTGCAGTGGGTAAGGGGTGGATTCAATGGGAAGTCCCATTGACAACAGTAGGACCAGAAGATGCCATCACCGGCTAACGATGGGCTGCCCCCTGCCACCGAGAGACATGCCATGGGGAGGCCGGAGAATCTCGCCCAAAGGTTCCAATTCTGGGCCTATTCAGCTAGGGTAAATTCTTAGAGACATTTCTCTGACATTTACCGTTCCTTAAAGACTAACAAGTAAATATTTGGCTGTTGCAATACTAGATCATCTGCACATTATGCACACATTTGACATTCAGTTCTGTTATAGTTAATGAAATTAAATGAGGTACCACTGGGTGTAATGGGTGAACCATTTTTTAATTGCCAGATTTGGGCCTCTGCCCGAGATACTTTTCTACCCCCAAGTGTAACACATCCTGTCAGTCACTATTGATGTTACGGACAGGAGAAAGAAAGAGTAAGAGGAAAACTTAACTTCTTTATCCTCTCACCGTCAGTCCATAAGCACAGATGTTTTTAATAAATGTCTTTTAAGCATGCTATGCCAGGTTTCCCCAATCCTCAGTTTGTGTGGCCCAATTCTCTAAATAATACACTGCAAACTCATTTATCATAGAATCATAGAATTTACAGTACAGAAGGATGCCATTCGGCCCATCGAGTCTGCACCAGCCCTTGGAAAGAGCACCTTACTTAAGCCCACGCCTCCATCCTATCCCTGTAACCCAGTAACCCCACCTAACATTTTGGACACGAAGGGGCAATTTATCATGGCCAATCCACCTAACCTGCACATCTTTGGACTGTGGAAGGAAATCGGAGCACCCGGAGGGAACCCACGCACACACTGGGAGAACGTGCAAACTCCACACAGTCACCCGAGGCCGAATTGAACCCAGGACCGTAGAGTTGTAAGGCAGCAATGCTAACCGCTGTGCCACCGTGCTGCCCAAAATGTCCAATTCACCTAACAAGCACATCTTTCGGGACTTGTGGGAGGAAACCAGAGCACCCGGAGGAAACCCATGTAGACCCGGGGAGAACGTGCAGACTCCGCACAGACAGTGGCCCAAGCCGGGAATCGAACCCAGGTCCCTGGCGCTGTGAAGCAACAGCGCTAACCACTGCGCTAATGTGCCGCCCTAGTAGAGAATGTGGGGATCAATCCCACTACCTCTCACATGCAAAGCGAGCGCTCCACCATTTCAACTAATTTCCCCAGCCATCCACTGGCTGGGGGAAAATTTGGGCAGGATTCTCCAAGCCTGCACCAGGTCGGTGCTTCGCGGGGGCGGGGTGGGGGGGAGCGCGCAAATCCCACCATGCCGCTCTGCCGCCGGGCCGCCGATTCTCCGGCGACCGAAGAATCAGTGTCAATCGCACCGGCGCGGTCGCCGTGGCGCCAGTCGGGGGCCGTTGAAAGCTGCCCCCGCGGCGATTCTCCGCACTCGACGGGCCAAGTGCCCGCCATGTTTCGCCAAGTCCCACCGGCGTTGTTCACGTATAGTCCTACCAGGTGGGACCTCGGCATTCTGGCTGCAGGGGCCGTCCTGGTCGGGAGGCGGAGGGTGCCGACTTCAGGGGGGGCCTCCACGGGGGCCAGACCCGCGATCGAGGGCTACCGATCGGCGGGCATGCTCATTCCGGAAGAGCCTATGTTCCTCCGCGCTGGGCCCCTGGAGGGCTCCGCCATATTGCCCGGGGGCCGGCGCGGAGACGGCCGTGGCGCGCATGCACGGACCAGTGCCAGAGCAGCGCACAACCCCCGAGGAAGGGGTGAATGACTGGGAAGCCCGTTGACGCCGGCGTCGCTCGCGCCGGTTTTTGATGCCGGCGTCAACACTTGACCGGAATTTCGGAGAATCCCGGCCTTCATGTTGAACCCAGAAGGATAGTTTATTCCACATTCAACCCTTGGAGAGTGGGGTGGGGAGGTATGTGTGGGGGCCTGGGAGGAATGTTCGCAACCTCACACACACTCATATATATGCAATTAGGGGGGTTACAAAAGAGTTTTTTTTTTACAAATATGGGTAACAACAATAAAAGAACCGTGGTTTCCAGAGTTCAGGAAGTCAAAGTCCGGAGGGTGTTTGCTTTGTAGCCGAGTTCAGATCAAATGTGCTCCTGGTTGGAGACAGCAGCACAAAACTCACTGTAAGCGAATGAGGATGCCGCATGTTGAGGCTTCCGTATATAGACTATTTTGATAGGCGATGATTAGAATCAGAGAATCCCTATAGTGCAGAAGGACGCCATTTGGCCGATTGAGTCTGCACCGACCCTCCGAAACAGCACCCTACCTTTTTTAAAATAAATTTAGAGTACCCAATTATTTTTTCCAATTAAGGGGCAATTTAGCGTGGCCAATCCACCTACCCTGCACATCTTTGGGTTGTGGGGGTGAAACCACTCAGACAAGGGGAGAACATGCAAACTCCACACGGACAGTGGCCCAGGGCCGGGATTTGAACCCGGGTCCACAGCGCCGTAGGCAGCAATGCTAACCACTGTGCCACCATGCTGCCCTTACAGCACCCGACCTAGTCCCACTCCCCCGCCGTATTCCTGTAACGCCACTTAACCTTTTGTACACTAAGGAGCAATTTAGCGTGGCCAATCCACCTAACCTGCACATTATTAGTCTGTGGAAGGAAACCGGAGCAGCCGGAGGAAACCCAAGCAGACACGCGGAGAACGTACAAACTGCACACAAATTGTCACCCAAAACCAGAATTGAACCCGGGTCCCTGGCGCTGTGAGGCAGCACTGCCAACCACTGTGCCACCATGCTGCCCATGCAGTTGGATGCTTTAAAATAAACCAGGCTTCAAGGAGCTGAGAGATGGTGACTGGCTACTTGGTCAGCCTGGAGCCCTGCAGTCGGTCTTTTCAGGTTGGAAGTAATCAGCATACTGACCTGTGAGGTTAGAAATGTGATACAAATACTGTCCAAGAGGCTCAAAGCATGCAGTCATGTGATATGACCCATTAATTAGTTAATTGTGGCTTCTTATGCTGTTTCTGTGCCCCTAGGTAAAATCCATGGCTTTCCTTAGGAGGGAAATGGTGGCTGATAACATCTCTTCAGGTATAACAAGTTTTGATGTTTCTTTGTTATTGCCCATCTGGGGAGCCAATCAATCTCTCAGTCTTTTTGTTTTGTGATTATAAATTTTCCTTACAATCGGTTGTGAGTTTCTGTACGAGATGGGAACATTTTTGTCCTTGCAATCTCTCAGTTGGAAGCTTCCAGGACAGGTGTGCACTCCTGTGAATCATGTGACCTGCCGCAGTCATATTTTTGTTTCAGCAAAAATCCATTTTAAAACAATAAAAAAAAATAAAGTTTGTTGTGCACAGATTTGATTTCTTTCATGTCTTATTGACATGCCAGTCCTTTTGCCGGTGGGGAAAAACAAATTTGATTTCAATTTTTTCATGTCTTGAAAAAGAGCAAAGAAGTAAAGGGATATACATTCATTCTCTCATTCACACGACAAAGTCAAACATATATCTTGCAGGTCCAGTTCTCTGTTGCATTTCAGAGGTTTAAACTTGGGGTAGGGCGTCAGCAATGACATTGTCCTTTCCCGCAGTGGGGGTAAAATCTAGATGGTGTGGTTATATTCAAAATATGTCTTTATTGGGAAAGGCTATTCTGGTATTAGAGTTCTGACTTGTTTTTCTTTTTTCGGATTAGGCATTAGTGAAGGCATTGGTCAGTAACCTCCGAGCTTTGGGGCAGTGTATCTGGGGTGTACACCTGAGATACACTGGCGAACCATCCCCAGAGGTTTCCAGCTAAGGATAAGCATGGCAATTGCCTGAGAAGTTTAGACGTTCAATGGAAAATTGTCCAGCAATGGGAACCACCTGAAAATGTAATTAATGTCACAAGCTTCGGACAGTCCCAACTATGTCACAACAATAGTTACATAGGAATAGTTAGGACAATTAAAACCTCTTCTAGCTTTTGGGTATATATTGTATTATTGTACTGACCTGCTCTGACCCCCACCACCCCATACCCACAGATCAGCGAACTGGCCCACACTACTATTACATCCCAACAGGGACCCACCCAACCCTTTACAACAACATCGGCTACCCCCCACCTGCTCCACCGATAACTCCCCCCCCCCCCCCCCCACCCCAAATGAACCCTTGATCCACAAGGGTACTCCTGACTACCCAACCCTTTCTGGCACGGTGGCAGGGTGGTTAGCACTGCTGCCTCACAGTGCCAGGGACCCGGTTCATTTCCGGCCTTGGGTGACTATGTGGAGTTTGCACGTTCTCCCCGTGTCTGCGTAGGTTTCCTCCCACAGTCCAAAGATGTGCAGGTTAGGCGGATTAGCCGTGCAAAATTTCCCCTTTGTGTCGAAATATGTACAGGTTGGGTGTGGTTGTGGGGATAGGGTGGGGGAATGGGCCAAGGTAGGGTGCATTTTCCGAGGGTCAGTGTAGACTTGATGGGCTAAATGACCTCCTACTGCACTGTAAAGATCCTATGATTCCCGACTGCCCCTCCAACTGATCCCCAACTGACTGACCCTCCCCCTTTCCCCTGACTGACCTGCCCCCCCCCCACCCCCCCCCCCCCAATGACGGATCCCCCTGACCCCCGCAATCCTACCTACTTACATCATACACTACACACAGTTACTGCAGTACAAAAGCGGGAATGGCTTAGTTACCTTCGACTGAGCTGCCCCTTTAACTGTGTAACCGAGGAGCGTGCAGCCCTGAGTCAGAAGGCCAGTCAAGATTGAATCGCCTGGATTTGAAGGCAGGCAGAGTGGCAATCCGACTTAATTGCCACACTCCGCTGTAAGTTATGGTCCTATATTATCTAAAAGGTCTTGGTTTTTTTACACGGCTGTTCGCACTTAGGCTGTTGATACCATTCAAGGTGTTTTGGCTTACCCATAGGGGTATTCTGTGTTTCTCGCTCTGTAAGCGCAGATTCTTTTGACTGTGGAGCTGAGTTGCTCTTGTGAAGCTTAACCCTTCCCTGTCCAACCTTTGTAACCTGTGAATGTATCTGCTGGAACCCAGACACTTGTCCCAGTCTGAGTGGCAGGAGATTGGTGGTCTGTAATTTGATTTTTGCCTCGTTTAGGGATTCCGGTTTAGTGTCTGACCTAAGTGCTGTGATGGTATGTACCTGAATGCATTATAATGCAAAGGTGCTTGGCTGAGCAAGGGTTAATGTGGGGCCGGAGAATGTGATGTATGTAGTCACATGGTCAGAGAACCATCCAGAACAACACTCGGTAAGTAGCCATGCTGAGGAACCCCATGCAAGACCACACTCGGAACTGTAAATAGTTAAAGCCAACCAATAAAGGTGTTTATGTTAAAGCGCACAAGCCGCTCTCATCAATGAGCCGCCTCCGCTGCAACATAATTAACTCATATTACATATGCAATATAACAGGTGCGATCACACCGGAGGGAATTCCAGTTACTGCTACAAGGCTCTATCAGTTGGTGATGCAGCATGTAGTTAATTTCCTCCCAAACCTTGGACAGCTTTTCTTGACCCACATGATAGGGATATTATGAGGGTGAGTGGGGGGGTGGTTCTCTCCAAAATTCCCATCATAAGGGATACAATTGTGTGGCAGGGCTTGTCGCTATAGGTGCTTTTAAATGCAGTGTGCAGGCCTGTCAGTTGTCCTCCCTGTTCTGTATTTAGGTGGGTGAATCTGGAGTCCACCTTTGCCAGAATTTCTGTGCTTGTTATTTGGATCATAGGGTGTTCAATGTAGGCCTCACTCACCTCTCCCTGTAATTCATCCTGGCTGTTCCTTCTGTTTTGAGAATGAGTTCCCCCCTCAGCTGTCCCATGTCCTCTGGACTACTGCTGCCCTCAGGTGGGTGTTGAGTTCCTGCTATACTCCCTTGGTGTTCTTCAACTAAGTGGGGCACCACCTTCACTCTTTCTTCGTCTGTTTGGGAACATCCCTGGTTCCCAATTAAATCTGTCACGAAGTTATCTGCAAAACAGATCATTGGTTCATTAGCTTGCTTCTTTGTCTAAAGAATGGGAGTTAGGCGAACCTGTTCCATGTCCCCTGGAACATTTCTGCACCCCACCCCCACCCCGCAAAAGTGGATGTTCAACTCCTCCTTGTGGCTCTTCAACAGGGAGAGGCATTTCATTCACTATCGGCTTGTCTGTTTGGGGACTTTCTCTGTTCCATTTAAATCAGAAATTAAGCTTTTTACTAGCCATATTTTGGGCAAATCTGCAAACTTTACTCCTATTATAATAATTTGCCTTCCCTCTGGCTCATCACAGAATCACAGAAAAGTACAGTGCAGAAAAGGCCCTTCGGCCCATCAAGTCTGCACCACTGCATGAAAGGCACCTGATCTGCCAATCCTAATCCCATTTGACATCAACTAAATGGGACCCTCACTGTCTCTTTGTCTATTCTGGACCCTCCCTGGTCCCTGTCTAATTTAAAAAAAAAAATATCTGCTGACCCAATTTCCGGGCCAATATTACTTTGCTCTGTTTTAAATTCTACTAGTTCCTCCGTGACCTCCTTCAGCTCTACTGGCCTCACCTTGGCCCTTTTTAAATCCAAGCGGCTCCTTCAGAGCTACTTCTACCATCACAGGTTCTATTGCACCCGATGGAGCCTCTAAGCATTCCCCAGCTCTCTGCGCCCTTGCAGATGCTTTTTGTTTCTGGCTCTTTAAATGCAAACAGGGGCGAGATTCTCCGACCTCCCACCGGGTCGGAGAATCGCCGTGGGTCGTCGTGAATCCCGCCCCCACCGACCGCCAAATTCTCCGAAGGGAGAAAAGTCGGCGGGGCGTCAATCGCACCGCACACCTCGGAGAATGGCACGGGTGGGCGCAAGGCAATGGACTTCGGGGCTGCCGATATTCTCCCGTCCAGATGGGCCGAAGTCCCGCCGACGTGATCACGGGTCACGTCGGCGTAAATCAAACCACCTATTAATTGGCGTCAACCAGTGCTCATGGTTGGCGCCGACCAGCGTGGAGGTGGGTGATGGCCTGGGGGGTTGGCCGCTGGAGAGGCGATGGCGTGGCCGCAGTCTGTATGTGTGGGGGAGAGGTGTGTGTAGGGTTGTGTGTGCGGCGGGGGGGGGGGGGGTGGTTAGAGTGGGCTGGGCTCCGGGGGAGTGCTGGGAGGGGGGTGAGTGCCGGGGACGGGAGGATGACTGCCAGGGAGGGGGACGGGGGGTCCGTGCCGGGAGGGGGACGGGGGACGGGGGACGGGGGACGGGGGTCCATGCCGGGGGGGGGGGTTCCATGCCGGGGAGGAGGACGGGGAGGGGTCCGTGCCGGGGAGGGGAACGGGGGGGGGGGTCCGTGCCGGGGGGGGGGGTCCATGCCGGGGAGGGGGAAGGGGTCCGTGCCAGGGAGGGGGACGGGGAACGGGGGGGTCCGTGCCGGGGAGGGGGACGGGGGTCCGTGCCGGGGAGGGGAACGGGGGACGGGGTCCGTGCCGGGGAGGGGGGGTGCGAGGGCAAGTGAGTTGGTCCACCTGGCCAGGTGCCAGCCTCCAACAGTCGGACCCATGCGGTCAATGCCACCTGGCTGGGGGGGAGGAGGGGGTATGGGCAATGATGGCATGCCGTTGTTCCCCCCCGCCCCCCCCCCCCCCCCCCCCACAGGCCGTCATGTTTTCCGGTCAGCCAGTGATGTTGGCCGCCGTGGCGGCAGCCGCTAATGTCCATGTTGCCCTGGATGAGGAGCGTGCCAGAGAGGCAGCGCAGGCTGCCACAGAGGGGCAGGCGGCAGCCGACCAGGCTGGAGGGACACCTGACCGACAGGACGAGGAGGGGGACGAGGACGTCGCGGCCCCACGGCAATAGAGGCACCCGAGGACGCCCCGTGTGTACTGGCCCCGGCTGTCATACCAGGACCTCACGGACCGGGAATGCAGGAGGAGACTCCGGATGAGCCGGGAAACTGTGGCACACATCTGCCACCTGCTGGCGTACCTGTCACCACGTGGCATTGGCGGGGGACACCCTCTCCCCATGTCCGTCAAGGTTACGGTGGCCCTGAACCTTTATGCAACGGGGTCATTCCAGGCACCGAGTGGGGATCTGTCCGGCATATCGCAGACATCGGTGCACCGGTGCATCTGGGCAGTGACAGACGCCCTATATGCCATTGCGCACCGCTACATCCGCTTCCCTGTGGACCGGGCCAGCCAAGATGCCCGGGCCGTGGGTTTCTCTGCCGTGGCCGGGTTCCCCATGGTCCAGGGCGCGATTGATGGGATGCACGTCGCCGTGCGGCCACCTGCAGATAACAGGGCCGTGTTCACCAATAGGGAGGGGACCTAGTCGATGAACATACAGGTGGTCTGCAACCACCGCATGATGATCCTGCAAGTCTGCGCCCATTACCCGGGCAGTGTACATGACTCATACGTGTTGTCGTGGTCATACATCCCCGGCATGTACGAGGGACGCCATCCCCGGCTGAGGGGCTGGTTGCTGGGCGACAGGGGCTACCCATTGCGATTGTGGCTGATGACGCCGATACGGAGGCCACACAATGAGGCGGAGAACCGCTACAATGATGCCCATGTAGCGACAAGGGGAGTGATGGAGAGGTGCTTTGGCGTGCTGAAGATGCGTTTTAGGTGCCTGGACCTCCAGTATCGGTCAGATAGGGTCGGCCGCATCATTGTGGTGTGCTGCGTCCTGCACAATACAGCCCAGCAGAGGGGCGATGTGCCGCAGGCAGAGGACGGCGGAGTGGAGGAGCAGCAGGAAGAGGCGCAGTCCTCCCCAGATGAGGGGGATGGGGGCAATGGTCAGGGCAGACGGGGTAGATAGACACAGGCGGGTGGCTGTCCACCGTTACCGGCTGGGCCAGCGGGCACGGGACAGGCTGATAGACGCCCGCTTCACTGACTCGATGGGCGTGGGAATCGGGTAGTATGGCCACAGACCGCACACCATGGCAACACCTGACCACCCACACCCCCCACCCATCCATCCACCTAGCACCCTCACCCCCCTCCCAACCCCACCCACCCACCCGCATGCACACCACCCCCCTATTGCCGATCCACCTGCGGCACAACGGCCGGGCTCACACAGTTGCCGGTGGACACGTGTCTATTGCAGGCCATGGAGGATGATGACAACCCGCCCTGCGATGAGCTCCTGGCTCCACATCGTTGGACTATGTCTGACCCATGGCCACAGTACCACCATCCACCCGGACCATCCCTGCATGCGGCTGTGACACTGCAACGCACGGTCCCGTCCTCTGCCCAGGGGGATGTTGATGGCGGCCCAGGGGGAAGGGGGCAGACTCACCTGGGGCTGAGGTAAGACCACCCCTCACACACACACTTGCACTCAACGTATATGACACCCCCGCACGCTTTGGACAGAGCACAAAGGCAGCTTCTGTAGGTGTAACATTGACTTGAATAACGAAAGGAGTTCATGCACGTGCCCTCGCCCCTAAAACTCATCTGTGCCCTGCACCCGTGCCAACTTACTCAGTGTCTAATTGTTTGGCCTTACGGGCCCTTTGACTATGCCTAGGTGGTTCCCCAGATGGTACAGCAGAACTGGAGGTGGACTCCTGTGATTCCTGCCCTCTGACACGGGATCCCTTTGGCGGCCGTTTCCTGGGGCGTCCTAGCCTAGATGGGCCAGGCTGCGGCCCGGTTGACTGGGATGGCGAACTGCCAGCCTGTCCTGCCCGTTGCCCACCCGATGCACCTGGGACGGAAGGGGGGAGCCCGAGGTGTTCCGGGACCTCCCCTACAATGGGACCCGGAACAGGCCCCAGCACCTCCTCCTCCCTCAGGGTGCCCGATGGCCCCCAGGCCTCTACATGGGTGGGGGATGCGAACGGACTGGCCATCCGACGCCCCCCCCGACATCTGGCGCTGCCAGTCCTGGAGGTCCGTGCTGGTATCGACAAGGGTCTGCAGGTTTGCAGCCATGTTGCTCAGGGAGTTGGCAATCCCTGTCTGTGACTGTGCGATGCCGGCTAGCACATGGGCAATGGCGCCGATGCCCTCAGCGATGGCCTGCTGCGACTGGGCCATGGCCTGCTGAGACTGGGCCATGACCTGCAGAGACTGTGCCACGGAGTTGAGCCCCTCTGCCATCTGCCGCTGGCGCTGGCTCATGGCTCCTGAGAGAGGGCAGCCATGTCCTGGGCCACAGACGCCGCCTGCCCTAGGCCTCACAACTGCTCCCCATGTCTGACACCGTCGCACCCATTGCCTCCACCGCGGACGCCACCCGTGCGGTGTCGGCCTGGGTGGCACGCTTGACCGGCACCACTGCCAGCTCCTGGACATGGGTGGACTCCTCCACCTGCGACTGCAGCCGCCGCAAGCTGGCTGTCACCCTCTTCGCTCATCTCAGGTTCGGTGGTTGCATCGGACCTATGGGTGGGTGTGGTAACTCCAGGAACCCGGGATCCATCTGGGCGGCAGATGTTCGCTTGCGCCGGGCTGCCCTCCGACCGCCCGGTCCCTCTGCTGCTCCTACCTCCACCTGCTGTACCGGGACGGCTGTGTTGTGCGCACCAGTGAGTGTACTAGACGCCTCATCACTAAAGTGCCCAACCGAGGTGAGCGTCTCTGCGATGGCGGAGGGTGTTGGTGACAGCAGTGGCGTTGTGTCGTGCGCATCGTCCAACTCTGAGTCCATGGCACTTTGGGGTGGCGGTTCGTCTCCGCCCTTCCAATCTGTGTCACTGTCCTGTATTTCAGTTTCCTGGGTAGGGGTGTCCCGGGTTGTGGTTTCGTGGCTCGGCTGTGACGGGGGCCTGTGTCTGCCCCTCTCGTCGCTGGGTGGCACACGCCTGCGTCGCCGCACCCGCATGAGACGGGGGCGCCGTCTCCCTGTTGCTCCTGGTCTCTCCGTCTCCCGTGGTCTCCGAGGGGCACCGTGCGGGCGTCGCATGCCAGAGGGTCCGGGTCTCTCCGTCTCACGTGGTCTCCGAGGGGCATCATGCGGGCGGTCTGCATCTGCGGGGATGGGTGCCTCGACGTTTGCTCCTGCGATACACAATGAAGCATGCATGGTTAGACACGCAGGCAGTGATCAGGTAATATGGGGGAGGGGGGATATGGGGGAGGGTGGATCTGGGGGATGGGGGAGGGGGATATGGGGAGGGGGGATATGGGGACGGGCTGTCGGTGGCTCACTTGCCGGTGGGCCCCCGACCTCTGCATCAGCAACCTCCCGGTCCTCAGGTCCGCCAGCCAGTTCCAGGGCCCTTCCCTCATGTTCGGTCAGTGGCCTCTCATCAGCTGGGCCTCCTCCAGTCCTCACATGCTCCCTGGTGTTGTGTGCGTGCTTCTCCTGTGGGCGGTGGTGGCAGGGGTAAAAGGCAACAGTGTTAGACAGGTATATGAATGCACACCATTGGTTGCGCGTGTATTGCAGAGGTTAAGGTTAGGGCTGGATTCACTTGGGGATATGGGGGAAGGTGGATATGGGGGAGGGGGGATATGGGGGATGAGGGGGAGGGGGAGGAGGATATGGGGGAGGGGGGATATGGGGGAGGGGGGATATGGGGGAGGGGGGAGATATGGGGGAGGGGGGAGATATGGGGGAGGGGGGGGATATGGGGGAGGGGGGGGATATGGGGGAGGGGGGGATATGGGGGAGGGGGGGGATATGGGGGAGGGGGGGGATATGGGGGAGGGGGGGATATGGGGGAGGGGGGGGATATGGGGGAGGGGGGGGATATGGGGGAGGGGGGGATATGGGGGAGGGGGGGATATGGGGGAGGGGGGGGATATGGGGGAGGGGGGGATATGGGGGAGGGGGGGGATATGGGGGAGGGGGGGGATATGGGGGAGGGGGGGATATGGGGGAGGGGGGGATATGGGGGAGGGGGGGGATATGGGGGAGGGGGGGAGGATATGGGGGGGGGATATGGGGGAGGGGGGGAGATATGGGGGAGGGGGGATATGGGGGAGGGGGGATATGGGGGAGGGGGGAGATATGGGGGAGGGGGGAGATATGGGGGAGGGGGGGAGATATGGGGGAGGGGGGGAGATATGGGGGAGGGGGGATATGGGGGAGGGGGGGATATGGGGGAGGGGGGATATGGGGGAGGGGGGATATGGGGGAGGGGGGGATATGGGGGGGATATGGGGGAGGGGGGGATATGGGGAGGGGGGGATATGGGGGAGGGGGGGATATGGGGGGGATATGGGGGGATATGGGGGAGGGGGGATATGGGGGAGGGGGGGGAAATGGGGGAGGGGGGGGAATATGGGGGAGGGGGGGGGAATATGGGGGGGGGAATATGGGGGAGGGGGGAGAATATGGGGGAGGGGGGGAATATGGGGGAGGGGGGGAATATGGGGGAGGGGGGATATGGGGGAGGGGGGATATGGGGGAGGGGGGATATGGGGGAGGGGGGATATGGGGAGGGGGGGATATGGGGGAGGGGGGATATGGGGGAGGGGGATATGGGGGGATATGGGGGCGGGGGGATATGGGGAGAGGGGATATGGGGGAGGGGGGATATGGGGGCGGGGGGATATGGGGATATGGGGGAGAGGGGATATGGGGGAGGGGGGATATGGGGGAGGGGGGATATGGGGATATGGGGGAGGGGGGATATGGGGGTGGGGGGATATGGGGGAGGGGGGATATGGGGATATGGGGGATATGGTGGAGAGGGGATATGGGGGATATGGGGGATATGGGGGAGGGGGGATATGGGGGAGGGGGGATATGGGGGAGGGGGGATATGGGGGAGGGGGGATATGGGGGAGGGGGGATATGGGGATATGGGGGAGGGGGGGATATGGGGATATGGGGGAGGGGGGGATATGGGGATATGGGGGAGGGGGGGATATGGGGATATGGGGGAGGGGGGGATATGGGGATATGGGGATATGGGGGAGGGGGGGATATGGGGATATGGGGGAGGGGGGATATGGGGGAGGGGGGATATGGGGGAGGGGGGATATGGGGGAGGGGGGATATGGGGAGGGGGATTTGGGGGAGGGGGTATATGGTGGAGAGGGGATATGGGGGATATGGGGGAGGGGGATATGGGGGAGGGGGGATGTGGGGGAGGGGGGATATGGGGATATGGGGGAGGGGGGATATGGGGATATGGGGGAGGGGGGATATGGGGATATGGGGGAGGGGGGATATGGGGATATGGGGGAGGGGGGATATGGGGGAGGGGGGATATGGGGGAGGGGGGATATGGGGATATGGGGGAGGGGGGATATGGGGGAGGGGGGATATGGGGATATGGGGAGGGGGGATATGGGGGAGGGGGGATATGGGGATATGGGGGAGGGGGGATATGGGGGAGGGGGGATATGGGGATATGGGGGTGGGGGGATAGGGGGATATGGGGAGGGGGATATGGGGGAGGGGGATATGGGGGAGGGGGATATGGGGGAGGGGGCATATGGGGAGGGGGGATATGGGGGAGGGGGGATATGGGGAGGGGCATATGGGGGAGGGAGGATATGGGGATATGGGGAGGGGGGATATGGGGGAGGGGGGATATGGGGGATATGGGGAGGGGGATATGGGGGAGGGGGGATATGGGGGATATGGGGGAGGGGGATATGGGGGAGGGGGATATGGGGGAGGTGGGATATGGGGAGGGGGATATGGGTGGGGGGAATATGGGGGAGGGGTGATATGGGGGAGGGGGGATATTGGGCATATGGGGGAGGGGGGATATGGGGGAGGGGGCATATGGGGTGGGGGATATGGGGGAGGGGGGATATGGGGAGGGGCATATGGGGGAGGGAGGATATGGGGATATGGGGGAGGGGGATATGGGGGAGGGGGGATATGGGGGAGGGGGGATATAGGGGATATGGGGAGGGGGGATATGGGGGGAGGGGGGATATGGGGGAGGGGGGATATGGGGGAGGGGGATATGGGGGAGGGGGGATATGGGGAGGGGGATATGGGGGAGGTGGGATATGGGGGAGGGGGATATGGGGGAGGGGGATATGGGGGAGGGGGGATATGGGGAGGGGGGATATGGGCGAGGGGGGATATTGGGCATATGGGGGAGGGGGGATATGGGGAGGAGGGATATGGGGGAGGGGGGATATGGGGCATATGGGGGAGGGGGTTATGGGGGAGGTGGGATATGGGGGAGGTGGGATATGGGGGAGGGGGATATGGGGGATATGGGGAATATGGGGCGGGGGATATGGGGAGGGGGATATGGGGAATATGGGAAGGGGGGTTATGCGGGATATGGATATCGGGCAGGGTGGGGGGGGGGGCGGCTCACCCTGGCTGCCCTGACGAGGTCGTTCACCTTCTTGTGGCACTGGGTGCCTGTCCGTGGTGTTAGGGCCACAGCGGTGACGGTCTCTGCCATCTCCCTCCACAGACGCCGGCTGTGGCGTGGGGCGACTCTGCGGCCGTGTCCGGGATACAGGGCCTCCCTCCTCTGCTCCACTGCATCCAGGAGCGCCTCAATGTCGCGGGACTGAAACCTCGGGGCTGAGCGGCGGACGGCCATCCGGTTGGGTCTTCTGGTCGGGTGGGGGGAGCAGCGCGTCTTTTGAGCCGTCACGCGTGAACCATGTGAGCCAGCGCGGATAGCGTCACGTCGCTGCTAGCCCATTCCGGGCCGGAGACTTAGCGACGTTTAGGGCGGCGTGATGCAGGTGGGATTTGCGCTGTTTCTGGCGCCGGTCGGCGGACATCGTGCCGATAACAGAGAGTTTCGCCCCAGATCTTTGCCAGCTACTCCAACCCTCACGGGTTCTATTCCACCCTCCCACCCCCTGTAGGAGTTCCAAATCTTTTGTGGTTCCCTCCACTTCTGTAGATTCCCGCTAGCTTTCTCCAGTCTTTTCAGCATCTATTTTCCCGCTGGTGACCACCTTACTGCCAACGTGATCATGCCCGAGGAGTGAGTCCTACTGTCACTGGGCCTGAGATGAGGTCACACTATGGGTGGGCTTGGTGACATGCATCCTCCTTTCACTCCACTGATCAGTGCCTTGGCTTTCGGGGACGACTGGGCTAGGCCTATGTTTCCCTCCGGCATTGAGAACTCAGTGGCCCATGTATCCAGAAGCAGGATAATGGTCTTGCTCACATGCTGGGAAGGGTATGGGAACTCATTCCTGAAAGGAAAAAACTCCAAAAGCTCTCTGGACATTTGTCTGGCTTAGCCACACATAGGGCCATGCCCCCAGAGGGGCTAGGTTTTGCAGCGAGGGTCACTGCCTGTTCTCCTGCACTACCTACTGGGACATCCTTCTGAGGACTAAAATTGTGAGGCCCTGTAAGATCCACAGGCTTCCTTTCAATCTCTAGCACTCGGGTCTGGAGTGTCCTTACCTAGTTACAGTGGGGACACTCTGGTCTCCATGTGTTCCCCTTCCAGACTTGAAGAGGACATCTGTCACCCTTGTTTGTACTTTCCTATCTGGCTGTATTCCTATTCCTATCCATGTTGCCCTTTTCATTGTTCCAATGGTTTTAGGAGTGATTTGAAAAGGGTTTGTCTGAGTTGATAGGCCTATGGATGAGGTCAAAGCTATCTGCTGTGACTGTGAAGACTCTCTGCTCCTTCAAGCGCATTCTTAAGTTGGAGTGTAAAGCAGCTTTTAAATTCCTCCAATAACATCAATCCCTCGTAGGTGTGCCCTACCTTCAAAGAGTGGACCCACAAGTTGAACGTATTTGTTTCAGCCATTCGAACTCTAGGTAGGTCTGCATATGTTTGCTATGACTGTTCCGGAATTGCTGGCATTCGGCCTCTGGGAGTAACTCATCAAGGCAGCATGGTGCACAGTGGCTAGTGCTGCTGTCTCACAGCTGAAGGGGCCCGGGTTCTATTCCAGCCTTGGGTGACTGTCGGTGTAAAGTTTGCACGTTCCCCCTGTGTCTGCTCTGGGTTCCTCCCACAGTCCGAATATGTGCAGATTAGGTGGATTGGCCATGCTAAATTGCCCCTTTGTGTCCAAAGATGTGCAGCTTTGGAGTGGGAGGGGAGGGGCATTTGGGGTGGAGGGGGCGTTTGGGGGGGAGAGGCGGGGGCGTTTGAGGGAGGGGAGGGGGTATTTGGGGGGAGGGGGCATGGGGGAGCGTTTTGGGAGAGAGGGGAGGGGATGTTTAGGGCAGGGAGGGGGTGTTTGGGGTAGGGGAGGGGTTATTTGGGGGAGAGGGCATTTGGGGGGAGGGGGCATTTGGGGAGAGGGGAGGGATCATTTGCGGGGAGGAGTATGGGAACGGGCGTTTGTGGAAGGGGAGGGTTAGAGGGAGTGTGGAAATTCCCGGTCACTGGCTGCATTCTGAGCTTTTCCAGCTTGGGTTTGGCTAGGGGAAGGGGTTAGATGTCAGGGTTTAACTCCTCACCTACTAGTTCTGGTTGATAAATGGGGTATAAATGTTCCACGCAGCAACGGGAGTACCTCACTACTTTTGGCCTTACCATGTACCTCCCGAGATACAGCTTTCAGGTGTTCTGTGCTTAGGGATGCTAATGTTTCGCAGTTTAACCCCTTGTTTTACCCATGTCAGTGCATCAAAACCTGCCATTTCTCTTGGTGTCAGGGGAAAAGGATTTGTTGCGGCCGTTCAGGGTTGTGGCTCAAAGATTGTTCCTGCCACTGAGCGTTCCCTCTGGCTTCCAATTTGTTCTTTTTGTATCAGATTTGGCTCATTTTTAAAAGTTGGACTTTAGTCAGATTTCCAGTCAGATTTTGGCCAGCGTGTATTTGAACTGAGCTCCCAATTTTTGTTACAGACTGCAGAAAGAGAGAGGCAAACTGAACTTGTGTACCCTCTCACCATGGGTCCGTAAGCAGAGGGGTTTTTGAATCATTGTTGTAAGCAGGCTGCTGCATGTATCCCCAAATCCTCAGTTTGTGTGGTCTAATACTATAAGCAACACATAGAGTTATTTTTCTATGATTACCTCAGAAGGTTAGTTTATTCCAAATTCAAATCAGAAGTAGTGGGAATGCGAGGGTGAGATCTGGGGTGATGGAGCTGGGAGTATGTCCACAACCACACACACCCAGTTATTCAATAAGGGGATAGAAAAGAAGGAGTTTTTACAACTATGGATAACAACAACAAAAGAACCACAGAAATAAATATTAGTTGACGTGATTTCCAGAGTTCAGAAACTCAAAGTCCAGAGGGTGTTTCCTTTGTGGTAGAGTTCAGTTCAGATGAGTCCCTGGTTGGAGACAGCAACACGAAAGTTATTGTAAGTGAATGAGAATGCCACACAATGAGATTCCTGTATACGGACTATTTTGATAGACGAAGGTTGGATGCTTTGAAATAAAACTGACTTCGAGGAGCTGAGCAATGGTGACCAGCTGCTTGGCCAGGCTAGAGCCCTACAGTTGGTCTTTTCAGGTTGTAAGTAATCAGCAGACTGATCTGGGAGGCTAGAAATGTGATAATAAAACTGTCCAAGAGGGAAAGCATGGGGTCACGTGATGTGGCCCATTAACAAGGTAATTGCAGCTTCTCAAGCAGTTTCTGTGTCCCTGGCCAAAACCCATTGTTTCTCTGAGGAGTTCAATGTTGGCTGTTTACACCTCTTCCAGAATAATATGTTTTGATGTTTCTGTCTTTGTTCACGGCCTTGGTTGGAGAGCCAATTCTTCTGTTATCATCTAATTTCATCAGTATAATGTGGCCTTACAATGGGGTGTGAGATTCCACAAGGATGAGAGTGGGGCACCTTTGCCCTTGTAATGTCTGTTGGGAGCTTCCTAAACAGGTGGCTACTCCTGTGAATCATGTGACCTGTAGCAGCCATCTTATGACTGTGAAAAAAAAAATGTTTGATGCACACAGTTTTAATTACTTTCATGTCTTATTGACATGCCATTGAGATCACAAAGGATGCTTTGTTTCAGGAGATACATAAATTACATCCCTCAGTCTTACATTGCGATATCTTTGCTGTTGAGCACCGCTAAAACGACCATCATATCGCTTTCTCCATGACCTTCCCACTTGGTTTTTACCTATCATCCTTTTTGCTCAGCATACCAAGACAAAAAGGCTTAACAGCACAATAACAGGGCCTGATATAAATGAGCTTAACAAAAACAGGTCACTGTGAATGCGGGACATCTGAAATGAAAACAGTTGACTGCTGGAAAGCCTTCAGCGTGATAGACAGTTTCAGCAGCAGAAGTTAACATTTCAGGTCAACGAGCTTCAATCAGTAATCTGTTTCTGATGCCTGGCCATCTGAGTATTTTCTGCATTTTTGATTTTACATGAACTACCTTATCTCCACGGTTACAGAAGGAATCAAAATCCCACAGATGTATCCATGAGAAGATTAGAACTATCCAAGACTATTTTATGTGATGGTTACATACTTAAGGAAATTGCATGTCAGCCATATTTACAGTTTTCAAACACTTAGGTGGAACAACAGAAGTGAATTTAGTGATTTGTGCATTCATTTTCACCATAGCCTTAGTGGCATTGTCTTCCTTCCCTAGCTTTCATCTAATCTCCCTCAGTCCATGTCTCAATGTTATACACCCATCTGACTTTCTTCTTCCTCTTTTGTTTAAACCCTCAATTTCCCCTTCAATTGTTACCAGGACAATACTGTTGGGCTTTCGTTTCCAATGTCTGTACTTGGCTATCTTTCTCTCTCTAACTTTACTTAGCATCTAACCCACTCATTTTTCTTCCTGTCCATCGAACAGATCCCGAGAATCATGCACCTTATCCACGTTTCAGGAGCTGTTATCGTCTCTCCTCCTCTGTATCTTAGAGTTCCACTCTCGCATCCACAGACTGCAACACTTCATACTAGTGACTAAACTAGATATTTCTTCAACTTTTGGACTTCCAGACACGAATTGAGTCACTGCTCTGGCCTCTTGCTGTAGCTAATCTAACCTGGAATTCATTCTTGGATGCAGCTTCGCTATTTATCATCAAACCACGGCACTTTAATTTGTCCACTGCCTCTATCTCGGCGCTTCCAATTTTGACATTTTTGTTTCGTGGTTTAGTGATTAACTTAGTGATAATTCAGCATAGAAATGATTTCTTAAGTATTTCTCAAATTTAACCACGAACCTGTCAGGCTATTATTAAATGATAAGTGGCAGAGGAACTTAGGGACAGGAGTAGGCCTTTCAGCCACTCGAGCCTGCTCCACTATTCAATTGGATCATGGCTAATCATCTGCCACAATGTCACTTTCCTGCGCTATCTTCATATCCTTTGAAGTCACTAATATCCAGAAATCCATCGATTTCTGGGGAAGCACGGTGGCGCAGTGGGTAGCACTGCTGCCTCACGGCACCGAGATCCCAAGTTCAATCCCGGCTCTGGGTCACTGACCGTGTGGAATTTGCACATTCTCTTGTGTGGGTTTCGCCCCCACAACCCAAAGATGTGCAGGCTAGGTGGAGTGGCCTCGCTAAATTGCCCCTTAATTGGAAAACATGAATTGGATACTCTAAATTTCTAAAACAAAAGAAATCTATCAATTTCTGTCTTGAACGTGCTCAATGATTAAACTTCCACAATCCTCTGGTGTAGAGAATTCCAAGGATTATCGACCCTCTGATTGAAGAAACCTCTCCTCAGCTAGTCTTCAATGGTCCACCCCTTATTCTGAGATAATGTCCCCTGGTTCTGGACTCACCAGCCAGGGGAGCCATCCTATCTACATTTATCCCATCATGTCCTGTAAGAACTCTGTAGGTCTCAATGCGATCACCTCTCATTTTTCAAAAATCTTGAGAACATAGGTCCAGTTTCATCAACCTCTCCTCATAGGACAATCCCGCATCCTAGGGATTAGTTTTGTGAACCACCGTTGCACCCCCTCTATGGCAAGTATATCTTTCCTCAGATAAGGAGAGCAGAACTTCACACAATACCCCAGATGCAGTCTCTCCAAGGCTCTATACAATTGCAGCAAGACATCTTTACTCCTGTACCCTAATCCCTTTGCAATGAAGGTCAGCATACCATTTTCCTTCCTTAATTGATTGGTGCACCTACATGCTGGCTTTTAATGGCCCATGAACAAGGGCCTTTGGATATCCACACACCCCAACTTCTCATTATTTAAGAAATATTCTGTCCCTCTGTTTTTACTACCAAAATGGATCACTTAGCCTGTCCAAGTATACTCGAATCTTCCTTGCATCCTCCTCACAACTTACATTCCCACCTAGTTTTGTGTCATCAGCAAATTTTGAAATTTTGCAATTGGTCCCCACAGTCGAACCATTTCTATAGATTGTGAACAGCTGTAGCCCAACACTGATCCTTATGGTATCACACTAGTAACTGTTGCCCTGCCAATGACCCATTTACTCCTGGTTTCTGTCTGTTGACCAATTCTCAAATCCATGACAGTATATTACCCCCAATCCCATGAGCTCTAATTTTATTCATCAACCTCCTGTGTGGGACCTCATCAAAACTTTCTGAAAATCCAAATACACCATATCCACTGGTTACAAATAACATCCTCAAAAGAACTGCAACATGTTTGTCAAACATGATTTCCATTTCAGAAATCCATGTTGACTCTGCCTAATTTTCCATTCATTCCTAAATGTCCAGTTATCAAGTTTTTAGCAAATCCCCAAAGGATTGTAGGAATCGTGCTCAAAATCACCCAAAGCTTTACCTTTATGGTTTGCAAGGGATGTCTCCTGGGAACTACCTGAGGATGTCCATGCAATACAGGAACAGGAGAACTCAGAGAAAAAGCATATAACATAGCCCCTCAAACCTGCTCTGTCCTCATTACGATAATAGCTAATTTTCTACTTTGATTCTACCATTTTGTCTTTTCCCCATATACCTTGAATCTCTCAGTGCCAAAAATCTCTTGATCTCATCCTTGAATATGACTGGGATCGAGAACGTCAAAGGTTTATAAACTTCTAAGTCACTGTCTGTGTGTAGTTTGCACGTTCTCCTCGTGTCTGCGTGGGTTTCCTCTGGGTGTTCTGGTTTCCTCCCACAGTCCAAAGAATGTGCAGGTTAGGTGGATTGACCATGCTAAAATGCACCATAATGTTGAAATATCTGCAGGTTAGGTGAGATTGTGGGGATTGAGCGGGGGAGTGGACCTAGGTAGGCTGCTCTTTCAGAGGGTCGGTGTAGACTCGAAGGGCCAAATGGCTTCCTCTGTGTCATAATATGCACCCATGCACATCATGAGGTAAAAGCAGGCAGTGACAGACACCCAGGTGAGCCAATCAACACACAGAACACCAGAGGGGGGGCTTTTCAACTATAAAACACACGAGGCATCGTCAAGCCTGGCAAGGCTTCTCTGCTTGGTGCCCATGCTTGAAAGCTACTCCATCTCGTCCAGCGCATACATGTCGTGTCCTCTGCCGACACCACTCTTCAGGCCGACATTGAGGAGCTACTATTGCAATACCCGGATGTGTTCAGTGGGATGGGCACGCTGCCCTACCGCTATAAAATTCTGCTCGGGTCTGATGCCACGCCTGTAATCCATGCACCACGCCAGGTGCCTGCGTCTCTAAAGGACCGTCTAAGGGCGCAGCTGCAGGAACTCCAAGATCAGGGTATAATATCCAAGGTGACGGAACCAACTGACTGGGTCAGCTCGATGGTCTGTATCAAGAAGTCCTCTGGAGAACTGCGCATTTGTATCGATCCCAAGGATCTGAACCGTAACATTATGCAGGAACACTACCCGATCCCGAGGCGGGAGGAGCTGACAAATGAGATGGCACATGCTAAATTCTTTACAAAGCTGGATGCATTGCGTGGCTTCTGGCAGATATAACTGGACGAGTTCAGTTGGAAGCTGTGCACGTTTAATACACCCTTTCGGAAGGTATTGCTACAACCGCATGCCGTTTGGTATTGTTTCGGCCTCTGAAATCTTTAATCGAATAATGAAACAAATGCTAGAGAGCATTGAGTGTGTGCGGGTTTATGTTGATGATGTTATCATCTGGTCCACGACCCCGGAGGAACATATTTCTCGTCTGCAACAAGTCTTCAGACGCATACATTGGATTGGATTGGATTTGTTTATTGTCACGTGTACCGAGGTACAGTGAAAACTATTTTTCGGCGAGCAGCTCAACAGACCATTAAGTACATGGGAAGAAAAGGGAAGAAAAGAAAATACATAATAGGGCAACACAACATATACAATGTAACTACATAAGCACTGGCATCGGATGAAGCATACAGGGTGTAGTGTTTCTGAGGTCAGTCCATAAGAGGGTCATTTAGGAGTCTGGTGACAGTGGGGAAGAAGCTGTTTTTGAGTCTGTTCGTGCGTGTTCTCAGACTTCTGTATCTCCTGCCCGATGGAAGAAATTGGAAGAGTGAGTAAGCCGGGTGGGAGGTTGCCAACGGCCTGAAGTTAAACAAAACCAAATGCTCCTTTGGCATGTCCTCAATTAAATTTCTGGGTGATCAGATATCCCAGCGGGGCGTGCAACCGGACTCGGACAAAGTCAAGGCCATCAACACAATGAAGACCCCAGAGGACAAAAAGGCGGTCCTCCGTGACGTGTTAGGCAGGCTGGTTCGATGTGGACTGCACTCGATGCAGGGAAGTTAGAAACAGACGTCTAACACAGGAGAAGATCCAACACTGTTTTATTCAACTAGATGAACTGCTGTACATATTCAGCTGTGGGTCGACACTATACTGACCTGACTAGTGACCTTGTAGTAGCCTGACCAGACTTACTAGCTACCACATGGTATTTGTGCTTGCTAGCTCATGGACTCTGACTGTCTCAGTAACTGGGTCCCGAGAGAACGGGAAACCTAGTGCCCTCTGGCTTTCTGGTGGTAGTGTCCTGTCTGGTGATTGGCTGCACTGTGTTGTGTGCTTACTGGCCATCCTATGAGTCAATCACTGCCTGTCTACATCACATTATATACATGAGTGGATATTATGACATCTCCCCCTTTTCTTTTGAGTTAAATAAATACTGAGGTGTGTATATATATATATATAAATATATATACCTAACTATATACAAACGGTGATTTAACAAACATATATACATGGGAAGGTGCCGATAGTGCAGATAAATGGCAAACTAAGCTTTATTTACAAGAGTTAAGCCGATGGATTCAGTCACAAAAATTTACAAAAGTTAAGTCTACAGATTCAGTCTTTGTGGCGGGCGACAAATTCATGTCGATCGCCGCAGAGGTGGATCAGGAGCCGCCTGCACGTGGAGAGGTGGGATCGCTGCCATAGCGTTGGTCGCGGGGGCCGGCAGGATCGCTGGCAGATCGGTAGCCTCGTGGCAGGATACGTCCGGAGTAAGCATGATAGCCGGCAGAGCACTGCGGTCAGGTGGTGGGCGTGGAACTCTTCGCAATGCCCGACTGTTGCGCCATAGCAGGGAGCCATCAGCCATGCGAACAATGAAAGACCTCGGGGCAACTTGTTTGACAACAACAGCTGCGGCTGACCAACCGCCCTCAGGCAACTGGACGCGAACATGATCGGCTGGAACCAGCTCAGGTAAATCCGTGGCATAAGCATCATATGTGGCCTTCTGTTGGGCCCGGGACTGCTGCACTTTTTGTGGTACTTTGAGGTGGTCAAGGTTTGGAACATGGATGGCTGGAACTGTGGTCCTCAGAGTGCGATTCATGAACATCTGCGCTGGAGACAACCCAGTGGACAGTGGGGTTGCCCTGTATGCCAGCATTGCCAGGTTGAAGTCGGAGCCTGAGTTTGCACTTTGCACAGCAGCCGCTTGACAATATGGACCCCTTTCTCGGCCTTCCCGTTTGATTGCGGGTAGTGGGGACTGGAGGTAACGTGACAGAGGTTGTAGGACTGTGCAAAATCAGACCATTCTTGGCTGTAAAAGCATGGACCGTTGTCGCTCATTACCGTGAGCGGTATCCCATGCCTGACGAACGTTTCTTTTTAAAAAATATATATATTTATTAAAGTTTTTAACACAAACAATAACCCCCCCTCCCCGTAACAAAAAAAAAAGAAACAAGAAATCGCGCGGAGCAAGATATAGACATGGCAAAATAGTATATTTACATAGCTTTGTACACTGGCTCTCTCACGTACGTGCCAATTTCCCCGACTCTTCATGTTATCTCTTGCTCATCCACCCCCCCAGGCAGCTCCCCCCCCCCCCCCTCCCCCCCCCCCTCCCCGGACGTCGCCCCCCCACCCCCAGGTTGTTGCTGCTGCTGACCGACCTTCCTCTAACGCTCCGCGAGATAGTCTAGGAACGGTTGCCACCGCCTGTAGAACCCCTGCGCAGACCCTCTCAAGGCGAACTTCATCCTCTCCAACTTTATGAACCCAGCCATATTGTTTATCCGGGCCTCCACGCTGGGGGGCTTCGCCTCCTTCCACATTAGCAAGATCCTTCGCCGGGCTACGAGGGACGCAAAGGCCAGAATTCCGGCCTCTTTCGCCTCCTGCACTCCCGGTTCATCCACTACTCCGAATATTGCTAGCCCCCAGCTTGGCTTGACCCGGACTTTCACCACCTGAGATATTGCTCCCGCCACTCCTCTCCAGAACCCCTCCAGTGCCGGGCATGACCAAACCATATGGACATGGTTCACCGGGCTCCCTGAACACCTTCCACATCTGTCCTATACCCCAAAGAACCTACTCAACCTCGCCCCCGTCAAGTGCGCTCTGTGAACCACCTTAAATTGTATCAGGCTGAGCCTGGCACACGAGGAGGAGGAATTAACCCCACCTAGGGCATCAGCCCACAGACCTTCCTCGATCTCCTCCCCCAGCTCCTCCTCCCATTTACCCTTCAACTCTTCTACCAGCGTTTCCCCCTCTTCTTTCATCTCCTGGTGTATTGCCGACACCTTGCCCTCCCCGACCCATGCACCCGAGATCACCCTGTCTTGAATTTCTTGTGCCGGGAGCAACGGGAATTCCCTCACCTGTCTCCTCGCAAAAGCCCTCACCTGCATATATCTAAAGGCATTTCCCGGGGGTAACTCAAACTTCTCCTCCAGTGCCCCTAAGCTCACAAACGTCCCGTCAATGAACAGGTCCCCCATTCTTCTAATCCCCTCCCGATGCCAGCTCTGGAACCCCCCGTCCATCTTCCCCGGAACAAACCGGTGGTTACCTCTGATCGGGGACCATACCGATGCTCCCATTGCGCCCCGGTGCCATCTCCACTGGCCCCAGATCCTTAACGTTGCCGCCACCACCGGGCTCGTGGTATACTTTGTCGGCGAGAGCGGCAGCGGTGCCGTCACCAACGCCACCAGGCTCGTTCCTTTACAGGCCGCCATCTCCATCCTCTTCCATGCCGCCCCCTCTCCCTCCATAACCCACTTGCGGATCATCGCCACATTTACTGCCCAGTAGTAGCTCCCTAGATTTGGCAGCGCCAACCCTCCTCGGTCCCTACTGCATTCCAGGAACCCTCTCCTTACCCTCGGGGTCTTATTCGCCCACACAAACCCCATAATACTCCTACCTACTCTCTTAAAAAAGGCCTTGGTGATCACGATGGGGAGGCACTGAAACACAAACAGAAACCTCGGGAGGACCACCATTTTGACCAACTGCACTCTACCCGTCAGCGAGAGCGGTAACATGTCCCATCTTTTGAAGTCCCCCTCCATTTGCTCCACCAATCTCGTCAGGTTCAGTTTATGTAGGGCCCCCCAACTCCTGGATCCCCAGATACCGAAAGCTCCCCTCCGCCCTCCTCAGCGGTAGGTCCCCTATCCCTCTTTCCTGGTCCCCTGCCTGTAATACGAAAGGCTCACTCTTCCCTACATTGAGCTTATAGCCCGAAAATTCCCCAAACTCCACCATCCCCCTCCATTGGGTCCACCACGTACAGCAACAGGTCATCCGCATATAGCGACACCCGATGCTCTTCTCCCCCTCGGACCACCCCCCTCCATTTATTAGACTCTCTCAATGACATGGCCAATGGTTCGATCGGCAATGCGAACAACAGGGGGGACAGGGGGCACCCCTGTCTCGTCCCTCGGTACAGTCGAAAGTACTCCGACCTCCGCCGGTTCGTCACTACACTCGCCACCGGGGCTTTGTAAAGGAGCTTAACCCAACTAATAAACCCTCCCTCCGAACCCAAACCTACGCAGCGCCTCCCAGAGGTACTCCCACTCTACTCGGTCAAAGGCCTTCTCCGCGTCCACTATCTCCGCCTCTCCCTCCTCCGATGACATCATCATCACGTTTAAAAGCCGCCGCACGTTTGTGTTCAATTGCCTGCCCTTTACAAATCCCATCTGGTCTTCATGGATCACCCCCGGGACACAGTCCTCGATCCTCGTGGCCAGCACATTTGCCAGCAACTTTGCATCCACATTGAGGAGCGAGATCGGCCTGTACGATCCACATTGCAGTGTGTCCTTGTCCCGCTTTAAGATCAAAGAAATTGTCACTTCCGACATTGTCGGGGGCAGGGTCCCCTCTTCTCTTGCC
The DNA here is from genome assembly GCF_047496885.1 of Scyliorhinus torazame. Taxonomy (NCBI): domain Eukaryota; kingdom Metazoa; phylum Chordata; class Chondrichthyes; order Carcharhiniformes; family Scyliorhinidae; genus Scyliorhinus; species Scyliorhinus torazame. The sequence continues at coordinate 123,181,356 of NC_092723.1, forward strand.
TCGTTAAAGATCCTCACTAGTAACGGGGCCAACAGGTCTACATACTTCCTGTAGAACTCCACCGGGAACCCGTCCGGTCCCGGGGCCTTCCCCGCCTGCCTACTCCCCAAACCCTTGCTCAGTTCCTCCAACCCAATTGGTGCCCCCAAGCCAGCCACCTCCTGCTCTTCCACCCTCGGGAATCCAGCGATGCCCGGCCCGCGCATCCACCTGCAAGGGATGCGGTAAAAAGGGCAATTCCGTGGGGGTATGCCAGGCCCATGCGGTTGACGCGGTCTCCGGCGGCGAATGCGGACCGCCACCACAAACCTCTCCACGGTCCCCGTGTGGCCAGCGGTTGCCGCCATCTTCCTACTCCAGGGCCACGTGTGGCCCCCGGGCGCCGCCATCTTGTCCCGTTAGAGGGATGGGCGGCGCCATTTTGTGCACCCCCAGCCATGTGCAACCAATGGGAGCCGCCATCTTGGATGAACCCCCAGGACTCCAGCACGGCTGACCACACACTGCCTGAAGAGAACACTCAACTGCTGCGATTAGCCTGGGTGACTCTGTATCAGTCCCGGCCTCGAACACTCTCAACTGCTACAACAACTGTATTTATCAAGGGGCACGAGACGTCGTGCCTAATCGACTCTGGGAGCACGGAGAGCTTCATACACCCCGACACGGTAAGGCGCTGTTCTCTCCTCGTCCACCCCGTTAATCAAAAAATCTCCTTGGCCTCCGGTTCCCACTTCCTGTCCCTTATCAGGAGATAAAGGGGTTTTGTGTAGCAAACCTCACAGTCCAGGGAAGGGAGTTCAAAAATGTCCGTCTCTGCGTCGTTCCCCACCTCTGCATGGCCACACTCCTAGGTTTAGACTTCCAGTGTAACCTCCAAAGTCTAACCTTAAAATTCGGCGGCCGCTCACTGTCTGCGGCCTCACGACCCTTAAGGTCGACACGCTTTCCCTGTTTGCGAACCTCACCCCGGATTGCAAACCCGTCGCCACCAGGAGCAGATGGTTCAGTGCCCAAGACCGGATCTTTATTCGGTCAGAGGTCCAAAGGCTCCTGAGGGAAGGAGTCATTGAAGCGAGCAACAGTCCCTGGAGAGCTCAAGTAGTGGTGGTAAAGACCGGGGAGAGGCATAGGATGGTCATCGACTACAGTTAGACCATCAACAGGTTTACGCAGCTGGACGCGTACCCTCTCCCCCACATATCCGACCTGGTAAGCAGGATCGCGCATTACAAGGTCTTCTCCACGGTGGATCTTACGTCCGCCTACCACCAGCTCCCCATCCGCACTAGTGACCGCAAATACACTGCCTTCGAGGCAGATGGGCGGCTCTACCACTTCTTAAGGGTTCCCTTCGGTGTCACCAACGTGGTCTCGGTTTTCCAGCGCGAGATGGACCGAATGGTTGACCGGTACGGGCAACAATCCCGTATCCCGATAATGTCACCATCTGCGGCCACAACCAGCAGGACCACAACACAACCTCCGAAAATTTCTCCAGACTGCAAAAGTCCTTAACCTTACATACAACAAGGATAAATGCGTGTTTAGCACCGACCGCCTAGCCATCCTCGGCTACATAGTGCAAAATGGAGTTTATAGGCCCCGACCCTGAACGCATGCGCCCCCTTATGGAGTTCCCATTCCCTTATTGCTCCAAGGCCCTGAAGCGCTGCCTAGGGTTTTTCAGTTACTACGCCCAGTGGGTCCCCAACTCTGCGGACAAGGTCTGTCCCCTGATCCAATCCACAGCTTTTACCCTGTCGATAGAGGCCCGACCGGCCTTCAGCCGCATCAAAGCAGACATTGCAAAGGCCACGATGCACGCCATCGATGAGCCCCTCCCCATTCAGGTCGAGAGCGACGCATCTGACGTAGCTCTGGCTGCCACCCTCAACCAAGCGGGCAGACCCGTGGCCTTCTTCTCACGTACCCTCCATGCTTCCGAAATCCGCCACTCCTCAGTCGAAAAGGAGGCCCGGGCCATAGTAGAAGCTGTGCGACATTGGAGGCATTACCTGGCCGGCAATAGATTCACTCTCCTCGCTGACCAACAGTCGGTTGCTTTCATGTTCGATAATGCACAGCGGGGCAAGATAAAAAACGACAAGATCTTGCGGTGGAGGATCGAACTCTCCACCTACAACTACGAGATCTTGTATCGTCCCGGGAAGCTAAACGAGCCTCCTGATGCCCTGTCCCGTGGCACATGTGCCACCGCACAAGTGGACCTCCTCCGAGCCCTCCACGAGGACCTCTGCCACCCGGGGGTCACTCGCTTTTTCCATTTTATCAAGACCCGCAACCTGCCCTACTCCATCGAGGAGGTCAGGACAGTCACCAGGGACTGCCAAATCTGCGCGGAGTGCAAACCGCACTTCTACCGGCCAGACAAAGTGCATCTGATAAAGGCTTCCCGTCCCTTTGAACGCCTCAACATGGACCTTAAAGACCCCCTCCCCTCCACCGACCGCAACACGTACTTCCTGAACGTGATTGACGAGTACTCCCGGTTCCTATTCGCCATCCCCTGCCCCGACATGACCACAACCACTGTCATCAAGGCCCTCCAGGGCATCTTTACACTGTTCGGGTTCCCCGCGTACATACACAGTGATAGGGGGTCCTCCTTTATGAGCGAAGAACTGCGTCAATTCCTGCTCAGCAAGGGTATCGCCTCGAGCAGGACGACCAGTTACAACCCCCGGGGTAACGGACAGGTAGAGAGGGAGAACGGAACGGTCTGGAAGACCATCCTACTGGCCCTATGGTCCAGGAATCTCCCAGTCTCCCGCTGGCAGGAAGTCCTCCCGGATGCCTTCCACTCCATCCGGTGACTGCTTTGTATCACCACCAACCAGACACCTCACGAACGTCTCCTTGTCTTCCCCAGGAAGTCCTCCTCTGGGACCTCGTTCCCGACCTGGCTGGCAGCTCCCGGACCCATCCTGCTCCAAAAACACGTGCGGGCGCACAAGTCGGACCCGTTGGTCGAGAGGTCCATCTTCTCCACGCTAACTCCCAGTACGCCTATGTGGCGTACCCCGACGGCCGACAAGATACGGTCTCCCTACGAGACCTGGCGCCCGCCGGAGCCCCACGCACACCCCAGCCACCAGTCCCACCCTCCCCTCCACCATGGCACCTTCCAGAAGGATCGGTCCTTCCACCGGCCCCATCTAGGCCCCCCCACCCACCGATGCACCCCGCAGGCACTCCCTTCCCAGGTCAACCGTTTTCCCCACCAGCGCCGTCTGGGGGTGTCGAAGCTGCCACGGAGATCGAAGCCACCCTCCCGGGGTCACAGACGCCCGAGCCTCCACCGGAGTCACCACCGAAGCTCCGACGATCACAGAGGACGACCAGGGCTCCCGATCGACTGATTGCTTCATTTTAAATTGTAAACTGTTAATTTAAATCATCAACTGTCAATAGTTATTAGAATTGTAAATAGTTACAAAACGCTGTACAGAGGTATTACGGTACCTCCATAACTAATTCTGCCATGTTTGTAGTATCAGGCCAACACCCCCGCCGGACTCTTTTTTAACAGATGGTGAATGTGGTAGTAGAGGTATTACGGTACCTGGTATGCTTGGTGGAAACTGTATGCTTTCTATTGGTTAAGGATGTATGGTAGCTCTGCCCTGCTAGGAGGGGTATAAGAGCCCATGCCGCCCCAGCAGCCTTCATTCTGTACCTGAGCTGCTGGGGGAAACATCTAGCTTATTAAAGCCTTCAGTTGGACTACAACCTCGCTTTCGTGGTCATTGATCGTGCATCAGCTATGCCTGTCCTAGTGCTATTATATGGTAGTACCCAAGTGTCTGCAGATAGGTTCTATTGCAAAAAAAACAGGTATTGAAGGATAGAACTGTAGACATGTTTTACACACTTTTATAATTATTTATTTACAGAGATACACATTACAAGCATGTACCTCCTAAACCAGCCAGAATCAGCCTGTTCATATTTCTAGGAGCACTAGTGAATAACCAGTTCATGCCCACCCACTGGTGTCCGATTAAATGCAATCAACATACAATTAACAACACGGTTAGCAGAATACTGCTGACTTTGTGAGGAGACCGAAGTGGTCTTCCAGGATGATTTCACATAGCTCTTGCCATAAAAAGCCCAGCCTTGTATGAGCAGCATAGCTGGCAGGTTGACAGGCAAAAGCAAGGGCACTGGTCAAGATCGCAGAAATCTGAACCTTCATCGCGGCAAGTTGATATTTCATGACTTCCGTCTGGGTTTCCACTGTGGAACTCAGGTGTTGGAAGGCTTCTAGTTGTGCTGCAATAGAAGTTGAGATACTCGCCTTCATGGTTGAGTCCACAAGTGCTCTCGCAAAAATGGCCAACACTTCCACAGTGAAAGAGGAGGGCTTCATGGACTCTGTTTGGATGATGTGTCTGTCATGATTGAATAGCTGACCGGGTGTGTAAGCTGTGAGATGTGGGGGACTTGCACTAATGTTATGTGGGTGAGGGTGAGATGAAGCAACAAATGTGAGTTTTCAGCCATGTTTGGTAGAAGTTGCTGGAAGGTAAATGAAGGGGAGATGATAGACTGAACTGTGTGTGAGGCACGTATGGCATTGGGAAGATACATTCACTGACCTTGACCGCTTGAGTGAGGTCATTAAACTTCTTGCGGCACTGTATCCGGGGACATGCAACTACGCTGTCAGCACTGACCATGACGGCTATCTGCTCTCACTGTCTTCTCAATGTCTGCCTGGTGGGCCTCCAGCTCCACCCATCTCTTGCAACAACACCTTCAGTGTTGGTCTAGTGAAACTTGGAGCCAAGCTTCTGCCGCATTTTTGTGATTTTCGCAGGTCAAACGCACGCATAGAATCACTAACAGGAACTGTTCCAGTCAGAATGTTCGTCCCCTTCAAGTGGTGCAGGGTAACTTGAACTCATGCTGGCCTTTCACAATTCTGTTCCACTTGCTGAAGCATGCAACCACTCAACAGCACATTGGAAGCTGGTGCACACCGCAATTATATAAATGAGCAGGCAGCATGAAGAATGTATGCTCTCTGTATTGGGACAAATGAGTTAAAAGCACACTGCGGTTCCTGTGCTGTTTTAGGAGGCTTTCCGGTTTTACCATCCAAATCTTTTATACACAGTCAAACTGCAGTTAGTAGCGCAGGAAAGAAAGTTATGTCAAGAAAAACAGAATCACATGAAATAGCAATAAATTTAAATAATGCAACTGTGTGTCGGATGTACTTTCTCAGTCTGTTAGAAATCTTGCCCTGTGTTTTATTTTTGTGATTCTTTTTCAAGTGCAAAGTCAACTCACCCACTTGCAATTTTTGACGTTCTGTTAATGCCTCTGGGGCCAGAGATCAGCAATTGATTTCAGCTTTTCCTATTTTTGCTCTGCATGTATTTCCAGGGAAAGTGAGTCATCAGTGATTGAATGTAATCCAACTCGTGAACTTCCCCCTGTTTATGCTGTGTATGACTTTGCCTTTGTTGCGTCGACTGCATCTTCTTGTGTCAAGAAGCTGCACTGAATAATTTTCAGATTTCACAAACCAGACAAGGAGCAATGGCTCCAAGGAAGGAACGTGCCCAGTCAGGTGCAGCAGAGTCAACTTTATCTGTTATATGTGCCACAATAACCCACTCATTCAAATCCCAGCACCATTGATTGATTGATTGATTGATTGATTTGATTTATTGTCACATGTACAGAAGTAAGGTGAAAAGTATTTTTCTGCGGCCGACGGAACGTACACGGTACGTCCATAGTAGACAAAAACAATAATCAACAGAGAACATTGACAAATGGTACATCGACAAACAGTGATTGGTTACAGTGCGGAACAAGGGGCCAAACAAAGCAAATATATGAGCATGAGCAGCATAGGGAGTCGTGAATAGTGTTCTTACAGGGAACAGATCAGTCCGAGGGGGAGCCGTTGAGGAGTCTTGTAGCTGGTGTTTGGATGTGGCGACCCTGGCTACCTACTGCTCCCCGGACCTGGAATACCTGACCGTGAAGTGCCGCCCATACTATCTTCCATGTGAGTTCACTTCAGCCATTATCACAGCGGTCTACATCCCACCCCAGGCAGACGTGAGGCAGGCCCTGGACGAACTGTACACAATTATAAACAACTACGAAACAGAACATCCGGAGGCTTTGTTCATGCTGGCCAGAGACTTCAACAAGGCCAACCTCAAACGTGTACTGCCAAATTCCACCAGCACATCTCCTGTCCCACCAGGGGTGACAACACTCTTGACCACTGCTACTCAAAAATCAAGGGCGCCTACCGTTCCATCCCCCGACCGCACTTTGGGAAATCAGACCATAAGACTCCTTCTCCCGGCATACAAGCAGAAACTCAAGTGGGAGAATCCAGCTAAGAAGGCTGTGCAGTGCTGGCCGAGGAAACAGAAGAGCTCTTACGTGACTGCTTAGAGACAGTGGACTGGTCCATATTTAAGAACTCAGCGACCAACTTAAATGAGTATGCCACCACCGTCACAGACTTCATCAGCAAATGTGTGGACGACTGCGTGCCAAAGAAAGCAGTACGTGCGTTCCCCAACCAGAAACCATGGCTCAATCACGAGATTGACTCCCTACTGAAGGACAGATCTGAGGCGTTCAAGGCAGACGACACTGACCTATACAAGAAATCCAGGTACGACCTCCGCAAAGCCATCCGAGATGCCAAGAGAGAATATCAAACCAAGCTAGAGTCACTGACAGACCCTCAGCGATTGTGGCAAGGACTAAACATCATAACGGGCTACAAAGCGAAGTCGAGCAGTATCTCCAGCAGCAGCGCACCCCTCCCCGATGAACTCAATGCATTCTATGCTCGGTTCGAGCAGGTAACCAACAATCCGCTGGCGAGTGCCCCAGCAGCCCATAACTCACCCATACCCACCATCACAGCTTCCGAGCTCAGATTGGCCTTCCTGAAAGTGAACCCTCGGAAGGCAACGGGCCCGGACGGGATCCTTGGTCGTGCACTCAGAGCATCCGCGGACCAGCTGGCAGAGGTATTCACGGACATCTTTAACCTGTCCCTACTCCGCTCCGAGGTCCCCACCTGCTTCAAGAAGACCACCATGATATCGGTGCCAAAGAAGAACCAGGCAACGTGCCTCAATGACTACCGTCCGGTGGCCCTGACTTCAGTCGTAATGAAGTGCTTCGAGAGGTTGATCATGAAGTGCATCACCTCCATACTCCCAGAACACCTTGATCCACTGCAATTCGCATGCTGTCACAACAGGTCCACAGCAGACGCCATTTCCCTGGCCCTATACTCATCCTGAGAGCATCTCGACAACAAGGACTCCTACATCAGACTCCTATTTATTGACTACAGCTCCACATTCAACACCATAATCCCAGCCAAGCTTATATCAAAGCTCCAAAACCTAGGATTTGGCTGCCCACTCTGCAACTGGATCTTCGATTTTCTGACCAACAGACTACAATCAGTAAGAGTGAACAACAACACCTCTTCTCCAATCGCCCTCAATACCGAGGCCCCGCAAGGCTGAGTACTTAGCCCCCTACTCTACTCCATGTACACACACGACTGCGTGGCAAAATTTGGTTCCAACTCCATCTACAAGTTTGCTGACGATACGACCATAGTGGGCCGGATCTCGAATAACGACGAGTCAGAATACAGGAGGGAGATAGAGAACCTAGTGGAGTGGTGCAGCGACAACGATCTCTCCCTCAATGCCAGCAAAACTAAAGAGCTGATCATTGACTGCAGGAACCAAAGTACTGTACACACCCCTGTCAGCATCAATGGGGCCGAGGTGGAGATGGTTAGCAGTTTCAAATTCCTAGGGGTGCACATCTCCAAAAATCTGACCTGGTCCACCCACATCGACGCTACCACCAAGAAAGCACAACAAAACCTATACTTCTTCAGGAAACTAAGGAAATTCGGCATGTCCACATTAAATCTGACCAACTTTTACAGATGCACCATAGAAAGCATCCTATCTGGCTGCATCTTAGCCTGGTATGGCAACTGCTCGGCCCAGGATTGCAAGAAACTTCAGAGAGTCGTCCACACAGCCCAGTCCATCACACGAACCTGCCTCCCATCCATTGACTCTATTGACACCTCCTGCTGCCTGGGGAAAGCGGGCTGCATAATCAAAGACCCCGCCCAACCGGCTTACTCACTCTTCCAACTTCTTCCATTGGGCAGGAGATACAGAAGTCTGAGAACACGCATGAACAGACTCAAAAACAGCTTCTTCCCCACTGTTACCAGACTCCTAAATGACCCTCTTATGGACTGACCTCATTTACACTGCACCCTGTATGCTTCATCTGATGCTGGTGCTTATGTAGTTACATTGTATACCTTGTGTTGCCCTATTATGTATTTTCTTTTCTTCCCTTTTCTTCCCATGTACTTAATGATCTGTTGAGCTGCTCGCAGAAAAATACTTTTCACTGTACCTCGGTACACGTGACAATAAACAAATCCAATCCAATCCATGCTGTTCCTATGTCTGGATGTGCAGGTCTTCAGACTTCTGTACCTTCTGCCTGATGGAAGAGTTTGGAAGAAAGCAATGCCTGGGTGGGAGGGATCTCTGATAATGCTGTCTGCCTTCCTGAGGCAGTGGGAGGTGTATACAGAATCAATGTGGGGTTGGCAAGCTTAGATGTGTTAGGCTGAGTTCATCACACTCTGCAGTTTCTTGGGCCAAGCAGTTGCCATACCAGGCTGTGATGCAGCCAGATAGGATGCTCTCTATCGCGCATCTGTAGAAGTTGTGAGAGTCGATGCAGACATGCCAAATTTCGTTAGCTTCTGTAGGAAGTAGAGACGTTGCTGGACTTTCTTGACTGTTGCATCAATGTGTGTGGACCAGGACAGACTTGGTGACCCCCAGGAACTTAAAGCTATGCCACTTCGGAGCCATTGATACAGACGGAGTGTGTGTTGTGCTACGCTTCCTGAAGTCGATGATCAGTTCCTTGGTCTTTCCGACATTTAGAGAGAGGTTGTTTTCGGTACACCATGCAATCAAGTGATATATCTCCCTCCTGTCGTCTGATTCATCGTTATTTGAGATACTGCCCACCAAAGTATTATCATCCGCAAACTGATAGATTGAGTTGGAGTTAAATCTAATTGATAATTTATAATTTATAAATCTAAGCATAATTTATAGCTATTAAGTCTACCATAATAATTGGTCTATAAAAACTACAGCACCACCTAAAATTATACGTACCACAGTCATCTTCAGCAGGGGAGCTAAGTCGATGAGGAACTCCAGAGGTAATGTCTTGCGGACAAGGAAATGAGCCATTGCTGGAGATGTGCTGACTATGATTAGATAGGCAAGAGTGGAGAGCCTGACTCAGTTGGGTGACGGAGGAGAGGTGCTGGAAGAGAATGGTGAGGTTGAGCGTGTCAAAGGCTGCAGACAGGTGATGGAGGATGAGTGTGATCACACAACAATCACAGTCACAGAGGAAGTCATCTCTTACTTTGATTGAGGCCAAGTCTGAGATGTGGCAAAGGAGAAAACCTGACTAGAAGTATTTATAATAAAACCCACGAGGCCCACGGGGATACACTGATTGATCTACCCGTGGGACTCGTGGAAGATGAGCCTCCCCAGTAGTGGGCAGAGGCCCAAACAGCAAGGGACTCATAAGAACTCAGTATAAAGTCCGGCTCGACAGGCACCGGCATGCTGATTGGGACAGTGATCTGTAAATCTATTCGCTGCCCATAGGCAGACTTTCTGTGACCGTAATAAAATGACATTCACTTTACTGCTCGGCTTCCTGAGTCACAATCGTATTCAAACATAAAACTGTGGGAAAGGTGGGGGCATGGATTTGGAAAGCATCAACACATTTGAGGACTTTGGAGAAGAAAGGAAAGGTGGGAATGGGGTGGTAGTTTGCAAAGGGATATTCATAGCGGAATGGATGATGGTGCTGGTTTCAAAAGGGAGGGGACAGTACCTGAAAAGAGGAAACCGTAACACTTATAAATAATATTAAGTATTTGGATAATCTGGCTATATAAACTACAACACAATTACATTTTCCTGACATATACGAGAGTTATCTGGCTTCTTAAATCACAGACCTGTAACATATACCTAATATTAAATGTACCACAGTAATCTTTCAATAAAAGTACAGCAGTGAGATGCAAGTCTCATCTGAAATAATATGGTATATGTATCATAAACCATACGTGGGAACCTCTGAAAATAATTAGCTGTGATACAAATAAAAATGTCATTCAGCCAGAATGAGCCAAATTGGTTAACTTCAGATCATTTGCTTTGCTCTGCGTAGGTTAACCTGATACACCACCTATAAACTGTGCAGCACTGTGACAATTGGGCCTTTATTAATATTGACTGTTCCGCCCTGCAGCCAACAATAAATTATTCAACCCATTGAAAAGCACTATCCTGTGAGAGGATGTTTCTGCACCATTTCAGTTTTCCAACTTCCCTGACTTGCGTTGAATATTTAGTCCATGATTTTGTCATGCTTAAAGATGGTCCGATCATGAAGCCATTATACATCACACAGACCCTCAATGGATAGGAGGGCTCTGGAGGTCAGGAGGTAGCATCACTAACCTTGAGCATCAGTGAGATAGGGATTATCTGACTGTCTCGTCGCCACTTTGGTAGAAATATCAACAACAGCATTTAGGACGCTGAAATAAATGGGCATTATAAATAAGAATGTTCAAACAATTTCAGTTGATACTGACAGCTGAAAATTGAAAATAGAAGTGGGTATAGCACTGGATGGTGGAGTGGATCAAAATATTGACCGTTAACCTCTGCGTCAAGGGTTCCATTCTAGCCTGTCTGCATAAATATCTGAAGGTGGGAAAAAATGCAGACGAATGAAAAGAAAGTGAAAGATTTCCATTTATAATAATAATAATCTTTACTGTCACAAGTAGGCTTACATTAACACTGGAATGAAGTTACTGTGAAAAGTCCCTAGTCGCTACATTCTGGCGCCTGTTCGGGTACACAGAGGGAGAATTCAGAATGTACAAATTACCTAACAGCACGTCTTTCAGGACTTGTGGGAGGAAACCGGAGCACCCGGAGGAAACCCACGCAGACACAGGGAGAACGTGCAGACTCCGCACAGATAGTGACCCAAGCCGGGAATCGAATCTGGGACCCCGGAGCTGTGAAGCAACAATGCTAACCACTGTGCTGTTTATATAGCATCGTTCACGACCACCCGACATCTCAAACACTTTACAGACAAAGAAGTGCAGTCACGATTCTAACGTAGGGGACACAGCAGCGAATCCGTGCACAGCAACTCCCACAAGAGCGATACAGATCAGGTGATTCGCTTTTTGAGACGTTGATTGAGGGTTAAATATTAGCTGGGATGTCAGGGATAGCTCTCCTGATCGTTTTCAAAGTAGCGTCATGGGATATTTTACTGCCTCCTGTAGCTGTCGATTTTACCTTGACCAATGAGTTTTACTTTAGGCAGCATGGTGACTGCATGGTCACCTCATGATTTAGCCCCATCCTGTTCCCTGGCCATCTGTTGTTTCCACGATTCTTGTATCCACTACCTCTTGTTCTCTCCTACCCCCACCTTCCCTTATATCAGTGGTTCCTGCCTGTATCATTGTTTGTCTGGATGCAGGATGTTGAAGCTGGTTCCTCTTTGTACCATGGTTTGTCTGAGCACAGGATGTTGGGGCTACTGGGAAGAACTACTTACTGAGCTGGCTGTGTTATTGCTGACCACATTATTTCTGTCTAATTCTACCTGTCTTGGGAACTCAGTCAACATAGAACATAGAACATACAGTGCAGAAGGAGGCCATTCGGCCCATCGAGTCTGCACCGACCCACTTAAGCCCCCACTTCCACCCCATCCCCGGAACCCAATAACCCCTCCTAACCTTTTTTGGGTTATTAAGGGCAATTTATCATGGCCAATCCACCTAACCTGCACGTCTTTGGACTGTGTGAGGGAACCGGAGCACCCAGAGGAAACCCACGCAGACACGAATAATACATATTCGTGTATGTATTGCAGACTCCGCATAGACAGTGACCCAGCAGGGAATCGAACCTGGGACCCTAGCGCAGTGAAGCCACCGTGGCTATTCACAGTGCTACCGTGCTGCCCTCAAGTTAGCTTAAATCCCATCATACTTTGTGGCAAGAGTTTAAATGCTTGTCACTGCTATGTTCTCAGAACACCTGTTTAATGATTAATAATGATTACTGGGTATACTTTCTATGATTAGTCTCAATCCTCAATAAACTAACTTATGTAGAACTATTCTAATATTATCCTAGTGATCCGGTTTTAAGGGGTCTCATCTCAGGACACCCCCCTTCACTTCCTAAGAGAACAGAGGTTGTGGGGGGGGGGGGTCAGTTTAATGTTTCCTCCAGAAGATGGCATCTTCAACATTGCAGCATTTCCTCATGACTGCACTAAACTGTCAGCCTAGACTGTTGTGCTCAAGTCCTGGAGTGGGACTTGAACCCACAAGCGAAGATGCTACCACCTGAGCCATAGCAAGGACACACAGGGGAAAGAGCATGGATCTATCAAAGAGCAGACACAGTCCTGAATGGCCTTCTTCTGGGCTCTATGATGCTATGAATAATGAAAGCCTTTTTTTCGATCCCTAAAATCCTTTACCTTGGTGTTTGTGGTAATAATGTATTAAACTGTGTCCCTATGGTTTCCTGTAGGGCTGTTCATTGCCTATAGATACACCGCATTACAATGCCTGGAAAACAATCGGACATTATTATTGGAACTAAGCAATTTGAAATGCAAGTCATGCCATAAGTAAACAATGTCAACAGACGGCAAAGACACTGCTCTTCACACCCTTCAAGTCAAGCAACAAAATCAATTAATCATATGAACTCTTGCTTACTAGGAGGCAAGTGCTTTTATTTTTTGCATTGCATGTGCTTTTAAAAACCTGAAGCATTGCATTGTGCTTTTAAAAAGCCATGATGTGGAGATGGCGGCGTTGGACTGGGGTGAGTCAACATTGCATCTTTGCATCTTGCAATCTTTTAAAAAAATATATATTTTATTTAAAAAATTTCGGTCAAACAAGAACAGTACAGGATTTTCCCCTTTTTACAACTTTAAAACAATATAAATAATAATGACCGTTTTTTAGCAAATAAATAATATATTAACTAAACGGCAACTGCTAACAACAAAATAATAACTCTCCAAAACAATGAAGTCCCACACGCCAGTATAAATGGCGAAGATACAAACAACTATAGGGAACCCCTGAGGGCCCGCGATGGGCCCTCCCCTCCCCCTCCCCTCCCCCTCCCCCCCTCCCCTCCCCCCCTCCCCCCCGGGTTGCTGCTGCTACCTTCCCCATTTCCCTTATCGTTCTGCGAGGTAGTCAAGGAACGGTTGCCACCGCCTGGTGAACCCTTGAGCCGAACCTCTTAGTGTGTACTTTATCCGCTCCAGTTTTATGAACCCTGCCATGTTGTTTATCCAGGCCTCCACGCCCGGGGGCTTAGCTTCCTTCCACATAAGCAATATCCTTCGCCGGGCTACTAGGGACGCAAAGGCCAAAACATCAGCTTCTCGCGCCTCCTGCACTCCTGGCTCTTCTGCAACCCCGAATATAGCCATCCCCCAGCCTGGCTCGACTCGGACACCCACCAGCTTCGAAAGCACATTTGCCACCCCCACCCAGAACCCCTGTGGTGACGGGCATGACCAAAACATGTGGGTGTGGTTCGCTGGGCTTCCCGCGCATCTCCCGCACCTGTCCTCCACTCCAAAAAATCTACTTAACCTTTCTCCAGTCATATGCGCCCTATGTAGAACCTTGAATTGTATCAGGCTGAGCCTGGCGCATGAGGACGAAGAGTTTACCCTACTTAGGGCATCTGCCCACAGCCCCTCCTCGATCTCTTCCCCCAGCTCCTCTTCCCATTTTCCCTTCAGCTCATCCACCATGATCTCCCCCTCGTCTCTCATTTCCCTGTATACATCTGACACCCTACCATCCCCCACCCATGCCCCCGAAATCACCCTGTCCTGAATCTCTTGCGCCGGGAGCTGCGGAAATTCCCTCACCTGTTGCCTCGCAAAAACCCTCAATTGCATATACCGAAATGCATTCCCCGGTGGCAACCCATATTTTTCCGTCAGTGCTCCCAGACTCGCAAACGTCCCGTCTAGGAACAAATCCCTCAATTGCACAATCCCTGCTCTCTGCCAGACTTTAAATCCCCCATCTATCTTCCCCGGGACAAACTTATGGTTGTTCCTTATCGGGGACCTCCCCGAGGCACCCGTCACTCCCTTATGCCGTCTCCACTGCCCCCAAATATTCAGTGTTGCCACCACCACTGGACTTGTGGTGTACTTTTTCGGGGAGAACAGTAAAGGCGCCGTCGCTAATGCTTGCAGGCAGGTTCCCCTACAGGACGCCATCTCTAGTCTTTTCCACGCCGCCCTCTCCCCTTCCCCCATCCACTTGCATACCATTGATATATTGGCGGCCCAATAATAGTCACTTAAGCTCAGCAGTGCCAGTCCCCCCTATCCCTGCTATGCTGCAGAAACCCCCTCTTCACTCTTGGGGTCTTCCCAGCCCACACAAAGCTCATAACGCTCTTATCCACTTTTTTGAAAAAAGCCTTGGTAATCATCACAGGGAGGCACTGGAACACAAAAAGGAATCGTGGAAGGACCACCATTTTGACCGCCTGCGCTCTACCCGCCAGTGACAGGGGCACCATGTCCCATCTCCTAAAATCCTCTTCCATCTGCTCCACCAATCTTCCTAAATTAAGCTTATGCAAGGTTCCCCAGTTCCTGGCTATCTGGATCCCTAGGTACCGAAAATCCCTTGTTACTCTCCTCAGCGGCAAATCATCTATTCCCCTGCTCTGTTCCCCAGGGTGCATCACAAACAGCTCACCCTTCCCCATATTCAGTTTATATCCCGAAAATTCCCCAAACTCCCTCAGTGTCTGCATTATCTCGGGCATCCCCTCCGCTGGGTCCACAACAAATCATCCGCGTATAATGACACCTGGTGCTCTTCTCCTCCCCTAAGTACTCCCCTCCACTTCCTAGAGCCCCTCAGCGCTATGGCCAGTGGCTCAATTGCCAACGCATACAGTATCGGGGACAGGGGACACCCCTGTCTTGTCCCTCTATATAGACGGAAGTAGTCAGATCTCTGCCTGTTTGTGATCACACTTGCCACCGGGACCCTATATAAAAGCTGAACCCACCCAATAAACCCCTCTCCAAATCCAAATCTCCTCAACACTTCCCACAGGTAATCCCACTCCACTCTATCAAATGCTTTCTCAGCGTCCATCGCCACCACTATCGCCGCCTCTCCCTCCGGCGGGGACATCATCATCACACCTAGCAGCCTCCGTATATTAGTGTTCAACTGTCTCCCCTTAACAAACCCAGTTTGATCCTTGTGAAATACTCCTGGGACATAATCCTCTATCCTCGTTGCCATCATCTTGGCCAAGAGCTTGGCATCTACATTCAGAAGGGAGATAGGCCTGTAAGATCCGCACTGCAGCGGGTCTTTGTCCCTCTTCAGGAGCAACGATATCGTCACCTCCGACAACGTCGGGGGCAACATCCCCCCTTCCCTGGCCTCGTTAAAGGTTCTCGTCAGAAGCGGGGCTAGTAGGTCCATGTATTTCCTATAAAATTCCACCGGGAACCCATCTGGTCCCGGGTCCTTCCCTGCCTGCATGCTCCCAATCCCTTTTACCACCTCCTCCACCTCAATCTGTGCTCCCAATCCTGTCCTCTCCTGCTCCTCCACCTTCGGGAATTCCAGCTGATCCAGGAAGTGCATCATTCCCTCCTTCCCTTCCGGGGGTTGAGCCTTATACAGCCTCTCATAAAATGCCTTAAACACCCCGTTCACCCTCTCTGCTCCCCGTTCCATCTCACCTTCCTCGTCCCTCACCCCACCTATCTCCCTCGCCTCCCCTCTCTTCCTCAATTGTTGGGCCAGTAACCGGCTCACCTTCTCTCCGTACTCATACTGTACTCCCTGTGCCTTCCTCCATTGTGCCTCTGCCCTGCCCGTGGTCAGCAAGTCAAATTCCGTATGCAACCTTCGTCTTTCCCTGTACAGTTCCTCATCCGGAGTCTCTGCATACTGCCTATCCACCCTCAAAATTTCTCTCAACAATCGCTCCCTCTCTTTACTCTCTTGTTTCCCCTTATGGGCCTTTATGGAAATCAGTTCCCCCCTGACCACCGCCTTCAGTGCCTCCCAGACCACTCCCACCTGAACCTCTCCATCATCGTTAATCTCCAGGTATCTTTCGATACATCCCCTCACCCTTACACACACACCCTCATCCGCCAACAGTCCCATATCTAATCTCCAGAGTGGGTGCCGTTTGTTTTCGTCCCCGACTACCAGATCTACCCAATGTGGGGCATGGTCCGAGATGGCTATGGCCGAATACTCCATCCCTGTCACCTTCGGGATCAGTGCCCTTCCCAGGACAAAGAAGTCTATCCGAGAATACACCTTGTGGACATGAGAGAAGAAGGAAAACTCCCTACTCCTGGGCCTAGTGAATCTCCAGGGGTCTACTCCTCCCATCTGCTCCATGAAGTCCTTAAGCACCTTGGCCGCTGCCGGCCGGTTAACCCCCCCCCCCCCCGCTAGATCCCTTTCTAGCGTAATTGCTCCCCCCATGTTGCTCCCAGAAGTCAGCAAACTCTGGCTCACCTCGGCTTCCCCCGTTTATCCTTGGCCCCCCATTGTGTAAGGCCCCCTCCTTCCTGCTCTCCCTTTCCCGCCGCAATTACCATAACGCGGGAACAAAGCCCGCGTTTCCCACTCGGCCCCGCTCCTAATGGCGCAGCTCCCTCTCTCCTTCCCCCTCTCCTTCCCCACCGGCGCCCACAGTTCACCACCCCCCCCCCCCCCCAACGAGGGGAATAGAGAAAATTCCCCCCCCTTCCCCCTTCCCCGTCCCATACACCCATACAATCCCCCCACTACTTTATTACAGAAACTCTTTCTCTCTCCAGTCTAGTCCAACTTCTCCTCTACAATAAATGTCCACGCCTCTTCTGCCGTCTCGAAGTAGTGATGTTTCCCTTGGTGTGTAACCCACAGTCTCGCCGGTTGCAACATTCCAAATTTAACTTTCTTTCTATGTAGCACCGCCTTGGCCCGATTGAAACTCGCCCTCCTTCTCGCCACCTCCGCACTCCAATCCTGGTACACGCGGATCACCGCATTCTCCCACCTGCAGCTCCGTGTTTTTCACCCATCTCAGGACCATCTCCCAGTCCTTATAGCGGTGAAACATCACCATTATGGCTCGAGGTATTTCTCCTGCCTTTGGTCTTCGCGCAAGGACTCGATATGCTCCCTCCACGTCCAAGGGGCCCGTCGGGGCCTCCGGTCCCATTAACGGGTGAAGCAATGTGCTCACATATGCCCCGACGTCCGCCCCCTCTGTACCTTCGGGAAGACCCAAAACTCTTTAGTTCTTCCTCCTCGGGTTATTCACCAGGGCTTCCAGCCTCTCTACACACCTTTTATGCAGTGCCTCGTGCGTCTCTGTCTTCACCACCAGGCCCTGTATTTCATCCTCATTCTCGGCAGCCTTTGCCTTCACATCACGAAGCTCCAACTCCTGGGTCTTCTGTACCTCCTTTAGCCCTTCAATCGCCTGTAGCATCGGGGCCAACACCTCCTTCTTCAGCTCCTCCACACAGCGCCGCAGGAACTCTTGCTGTTCCGGGCCCCACACCGAACGGCCTCCTTCCGCCGCCATCTTGCTTCGTGCTTCCCTTCCTTGCCGCTGCTCCTGAGGATCCTCTGCAATCCAGCCACTACTCTCTCCTTTCTCCATATATATCCGGGGGGATTCCCTTCTATTTCACCGCACAATGGTTTTAGCCGTCAAAAATTGCCGTTGGGGCTCCTAATAAGAGCCCAAAAGTCCGTTCCACCGGGAGGTGCCGAAACGTGCGACTCAGCTGGCCATCGCCGCACCCGGAAGTCCTCTGCATCTTGCAATCTTGATGCAATCTTGCAAGATGCAATCTTGCATCTTTGAATTTGTCTATATATATGTTTCTGGAACATACCTTTTCATTCACCTGAGGAAGGAGCAGTGCTCTGAAAGCTAGTGTTTGAAACAAACCTGCTGGACTTTAATCTGGTGTTGTAAAACTTCTTACTATGCTCACTAGCTTGAGACAATTCACACCTCTTTAACCTGGGGTTACCCCATCTCTGGATCTGTAAAGACTTAATTACCTGCTAATGGTCGCATTCAAAGCATTGTCTTGCATCTTTGAAATTGTCTATATATATGTTTCTGGAACATACCTCTTCATTCACCTGAGGAAGGAGCAGTGCTCCGAAAGCTAGTGTTTGAAACAAACCTGTTGGACTTTAACCTCGTGTTGTAAGACTTCTTACTTTTAAAAAGCAGCATGCGATCTTCCAATCTTCTATCAATTCAGTGTTGCAGGGTGATAGTGGGGCTCAATGTATTACCTACAGGCTGCTGACAACTCAGGTCTCCCTAGTAAACAGATGGCCCCTAACCATCCCTCTCACCTGAAGTGAAAACAGCTGAAGTGAGAGGATACTGTTTCCCCCGTTGAGATGAGCTTAAAAGAGGAGGTTCAGGCGATGTAAGAACTGTGAGAGGCTGAAAGTTTGAAGGTACATAGTGTGAGTCTGTCTTTGGGTATTGAAAGCAAGTGTTTGGAGAGATGCAGGATTACTGTTTGTTGCACCAAAAACAGTGGGCTGGATTCTCAGAATTTGAGGGTATGTCTGGAGGAAATGTCTGGTTTTACGCCGAAAATATCGGTGAGGCCCCAGCTCTGATCCCCCGCCTTGTGAGAGGCTAGCAGCCGTGCCACGTAAAACGCACGGCCTTCCTGATATAAGTGCCTGAGGAATTGCTGGGTCCATGGCCGCGCATGCACACAGCGACGACCTGCAGAGGCCGCGGGCGGACCCGGCCTGCCAAATAATGCCCTCCTGGACACCCCCTCGCCACCCCCAGGCCACCCCCCACATATCAGTTCAGCCCTCACCAAAGCACCCCAGCCAACAGTATGGTTCCCCTCCCAACTTTGGCGGCGCTGGACACAGTCCGCAGCCACTATGCCGGGTTCACGGAAATTGAGTCCCGCGCCATCGGGAGCTCAGCCCATCAAGGGGGTGGAGCATCGGGGGAGGGCCTTCAGGTCACATCCTGAGGCCATCCCAACGGCATGCGGCGTATTCCTCGATGATGCTGCTTTGGAGGGGGAAGGAGCCCGTTTCGGTCAGAAAGAGGGATTCTCTGCCCGGCACCGATTACTATATCGGTGTCGGCAACGGAGAATCCCGCTGTTGCTGATCAATTTGCAATGGTCTCTAAATGCTGTGGGCTAATTTGGATTTTAGCCAGCGCCGATTTTGCATTGTTGTGACATTCATTTTACATCTCTCCTCATTTTATTTCTCTTGACATCAAGACATGGAACTGACAACCACTGGTGATGACCTTTAAACCATCAATCGGGTTCTGCACCTCCACACTAATAACAATAATCTTTATTATTGTCACAAGTTGGCTTACATTCACACTGCAATGAAGTTACTGTGAAAATCCCCTAGTCGCCATATTCCGGCGCCTGTTCGGGTGCACAGAGGGAGAATTCAGAATGTCCAATTTACCGAACAAGCATGTCTTTCGGGGCTTGTGGGAGGAAACTCGGGCACCCGGAGGAAACCCACCCAGACACAGGGTGAACGTGCAGACTCCGCACACACAGTGACCCAAACGGGAATCAAACCTGGGTCCCTGGCGCTGTGAAGCAACTGTGCTAACCACTCGCTCTATGATTTGTGTAGATAGACACCCAGATTCCTTTAGTTCTGAACATCTTCCCATTTTGCGGTAATAACTAAAGGGACAGAGCATACTTAAAGACAGTGAGCAGAAGACCAGAAAATGATGAAACTCCAGTCTAAAATCGTTTTGAAGAGTCAAAGGAGGTGAAGGTTGGAGGTTAAAGAATTTTAAATGCTTAAATGCCATATCAAGAAAAGATCTCTCCAACAGGTATTTCATGAGGGCAATGTTCATTTATGCGCCAAAATCCAAGGACTAAAGTGTTGGAGTGACGGGCACGGCCCAGAGATGTCTGTTTAGGTTCAGCTTGTTTATTTACCACATGGCAGAAGTTAGGGGAATTTGGTCGGGGTTGATTTTACTTCTGTGTGCATTCTCTCCAGATGATTAATCCCATCTGCTGTTGTCCTTGTGAATGTTTTATCACCACCCTGACAGCTCTCACATTTGCTATGTTCTCTTGCTTCAGTTTTGTTTTCGTTTTATCTGATGTAACGGCTTTCATGCTTCAACAAGATAGGAAGGCTTGAAAATGTCAGCCTTGTCTTGATTGAATTAGGCTTAGTGTCTGCTTCGTAGCAGGAATTGAAAAGATATTTGAGGTTGCAAGGGTTCTTCCTGTTGATTCCCTTATTTCTCCTTTATTTTGTTTTGCCGTTATTATTTTGATCCATGGATGATTATTGGACATTCCACTTCAAGGCAGGCATCCTCTATCTTTAATTCAAGCAAAATAATCCAGATGTTACAGGAGAGATCAAGTGCTGGTTGAAACAGGAGTTGCAGCATTTTCAGCACCAGTGAGAGGGCTGGGGTTGGGACTCAGTTTGATTGATTGGCTGGTGGCCAAATGAATTGGCCCAAAATGCCGTGCTCTGCCTAGTAACAGGTGGTGATTGTATTCTATCCCACTAGGATGCGATTCAGAGTCCCAAGGTTTCAGTTTTGATTCTGGCAGCAAGAGGTAGACAAGACTCTGCTAACTCGCTCCAGAAAAGACTGATGAGAACTGACCAACACTCTCTCCAGAAAAGGCAAATGCAGAACTGACTAACTCGCTATCCAGAAGCCAGCTGTGAATGCTGCCTCTCTCTCTCCAGAAAGCCAGTGGGTGCAGAATTCCTGAAGCAATAGAGGCCTGAATGAGACATGAACTGAAAGCAAAGTTTGAACAGACGTAAGGTGCCTCTCCAGAAAAAGCTGAGAGTACTTCATTTCTAAACTACAGAGAACCTGAATGAATGAATCTATAGAGAAAACCATTACAGGCTGTAAACTCAAAGACTTTGGCCGGGATTCTCCCGCAAATGGCGGGACGGCCCGACGCCGGCGCCGAGAGCGGCATGAACCATCCAGCGTCGGGCCGCCTGGAAGTTGCGGAACCTTCCGCACTTCCGGGGGCTAGGCCGGCGGCAGAGGGGTTGGCACCACACCAACCGGCAGTGAAGGGCCACCATGGGCCGGCGCCAGATGGCGCATGCGCAGAACCACTGCCGTGTTTCCTGCGCATGCGCAGGGGGTTTCTTCTCCGCACTGGCCATGGCGGTGCCCTATAGAATTGCCCGATAGTGGGCCAGACCACCATAGCCCCCCCACCCCCCCAGGGCTGGATCCTCCCCGCCCCCCGAGGACTCCGCTAGCCATCTTCCAGGCCAGGTCCCGCAGGGATGGACCATGTCAATTTCACGCCGGCGGGACTATCCGAAGACGGGTGGCTGCTCAGTCCATCGGGGCCAGGGGAATTGCCGGGGGGACTGTGGGCAACAGCCCCCTACTGGCACTGTGTGATCCCCGCCCCGCCCAAAAACCGGCGCCAGAGAATTCGGCAGCTGGCGTAGGAGTAGCGGACTGGGATTCACGCCACCCCCCGGCGATTCTCCGACCCGGCGGGGGGGTCGGAGAATCCCGCCCTTTAATTTGCAAGCTTGCTGTGAAGAAACGTGAGCTAAAATCCATAATCTGAAACAAAGACATTTTCTTCCTTTCACTTATGATTTTTACCCCTTTCTACCCCTCTGTGTTTGTCTTTCCTATCTGTGTGTGTAGAGGGTGGGGATGGTTAAAGAAGGAATTAGGAATTAACTTATAGTCAATCAGTTGTATTTGCTGCATACTTAATTATAGTCCTTGTTATAAATAAACAGTAATTGTGTTTACATTAACAAAGTTGGTGGCTAATTATTGGGCAGCCAACGGCCAAAGATATTGGGCATTTTTATACGGATTATTGGTTAATTCACTTGTGTTGTGACTTCAGGGCACGTGGGGATGGAATTGACTGCACACTAGCCCAGGGTGTGATAACAACAACGCCTTTAATAAGGGTCAACTTAACTCTGAATTTGCCTGCGGCTTTGGTACATTCCCACCAGATTCAGAAGCCAAGGTTGTGCGTACATCGAGATTGAAACCAGTTTGTGGCGATTTTGCCTGTGTGATGTCAGCGAGAGGTCAATTTGCTGAATCGGTGAATATCAAATTGGTGATGTATTATCGAGCCTTGTGTTCTCCAACGACAATGTAGCACAATGCCGCTCCCCCCCCCGCCCCTCCCCCCCACCATGCCCACTCCCAACCACCCCACAAGGTGTTCATGAGCATCATCCAGGCGGAGAAGATGTTAGGGGTTTCATTACAGAGGCAGGTGGGGAAAGAACAAAATAGGGGGTGGGATTCTCCGGTGGCCGACGCCGAAATCGCGTTCGGCAATCGGCCGGAGAACCGCCTTTGCACCGAAATCGGGGGCGCCGCCGCTTTTGCAATGCTCCGCAGGCAGGGGGCGCTTTGGCAGGGGCTGGGGAACAGGTGAGGGGTGTTCCATGGGTGGCGAGGCTGATTACAGGGGGAGAGTTTTTGGAAGGCCAGGTCCACGCGCGGCCAGCGCCACGTTGTGAGGCGCGGCTGCTGCAGGCTGCTGCCGTGCACTTGCACAGCCACGGACCCGGCCATTCTCCAGCCATATCCGCAGGTATGCTGCATGCCTACTAGCCCCCCATAAGTCGGAGGATTGGTGCAGGTTTTGCGCTGTTTTTTCGGGCATAAAACGCCACTGTTCCCACGCCAGCGTCAGCACTTAGTCTTCAAAATCGGAGAATCCAGCCCAAGGTCCGTGAGAGGGTGAAACGTAGAAGTGATTAAATGACCAGGGACGATGGTGCAATTAAAACATAAGGCGATGGTATTGGGAGAACTGAAGAAACAAAGATCGATTTAGAAGAGGTGCGAATGGCAACTGCAGAATCATTACCAACAGTTGCCATCTGAAAGAAAATGGAGCCCGTGGTTACTGGAAGTTGTTGAACTGAACCTTGAGTTTGGAAATCTGTAAAGTGTCCAATCAAAAGATGAGGTGAAGCCTGGGTAACGCTTCATTGGAACGATGTAGGAAGCTGAGGATGGTTGGGACTGTGAACAGATCCTCCGAAAATCTTTTTGAAGACCACGGTAAGAAAACCAATGTCGGCTTCAATTAAATGAAGATAAGAGATTGAGGAAGAAAAAAATAAGTTGAGACCCGAGCCTCATTATCTCTATTGCCATCTGCTGACATTACTCTTGCTTTCCGTCAGATTGTCAAAGAACGAAGCAAACATAATCCTTAGTTTCTAAAGTTCAAGCTAAAAGACAGTTCTCAGTTACAAGTTTAGGGCCTGCCTTAAAAGTTGGCTTTATTGCAGCAATGCTGGTCATCCCAATTAGTGAGCTCAACATCTTGGGTGGGATTCTCCGTCGGCTGACGGTGAAATCGCGAAAGGCAATTGGATGGAGAAGCGGTTTTGACGTTGAAATCGTGGCCGGTACCGGGTTCAACAAATTGAGATTTTCCGGCGCCTCGACAGCAGCGTCAATGTGTTCCACTCCGCACGTACAGTAAATGCAGTTTGCAAATCATTAGTGGGCCTCCATTGTGGAAAATGTCCGACGGCGAGGTTCACTTGTGCTTTTAAAAATCTGGAACCAGGCTGATGAGGGAGAGAGGAGGCAGGACACAGAGATGTGTGACCATAGGCTGCCGGTCCTGACACTGACCGTGCTGGCTGGGCATTGGGGCGTGGCAGACTGGAGGGGCAGAGATGGGACCGGGGGAATGGGCCATGGGACCGGGATGAACCCCAACGGATCTGTGGCCGTTTCCTGGCATGAGCCCCCATTGCCACAGCCTGAAGGCAGCCATCTTGCTGCGCACCCCACTGACCACCCACCATGGCCTGTGGCCCTGCAGAGTGCCACCGGCCGTATGGGTGCCATTGCGCACAGCACACTCTGATCGCCTCCAGGTTCACCAACTAGGGGGCAGGGACTGGGACTGGCCAGGGGCACAGACTCAGTATCACACCCTCACACCCCTCCCCCCACTCCCGACCGACCCCCCCCCCCCCCCCTTCCCCCCCCCCCCCCCCCGCCTGCAACCCCCTCTGTGATACATATCTGCAGCATACAGCGTGTGAGCCCTGGGTTGGCAGTAACAGCGGGTCTGGTCCATGGGATGGAGGATGATGACAACCCATTCTGCGGTGAGCTCTGGTGCTCCGCATCGCCTGTCAACGTCTGACCCCTGCCCACGGTAGCACTTTTCACCATCCATCTGGGTGATCTCTACTTGTGAGTTGACCATTTCATCATACGGTCCCATTGATCCCCTGGGGTGGTGAAGATGGGGATGGTGGGGTGGAACACCGGAGCAGTGGGTGCTGACTGAGCTACGGTCCCAGGGCCAAGCCCACCCCCAATACCCCCCCCCCCCCCCGGAGCCTCCCCACATCTGTGCCCCTCTGCAGCCAGCCCCGACCAGCTCACCCCTCACACCCTTATTATAGAGCACCGAGACAATTTGTAACATTGTGCCAGGTGTTTAATGTTAAAACATATGTACAGGTTTGTGTCCTAGCCCCTATCGCTAAACGGCGCCCTGCACCCATGCCAACTTAACTGGTGACTATTTTTCTGGCCTGAACACTACGCCTAGGTAGATCCCAAGACGGTTCAGAAGGAGTGAAGGTGGCCTGCTGTGATTCCCGCCCTGTGATTTGGGTCCCCGTTGGCGGGTGTCTTTGAGGGTGATCGGGCATGAATGGGCCTGGCTGTAGCTTGGGTGTCCCAGGTGGCATGGTGTGGCCCTCTTGTGCCCGCTGCTCATGTGATGCGCCAGCGACAAAAGGCGCTGTGATCTTCCGGCACCTCCTCTGCAGGCCACATCACCTCTTCCACCCTCGGGATGCCCAGTGGCACCCAGGCAACTCCATGGGATGATGTGCAGGGTTGCGAGTGGAGCTAACCCCTGAGGCTCCCCTGCCACCTGGTGCTGCCAGTTCTGGAGGCCCACTGCCTTGTCGACCAGGGTCTGCATGCTCGTGGAAATGGAGCACAGGGAGTGGACCACCTCCGTCTGGGACTGTGCCACATCACTCTGCAACTGTGCCACCAGCTTTTGTGTTTGTGCCATATCAGCCAATGAATGCACCATCTCCCTCTGGGTCTGTGCCATGTCAGCCACTGCCTGCCACCGACGCTCTCAGTCACGGCCTGCTCTGACAGGGCCAGGCTTAGGAGCACCGCTGCAATGTCTAGATGGCTCTCGCACATGGCTGCCTGCGAGAAGGCAGTCCTGTCCTGGGCCTTTGCCAGCACCTGAACAGAATGCCCAGGCCTTGGACATATTGATCTATGGTCGAAACCTTTGCCCCAGGCCTGCATCGCAGACGCCACCCATGCGGTGTTGGCCTGGGTGGCACGCATGTTGGCACCACCTCCTGCACGCGGTTGGACTCCTCCAACTGCACCTACAAGTGCTAGATGCTCGCCGACAACCTCCCATTGGCCTGGAGACTTCAACCAGGCCAACCTCAGGAAGGTTCTACCCAAATTCCAACAACGTACCTCCTGCCCCACCAGAGGTGCAAGCACCCTGGACCACTGCTACATGAGCATCAAAGGTGCCTACCGCTCCATTTCCCGACCACACTTTGGCAAATCCGACCACAAGTCGGTACTCCTACTTCCGGCTTACAAACAGCAACTCAAGCGTGCTGTGCCAGTCAAGAAAACCGTGAGTGCTGGTCCGAGGCAACTGCTTGGAGTCTGTGGACTGGTCCATATTCAAGGCCGCAGCAGCTAACCTGGACGAGTACGCAACCACCGTCACAGACTTCATCAGTAAGTGTGTCGAGGACTGTGTACCAAAGAAGACAATACGGGTATTCCCCAATCGGAAACCCTGGCTCAACCAAAGGGTTCACTCCCTGCTGAAGTTCCGGACGGAGGCGTTCAAGTCTGACGACCCTGACCTATATAAGAAATCCAGGTACGACGTACGGAAAGCCATCAGAGATGCAAAAAGACAATACCGCATCAAACTAGAGTCCCAGGTCAACGACACTAACCCAAGACGTCTATGTCAGGGCTTACATGAGATCACAGGCTATAAAGCAAGGCCAAGCAGAATATCTGGGGCTGGAGCATCCCTCCCCGCTGAACTGAACAAATTCTATGCCCGCTTTGAACAGCCAGCCAATGTATCAGTGCCACCCGCCCCAACAGCCCTGGACACACCCATACCCACTATTACAGCCTCGGAGGTAAGAGCTGCCTTCTTGAAAGTAAACCCACGGAAAGCGACGGTCCCCGACGGAGTCCCCGGGCGAGCACTCAGAGCCTGCGCAGACCAGCTGGAGATTGTATTCGCATGGGGAAAAATGATGCCACATGTTTACTCTCGTGAATGACTGTGTATCCTAAGGGTTCTCGCTTTTTTCTGCATGCCCCACTGCGCCCTCCACACAGGTGCCGTATTGTCCCTCCCTCGCCAGCTGAATAGCTCTTTCTTCAAATGGGGTGAGGCATCGGAGCTCATATATCAATCCAGGTGCCAGTGCCTGCTCACGCCTGTTGTGCGTGAGTTTGTCCTGTGCAGGGACAGATGGGGAGATTGTAGCCGGGGGTCCTGCCAGTTCAGGTGGTTGAGGAGTGGCATGTGTGGGACTGGATTGGGAGTAGGGATGTGAGGAACTGCATAGATACTGGGAGGCACTATGGGGATTGTGGGAGGGGTAGGGGGGGTGTGATGAACGGTATTACTGTACCTTTATCATCATGTAAGGTGATGTCCCCTTGCAGGCGGCACCCAATAAGCACCCGTCTCGGCACCAGGCTAGTTCTTAGGTTAGCAAAGCCTTCTTTACCGTTTTACTCTCTAGTGTCGTTATTGAGGGTACAACAGGGGGGAAAGAGGGCTTTATGACAGGTATTGGAGGAGTGTGTGAAGGGGTACAGTGAGAGATTGGAGGTGGCAGACTTGCCCCAGTCACGCAAAGAAGCTCATTCATTTTTTTGCCGCACTGCTGCCCCATCCTCTTCTGCAGTGAGCTGGCACTGACTAACACAGTCGCAGCCTCCCAGCTGACAGTGGCCACCTAGCTGGATGGACACCATCTGGAATGTGGGTATAGGGGGTCCTGCCTTTGCTGCATTCCATCCAGGAATCTGATGTGGCTCCCTCTGAGAATCTCGGAGCAGGATTTCTGGCTGCCAGCCCCCCCCCCCCCCCCCCCCCCCATTGGATCTGGAACAAGTGCTGGAGAGGCGTTTAAATGGAGCTCCCCACTTATTACAGGGATTAAGATA
Organism: Scyliorhinus torazame; assembly: GCF_047496885.1. NCBI lineage: Eukaryota > Metazoa > Chordata > Chondrichthyes > Carcharhiniformes > Scyliorhinidae > Scyliorhinus > Scyliorhinus torazame. The sequence goes on from NC_092723.1 coordinate 123,208,922, forward strand.
ATCTCAATGGAGGTTAAAAGTGTGCTGCATGTAACATTTTAAAACTTAGGCATCTAATTTATACACAGAATTAATGATATTACCACTGGACCAGTAATCCAGACACCCCGCGTAATACTCTGGCGACCCAGATTCAAATCCCACCGTGGCAGATGGTGAAATTTGAATTCAGTAAAAGTCTGGAATTAAAAGTCTAACGCTGACCATGAAATCATTGTTGATTGTTGTAAAACGCCATCTGGTTCACTAATATCCTTCAGGGAAGGAAATCTGCCATCTTTACTTGGGCTGGCCAACATGTGACTCCAGACCCACAGCAATGTGGGTGACTCTTAAATGCCTGATGAAATACCCAGCTGGACACTCAGCTCAAGGGCAATTAGGGATGGGCAACAAATGTTGGTCTAGCCAGCGACACCCACATCCCAGGAGTGAATTAAAAAAACAAATTATTTTAATTAAATGCTCTAACAATCCTTTCTGAAGAGGATTAAAAATAATAACACCCTGAATCATAACAGGTTTTTTTCAACAAACGAAAGAAGATTTGACTAAATCACTCAATAGAATATTGGAAATAAACTACTGTGGGGTATGTCTAGAGCTACCGAACAATATCCAGACTACAGTGAGATCTTTGGCTTCTTTCCATAGTCTGAAGATGCTTAATGAGCAGACATTGTGAGATGAAATGGATGGCAGAATTGATCTGAAATTCAGTTATGCGGAGAGGCTGGAAGCTGGAATAACTCACCTTTGAGAGGAGAAAGTTAAAGGAACTTTAAAATAATTGGCAGAAGAACCAGACAGGATGAGAATACTTTTATTTCCACAAGTCTTAATCTAATGTATAGTGCCTGAAAGAGGTGAGAGCACATCCAACTTGAACTTTTAAAGGGAATTGGATCAATATGTAAAAGGGTAAAAAAAAATGGATGGAGTGTGGGAGTGGAGGAACAGACATGAGGCACAGGCGGCACGATAGCACAATGGTTAGCACTGCTGCCTCACTGCACTGGGCAACCGGGTCAATTCGGGCCTTTGGTGACTGTCTGTGTGGAGTTTGCACATTATCCCTGTCTCTGCGTGGGTTTCCTCCGGGTGCTCCGGTTACCTCCCACAATCCAAAGATGTGCAGGTTAGGTGGATTGGTCATGCTAAATTGCCTCGAAGTGTCCAAAAGGTTCGACAGGGAATGGAGATAGGGGGGATGATTTGGCCTAGGTAGGGTGCTCTTTCGGAGGGTCGGTGCTGACATCGATGGGCCAAAAGGCCTCCTTGTGCACTGTAGGGATTCGATGATTCTATGACTAATTTAGGGGGTCATTTCAAAGAACCAGTACATGCACAATGAATTTTATGCTGTAATATTATGTGAGCAACAAGGCAAAATCAACCCTCATGCAGGGCCTGACTATACAGCCTATGCATGACCCCGAGAATAGTACTGCTGGTCCTTCTGACTCTTTCATTGTACCTCAACCCTCTGTAAAACAGCAATGACCCATCTTGAAGAGTGCAGCGGATATCAAGAGCACCACGTCACTGCTGACAACAGAGGTAAGAGGCTAGTTGCCTCTCTTTGAAGGCGGAATCAGACTCAACACAGCACAAAAGCAATCTACCTATATTTCCTTAAAGGTTTTCAGTATATTTCTTGCCCTTAAACTTGAGGCAGAAGGGCAGCACGGTGGTGCAGTGGGTTAGCCCTGTTGCCTCACGGCGCCAAGGTCCCAGGTTCAATCTTGGCTCTGGGTCACTGTCCGTGTGGAGTTTGCACATTCTCCCTGTGTTTGTGTGAGTTTCACCCCCACAACCCAAAGATGTGCAGGCGAGGTGGATTGGCCACGCCAAATTGCCCCTTAATTGGAAAAAATGAATTGGGTACTCTAAATTTATTTTAAAAAACTTGAGGCAGAAAAATCTCTGAGTTGGTTTATAAAATAAAAGGAACTTTATGAACAGATGAGCAGCATGGTGGCACAGTGGTTAGCACTGCTGTCTCACAGCACCAGGTACCAGGGTTCAACACAGGCCTTGGGTGAAAGCAAATTACTGTGGATGCTGGAATGTGAAACCAAAGAGACAATGCTAGAAAATCTCAGCAGGCCTGGCAGCATCTGCAGGGAGAGAAAATAGCTAATGTTTCGAGTCCAGCCGACCCTTTGTCAAAGCCTTGGGTGACTGTCTGTGTGGAGTTTACACGTTCTCCCTATGTCTGCATGGGTTTCCTCCAAAGATGTGCAGGTTAGGTGGATTGGCCATGCTAAATTGTCCCTTAATGTCCAAAGATGTGCAGGTTAGGTAGGATTATGGGGTGACAGGGATAGGCCGGGGGATTGGGCCTAGGTAGTGTGCTCTTTCAGAGGGTCGGTGCAGACGCGATGGGCCAAATGGCCTACTTCTATGAGGATCACCTATTTTGGTCATTATTTCAAAAGGCAGTAATTTCTATAAGTATTGCATTCCAGTTAATATTAGTTACCTGAATGACTAATGGCTTCACCATGCAGTAAATAATGGATTTCTATACATGACGCTAATGTCTGTGAAATGCATTTCTACAATGACATGTTTCATGTTCTTCTGCTAGGCCAGTGTGAATGATGCACAGAAGAACATATAGTTTTTGACTCGTTAAAATAATTTATTATAATACAAATGCGTTGTAATAACTGGAATAATATATTATAAACTATTAACACTAACTAACTATTCTTGAGCTACTGCAAATACACCCATCCACCAATACAGCTTACTCCCAACTCCCCGAGGCACAGAGTCACATGGTAGGTTTACACTGCCACCTGCTGGTCAGAGGCTGTGTACATTATTACATACAAGATCGCTTATGCATATCATCACAACATGGATCATCTTCAATGCGAAGGTCACACCATTGTGGGTGGAACAGCCAAACCATTGTGCCAAATGATTATCTAGAGCATGGCACAAAGCTGATTTGGAATAAATTCCAATAGGATTGGAAGTACCAATTTTAACAACCAAGGTTAAGCCATTTTCATTTTCTAGACCTCAATCTGGAATATTTGTGACAAATGATTGATACAATAGGTGTTTTTTCAAAGTGCACTTATCTTTCTGGTCACTTCATTCGGACAGATCCATTAAGCAGATCAACAAAAGCCAAGATGATGCATTCATCATAAGGAGGAAAAAAATGAACCATTGAATATAAGTTGCAAGATCACCAGTATGTGAACTACTTTCAATCGTGCTGGTGCTAATGACAGCTAGAGAAATGGTGCATAATCACAGTTTCACTTCAGTATTATGTGGCAATTGCTACGGTTTCTAAAATAAGAAACACTTAACAGTCATTTCACAAAATTGTTGCAAAGCAAAGCACTTCAGAGCACCAGAGCGCCGTTCTAGATTGCAACTGACGAGTAATGTGTTCTAAATGAATAACCAGACATCTTAACACATTCATAACCAATTCTAGTGAAAAGTGCCAAGTGGATGATTCCACCTGGACTCTTCCAAAGGTCCATAACAACAATGGTGCTTTTACTTGACCAATTCTCTGCATTGTGCAGACAAATTGTCCCCTCATCCCTCAAGATCCCACAAACATCAATGCAATGATGATCACATTGGGTTTTAATTCACAGATAAATTAGTCAGGATCCCCAGTTCTAATTTGAATAGTCCCATGGGATTATTCCACCCGAAAGGGTAACTGAAACCTAAATTTAACTTATAGATTTCATAGAATTTACAGTGCAGAAGGAGGCCATTCGGCCCATCGAGTCTGCACTGGCTCTTGGAAAGAGCACCCTATCCGAGGTCCACACCTCTACCCTATCCCCATAACCCAGCAACCCCACCCAACACTAATGGCAATTTTGGACACTAAGGGCAATTTATCATGGCCAATCCACCTAACCTGCACATCTTTGGACTGTGGGAGGAAACCGGAGCACCCGGAGGAAACCCACGCACACACGGGGAGGATGTGCAGACTCCGCACAGACAGTGACCCAAGCCGGAATCGAACCTGGGACCCTGGAGCTGTGAAGCAATTGTGCTATCCACAAGGCTACCGTGCTGCCCAACTTCTCATTCAAAAGGCATTTCTCCATCAATATTTCACTGGACTATCAGTTTACATTTACTCGGGAGTAGGATTGACTTTGTTATTCATTTACGGGATGTGGGCATTGATGGCTAGGTCAGTATTTACTGCCCAACCCTAGTTGCCCTTCAGAAGGTGGTGGTGAGTTGCTTTCTTGAACTGCTGCAGTCCCTGAAGTGTACGTACACTCACAGTGCTGCTAGGGAGGGAGTTTCAGGATTTTGACTCAATGACAGTGAAGGACCGGTGATATGTTTCCAAGTCAGGGTGGTGAGTGGCTTGGAGGGGAACCTCCAGGTGCTGGGGTTCCCATGTATCTGCTGCTCTTGTCCTTCTAGATGGTAGTGGCTGTGAGTTTGGAAGGTGCTTCCTAAGGAACCTTGGTAAGTTCCGCAGTGCATCTTGTAGGTCGTACACATGGCTGCCACTGTTCACCGATGGCGGAGGGATTGAATGTTTGTGGAAAGGGTAACATACAAACGGGCTGCATTGTCCTGGATGGTGTTGAGCTTATTGTGTGTTGTTGGAGCTGCACTCATCCAGGCAAGTGGAGAGTATTCCATTACACTCCTGACTTGTACCTTGAGATGGTGGACAGGCTTTGGGGAGTCAGGAGGTGAGCTGCTCATTGTAGGATTCCTAGCCTTTGACCTGCTCTGTTAGCCACAGTATTAATATGGCTAGTCCTGTTCAGTTTCTGATCAATGGTAACCCCAGGATGTTGATTGTGGGAGATTCAGCGATGGTGATATAATTGAATGTCAAGGGGCGATGGTTAGATCATCTCTATTAGGAGATGGTCATTGCCTGGCACTTGTGTGGTGCAAATGTAACTTGCCACTTGTTGGATTGTTGGATTTGTTTATTGTCACGTGTACCGAGGTACAGTGAAAAGTATTTTTCTGCAAGCAGCTCAACAGATCATTAAGTACATGAAAAGAAAAGGAAATAAAAGAAAATACATAATAGGGTAACACAAGGTACACAATGTAACTAGATAACACCAGCATCGGGTGAAGCATACAGGGATGTAATGTTAATGAGGTCAGTCCATAAGAGGATCGTTTAGGAGTCTGGTAACAGTGGGGAAGAAGCTGTTTTTGCGTCTGTTTGTACGTGTTCTCAGACCTCTGTATCTCCTGCCAAATGGAAGAAGTTGGAAGAGTGAGTAAGCCAGGTGGGAGGGGCCTTTGATTATACTGCCCGCTTTCCCCAGGCAGTGGGAGGTGTAGATGGAGTCAATGGATGGGAGGCAGATTTGCGTGATGGACTGGCTATGTTCACGACTCTCTGATGTTTCTTGAGGTCTTGGGCTGAGCAGCTGCCATACCAGGCTGTGATGCAGCCAGATAGGATGCTTTCGATGGTGCATCTGTAAAAGTTGGTAAGAGTTAATGTGGACATGCCGAATTTCCTTAGTTTCCTGAGGAAGTATAGGCGCTGTTGTGCTTTCTAGGGGCTTTTCACAGTAACTTCATTAAAGCCTACTTGTGACAATAAGCGATTATTATTATTATTATTGTTAGTAGCGTCGACGCGGGTGGATCAGGACACATTTTTGGAGATGTGTACCCTAGGAATTTGAAACTGCGAACCATCTCCACCTCGGCCCCATTGATGCTGACAGGGGTGTGCACAGTGCTTTGCTTTCCGAAGTCAATGACCAACTCTTTAGTTTTGCTGGCATTGAGAGATAGATTGTTGTCGCTGCACCACTCCACTAGGTTCTCAATCTCCCTCCTGTATTCTGACTCGTCGTTATTCGAGATCCAGCTCACTCTGTTCATATCGTCAGCAAACTTGTAGATGGAGTTGGAACCAAATTGTCAGCCAAAGCCTGGATATTGTCCACGTGTTGATACATTTGGACATGGACTGCTTCATTATCTGAGGAATCGCAAATGGTGCTGAACATTGTATAGTCATCTGCAAACATCCCCACTTCTGACATTATGATGGAAGGGAGGTCATTGATGAAGCAGCTGAAGACCATTAGTCCTATGACACTATCCTGAGGAACTCTTGCAGTGATGTCCTGGAGCTGAGATGATTGACCTCCAACAACCATGACCATTTTCCTTTGTGTCAGGTATGACTCCAATGAGCGGAGAGTTTTCTCCTTGATTCCCATTGACTCCAGTTTAGCGAGGGCTCCTTGATACCATACTTGGTCAAATGCTACCTTGATATCAAGGGTAGCCACTCTCACCTCACCTCTGGCATTCAGCTCTTTTGTCCATGTTTGAGCCAAGGCTGTAATGAGGTCAGGAGCTCAGTGATCCTGACAGAACCCAAACTGAGCATCTGTGAGCAGGTTAGTGCTGAGTTAGTGCTGCTTGATAGCACTGTTGATGACTCCTTCCATCACTTTGCTGATGATGGAGAGTAGACTGAAATGCTGTAATTGGCTTGGTTGGATTTGTCCTGTTTCTTGTGTACAGAACATACTGGACATTGCCGCTTAGATACCGTGTTTTAGCTGAACTGGAACAGCTTAACTAGAGGTGCGTCAAGTTCTAGAGCACAAATCTTCAGTACTATTGCTGTAATATTGTCAGGGCCTTTGCAGTATCCAGTTCCTTCAGACATTTCTTGATATCACGTGGAGTGAATCATATTGGCTGAAGATTGACGTCTGTGGTGCTGGGCACCTTCGGAGGAGACCAAGATGAGGAGGTGAGAATGACCACTGAGCCATGGCAGACACCGAGACCTACATCTAACAATTTTCAAGCCTCTATCTTTACACTTCACTTACCAACAACAATGAACCTGTACCTTGGCCTATCAATGGCAATTAGACTTTATGACCTCAAAGGGGATAATCATTGTGCATTGAAAATCAGACCTGTCATGACAAAAAATAACACTACATTGTGAGCAATGTCATGATAAATACATGCTGCTTAAGGAACGTCATAAGATATTCAATGATCACATGGGATAAGAGCAGGTCAGGCAACCGTTGCTCTCAATGTCATTATGAATGAAGAAAGTTGGCTTATATTGTCCAGGTAGGCCTTCAAATTGCCTTGTGGTGCGACTTAACTGGTTCTTCAATTATTCTGGTCATTTTCCTTCAATGCTCTAACTGGAAGGCCATTTCAGGGATTGGTACTTTTGTATGAGGAGGAATTTCCTGATATCAGCGTCTTGACAGGGTGAATGTGGAAAAGATGTTTCCTCTTGTGGGAGAACTAAAAACTGGGGGTCACTGTTTAAAAATGAGGGGTCACCTATTTAAGGCAGAGATGAGGAGCAATATTTCCTCTGAGGGTCGTGAGTCTTTTGCAACTCTAATCCTCAAAATATGGTGGAGGCAGAGCCCTTGAATAATTTTAAGACGGGGTAGATAGCTTCTTGATAAGCAGGAGGGTAAAAGGTTATCGGGGGTAGGTGGGAATGTGGAGTTGAGGCTAAAATAAGACCAGCCATGGTGGAACGGGCTCGAGGGGCCGAATGATCTACTCCTCCTACTTGGTAAGCTGGTAAGGCCTCTGTTCCCTTTATGTGTTCCCAAATACCCACTCTCTGACTAATAAAGCCTTTCGAACAATTCCTGTGATTTTTCATCCACTACTCAATTCCAGGCATGACTCATTCTTTGCGGAAGACAAATCAGGCCGAGATGTTCCTTGGAGTTGCTCCTACTCTCAAGAATTTCAGTCCATGTTCACACTGTAAAATGATGTGGAGATGCTGACGTTGGACTGGGGTGAGCACAGTATGAAGTCTTACAACACCAGGTTAAAGTCCAACAGGTTTGTTTCAAATCACTAGCTTTCGGAGCACTGCTCCTTCCTCAGTTCCGCACAGTGGCTGGTTTAGCACAGTGGGTTAAATAGCTGGCTTGTAAAGCAGACCAAGGCCAGCAGTGCGGGTTCAATTCCCATACCAGCCTCCCCGAACAGGCGCCAGAATGTGGCGACTAGGGGCTTTTCAAGTAACTTCATTTGAAGCCTACTTGTGACAATAGGCGATTTTCATTTCATTTCACATGAGTAAGGCCTCAACCGGGACCTGGGATTCATGTCACATTACATTCACCCACCATCTGGCCTGGGCATGCAAAATCCTGCCAACTGTCCTGGTTTGAGACAATTCACACCTCTTTAATCTGGGATTACCCCTCTCTCTGGATCTGTAAAGACTTAATTACCTGCAAATGCTCACATTCAGAGTATCATCTTGCATCTTTGACTTTGTCTATACATATGTTTCTGGAACATACCTCTTCATTCACCTGAGGAAGGAGCAGTGCTCCGAAAGCTAGTGATTTGAAACAAACCTATTGGACTGTAACCTGGTGCTGTAAGACTTCTTACACTTTAAAATGACAGATCCTGTGGATAGTCTTCTTAAATCAGGCCTTAACTGGGCTACTGCACTACTTTATTTTCAGCTAACAGTATAAGAAGTCATTCCATTGAGCCTTATGTCCTGTAGCCCCAAGTTTATCTACAGTATATTGTGGTACAGAGGGGGGATGCCATCCTTCAGATGAAATATTAGGACCAAGGTCTCAACTGTTCATGTGGATTTAAATATTTACTTGAGAGCAAGAAGTTTATTGACGGCCAATATTCCTTCCTTAATCAATAATAAATCAATAATCACTCGTCCCATTGCTGTTTTCAAAATAGGGCTGCCTTGTCTTCATGACAATGCAGCGCCCCAGAATATTTTATTGAGCGCAAAGGATTAGAAATAACCAGAGAGATTTGAGAAGGTGCTACACACATGCAAACTCTATTTACCATTTCTTTTCATGTTTCAATCCCCTCACATTACTCTTTAACCAGTCTTATTGTCAGCGATTTCAACTGACCTATCGATCACAACTCTTACAAAGTAAGTCAGTCGGTGACTCAAAATCTCATTATACAGCAATTTAAATCACCACTTCTAGAGTGATATTACTGATGGGCCATGCAAAAATGTTCCGATGTGGAGAGTTATTGAACATTTCAACTAAATGATTCTATTAAAAGATTTCCCTGAGCAAAGTGGGAGCATTGCCAATTTTCTTTGCAAGGATATTCATGCCCTGCAGTCCTGCTGACCTCTCTGGTTCAGGTATCATATCAGCAAGCTTGTCACAGCTCCTGCCTTCCACAATGGGCTGTGGTAATGATACTACTGTTCCCAACCAGAATGGTAACGATTGGGTAATCCTTCTGTCAATCATCATTCTTGGGGCAGCACGGTGGCCTAGTGGTTAGCACAGCTGCAGGTTAGGTGGGGTTATGGGGTTACGGGGATAGGGTAGAAGAGTGGGCCTAGGTAGAATGCTCTCGGTAAACCAGATGGGCCAAAAGGCTTCAATTTGCGCTGTAAGGATTCTATGGATTCTATGAAGTTCCGTTTGACAATTTAAAATGCCAGGAGCGGGATTCTCCGACCCACCGGCAGGTCGGAGAATCGCAGGGGGGGGGGCGGCGTAAATCCCACCCGGCTGCCCCACGATATTCATCCGGCCCTCCAAAAATCCCATCAACGTGGATCGTTGAGCCTCGGAGAATGTCGAGGACCGGCACGGCGCAATGGGCCAAGGGGCCGCTCCAATTCTCCGTGCCGGATGGGCAGAAGTCCCGCCGACATGACCACGGGTCACACCAGCGTAAATCAAACCACCTATTTAACCGCGTCAACCTGTCGTGCTGGGGAGGAGAGGAGGGGGGGTTTGGGGATGGTGTGTGCAGGGGCGGGGTGGGGGGGGGGTGTCCGCCTGGCCATGTGCCAGCTGGCAACAGTCGCAACCATGCATCCCATGGCACCTGGCTGCGAGGGGGGGCAATGATGATATGTCATCTATCCCCCCCATCCCACCCCCCCCCCCCACCCCCTGCAGGCCGTTTAGTTTGGTCATCACCCAGTGATGTTGGCCACTGTGGTGGGAGCCGCACTTCTACATGTTGCCCTGGGGGAGCTAGAGCAGGAGCGTGCCAGGGAGGCGGCAGAGGCTGCCGCAGAGGAGCGTGCCTCAGGGAGGCAGGTGGCAGCCGCCCTGGCTGGAGGGCTGCCCACACGACAGGATGAGGGGGAGGAGGAGGAGGTGGTGGTGGTGCCACGGCGACGGAGACGCCCGATGAGGCCCCGTGTGTACTGGCCCCGCTTGTTGTACCAGGACCTCACGGACCGGGCATGCAGGGGGATGAGCCGGGAAACCATTGCCCATATCTGCCACCTGATGGCCTATATGCCATTGCGGACCATTACATCCAGTTCCCTGTGGACCGGGCCAGCCAGGATGCCCGGGCAGCGGGCTTCGCTGCCGTGGCCAGGATGCCCATGATCCAGGGGGAGAATGATGGGATGAACGTCGCCACCTGCGGATAACAGGGCCGCGTTTACGAATAGGAAGGGGACCTATTCTGTGGTCACCGCATGAGGATCCTGCACGTCTGCGCCCGGTACCCGGGCAGTGTACATGACTCATCCGTATTGAAGCGATCTTTCATCTCCACCATGTTCGAGGGACATCCCTCCCCGGCTGAGGGGCTGGTTGCTGGGCGACAGGGGTTATCCGTTGCGGTCGTGGCTGATGACGCTTATAGAGAGGCCACAGGCTGACGCGGAGAACCGCTACAGCGATGCCCTTACAGTGGCCAGGGGTGTGATAGAGAGGTGCTTTGGGCTGCTGAAGATGTGTTTCAGATGCCTGGACCTCTCTGGGGGGGCCCTCCAGTACCCGTCAGATAGGGTCGGCCGCATCGTTGTGGTCTGCTGCGTCCTGCACAACATAGCCCAGCAGAGGGGCGATGTGCTGCAGGCAGAGGAGGGGGAAGGGGATCAACAGCAAGATGAGGCGCAGACCTACCAGATGAGGAAGATGGGGGTAATGGTCAGGACAGACGGGCTGGACATGGACGGGAGGCTGCTCACCGTTACCGGCTGGGCCAGCGGGCACGGGACAGGCTGATAGCCGCCCGGTTCATTGGCTAGGAGAGCGTGGGAATCGCCGAGTATGGGCACAGACGGCACAGTACGGCAGCAGCCTACCAGCCTCAGCCCACCCGCATGCACACCACCCCTCTATTGCACATCCACCTGCAGCACAACGGGCCGTGCTCACACGGTCGCCGGTGGAAGCGTGTCTACTAGAGGCCATGGAGGATGATGATAACCCTCTGCGTTCTACATTGTTGGACAATGTCTGACCCATGGCCACAGTACCACCCTCCACCCGGACCGTCCCTGCATGCGGCCGTGACACTGCAGCGCGCGGTCCCGTCGTCTGCCCGGGGGGATGGCGAGGGCGACCCAGGGGGAGGGGGGCACACTCACCTGAGGCCGACGTTTTATTGCCCCTCACACACACACTGGCGTTCACCTCACACCACACCCCCGCACACATCCGACAGAGCACAAAGGCAGATTCTGCAGGTGTGAAAGTGATTTTAATAACAAACAGTTCATACACGTGCCCTAGCTTCAGAACTAATCTGTGCCCTGCACCCGTGCCAACGTACTCAGTGTCTACTTTTTTGGCCTTACGGGCCCTATGACTACGTCTAGGTGGCTCCCCAGACGGTACAGCAGCACTGGAGGTGGACTCCTGTGATTCCTGCCCTGTGACGAGGGACACTTTTGGTGGCCGTTTCCTGAGGCGGCCCGGCCTAGATGGGCCAGGCTGCGGCTCAGGTGACTGGGATGGCGAGCTGCCAGCCTGTCCTGCCCATTGCACACCAGATGGACCTGGGATGGAAGGGGAGGAGTCGGAGGTGTCACGGTGTTCCGGGACTGCCCCTGCAGGGGGACCCAGAAAGTGCCCCAGCAGCTCCTCCTCCCTCGGGGTGCCCAATGCCCCCCCCCCGACACCTGGCGCTGCCAGTCCTGGAGGCCTGCCCTGGTGTCAACAAGGGTCTGCAAGTTTGCAGCCATGGAGCTCAGGGAGTTGGCCATCCCTGTCTGTGTCTGGGCGACTCCAGCCAGCACCTGGGCAATGGCGCCGATGCCCTCAGTGAAGGCCTGCAGAGACTGGGCCATTGCCTGCTGAGACTGGGCCACGGCGTTGAGCGCCTCTGCGATCTGCTGCTGGCTCTGGCTCATGGCTGCCTGTGAGAGGGCAGCCATGTCCTGGGCCACAGACGCCGCCTGCACGGAAAGCCCCACACCTTGCACACTGCGACCCATGTCTGACACCATCGCACCCATTGTCTCCACCGCGGACGCCACCTGTGCAGTGTTAGTCTGGGTGGCACGCATGACCGGCACCACTACCTGCTTCTGCACGCGGGTGGACTCCTCCACCTTTTCCTGCAGCTGCTGCAAGCTGGCAGTCACCCCCTTCGGTCGTCCCTTGGTCCGTGACTGCATCGGGTCTATGGGTGGGTGTGGTAACTCCAGGAACCCGGGACCCGTCTGGGTGGCAGATGGTTGCCTGCGCCGGGCTGCCCTCCGACCACCCGGCCCCTCGGCTGCTCCTGCCTCCACCTGCTGAACCGGGACGGCTGTGTTGTGCGCACCAGTTAGTGTCCCAGATGACACATCGCTAAAGTGCCCAACCAAGGTGAGTATCTCTGCGATGGCGGAGGGTGTAGGAGATAGCAGTGGCACAATGGCGTGCTCCTCATCCAACCCAAGTGGAGTGGTAATTCCTGTCCATCCGTCCCCTGTGTGTGGGTGTCGGGTGCATCAGTGTCCTGGGCGTCGGTGTCCTGTGTGTTAGGGTCCTGTGTGTAAGGGTCCTGTGTGTTAGGGTCCTGTGTGTCGGTGGCCTGTGCGTCAGTTTCCTGTGTGTTAGGGTCCTGTGTGTTAGGGTCCTGTGTGTTAGGGCCTGTGTGGCAGTGTCCTATGCGTCAGTGTCCTGGGTCGGCTGCGACGGGGGCCTGTTGCTGTGGCTGGCTTCCTCGTCGCTGGGTGTGGCCTGTCGGCGTCGCTGCACTCGCACTAGATATGGCCGGCGTCCGCCTAATACTCCGGGTCTGTCCCTGGCTCGTGGCTGCTCTGGAAAGCCCTGGGGGCATCGCATGCCTGATGGCCTGGTCTGTTCCCCCTTCCCCCATATCCCCCCTCCTCCCATATCACCCCTCCCCCATATTCCCCTTCCCCCAAATCCCCCCCTTCTCCCATATCCCCCATATGGGGTCAGATGGGGGAAGGGGAATATGGGAGAAGAGGGGATATGGGGGAGGGGGAATATGGGGGAGGGGGAATATGGGGAAGGAGGGATATGGGGAAGGCGGGATACGGGATATGGGGAAGGGGGCTAAGGGGATATATGGGGGAAGGGCATATGGGGAGGGGGATATGGGAGAAGGGGTATATGGGGGAAGTGGGATATGCGGGAAGGGGGGATATGGGGGAATGGGGGGATATGGGAGAAGGGGGATATGGTGGAAGGGGGGATATGGTGCATTGGGGAATGTGGGGGAAGGGGGGATATGGGGGGAAGGGGGTTATGGGGGTATATGGGGGTGGAGGGAGGGGGGATTTGGGGGAAGGGAGATATGGGGAAGGGGATGTGGGGAAAGGGATATGGGGAAAGGGGGATACAGGGGAATGGGGATATGGGGAAGGGGGGATATGGGGAAAGGGGGTATGGGGGATATGGGGAAGGGGAATATGGGAAAAGGGGGATATGGGGGCAGGGGGATATGGGGAAGGGGATATAGGGAAGGGAAATATGGGGGAAGGGGGGATACGGGGAGGGGGGATATGGGGAAGGGGGATATGGGGAAGGGGGGATATGGGGGATAGGGGATATGGGGAAAGGGGGATATGGTGGAAGGGGGGATATGGGGAAGGGGATATGGGGAAGGGGGATATGGGTAAAGGGGGTATGGGGGATATAGGGGAAGGGGGATATTTGGGAGCGGGAATATGGGGAAGGGGAGAGATGGGGATATGGGGGTAGGGAAGATATGGGAGGATATGGGGATGGGTGTTATGGGGAATGGGGGATATGGGGGAGGGGGATATGGGGGAAGGGGATATGGGGGTAGGGGGGACATGGCAGAAGGGGGATATGGGGGGTTATGAGGGGTGGGGGAAGGGGGGATTTGGGGGAAGGGAGATATGGTGGAAGGGGATATGGGGGAAGGGGGATATGGCGGAAGGGGGATATGGGCGGTGGGGGAAGGGGGATTTGCTGGAAGGGAGATATGGGGAAGGGAATATGGGGGTATAGGGAAAAGGGATATGGGGGAAGGGGGGATATGAGGGAATGGGGATATGGGGAAGGGGGGTATGGGGGACGGGGTATATGGGGGAAGGGGATATGGGGAAGGGGGGATATCGTGGAAGGGGATATGGGGGGTTATGGGGGTGGGGGAAGGGGGGATTTGGGGGAAGGGTGATATGGGGAAGGGGATATGGGGGAAGGGGGGATATGGCGGAAGAGGGATATGGGCAGTGGGGGAAGGGAGATTTGGGGGAAGGGAATATGAGGGATATAGGGAAAGGGGATATGGGGGAAGGGGGATATGAGGGAATGGGGATCTGGTGAAGGGGGGATATGGATAAGGGGGATATGGGGGATGGGGGATATGTGGAAGGGGATATGGGGGAAAGGGGATATGGGGAAAGGGGGGATATGGGGGATGGGGGGATATGGGGTAAGGGGGATATGGGGGAAGTGGGGATATGGTGGAATATGGGGAAGGGGGATATGGGGAGGGGGATATGGGGGAAGGGGGATATGGGGAAGGGGATATGGGGGAAGGGGGGATATTGGGGAAGGGGGGATATGGGGAAAGGGGGGATATGGGGAAGCGGGGATATGGGGGAAGGGGGAATATGGGGATGGGGATATGGGGAAAGGGAGAGATGGGGGATATGGGGGAAGGGGCGATATGGGGGATATGGGGGAAGGGTGTTATGGGAAAAGGGGATATGAGGGAGGGAGATATGGGGAAGGGGATATGGGGGAAGGGGATATGGGGAAAGGGGGGATATGGCGGAAGGGGGATATGGGGGAAGGGGGGATTCGGGAGAATGGGAATATGGGGGAAGGGGGATATGGGGGGATATGGGGAAGGGGTTATATGGGGGAAGGGGATATGGGGGAAGGTGAATATGGGGATGCGGGGAAGGGGAGGGGATGCGGGGAAGGGGAAAGGGAGCGATCTCACTTGGCGCTGCGCGGCATGCAGCCATTTTGCTGGTTCTCCGGGGGGAGGGGGGGGGCGTCTTTTGTGCAGTGACGCCAGGCCGTTTTTGGCGCTGGGTTCGGGCCATCGCGCCGATCCATGGAGTATCCCGCCCCAGGTTGTAAAATGCACTGACCTGTCCTGCCAACAACTCACTGACCGGCACAGTGGTGCAATATTTCGCTTTCATTTGCAGCAGGTACCATGGTGGGTGGCAGTGTAAAATATTGCGAGGAGGCCCAGATTGGTTTTGCGTTGTTGAAAAACCAGGTTGCAATTGTGTACTCCAGCCATCAGTGGCTGCATTCCTGCCATGGCCTGTCATGATCTCATTTAAACACATTTGGATTTCATTATAAGGATGCCTTGCTGGAATGACCTCCCCATGCTAGATCATCAGGGTATGTCTGCATGTTATTAGAATGACATGTTTCCCAATGTATATAAACAGCATCTATCTGGCAACCTGTACTTGGCTCGTGACTTCAATGTTAATTTGCCTACCTTACATCGTGCAGTGGCAGTGGGAATCAGCGTCAGGCAGGCAGCACTGCATTGCCTGCAGGGGGTTCACAGTAAGTCTCTACCTACGGTAAGGCAAGGGTGGCTTTTAGTGGGCTTCAGGGCTAGGCCTGTATGGGGAAAGTGGGACAACTGGCTTCAGGCAAGGGAAAGGATTGCAGGGCATAGGTCCCAATGGGGGGGTACGAGTAGGGAAGGTTACACTAAGACACATGACAGAGAGGGGAGGGTGTGGGAGGGGGTTTAATGTCCTTCACTCTAGGCCAGGAGACAGCATGGGCACGATTGTGAATTTATACTCCCCGTGGACACAACTATTCTCGAAACATTTTCAGGAAAATAAGTCTCACTGAACCCAGAGAGTAAAACGAATCTTTTTCAAGGAAAACAACAAGGATTATGGGCTGGATTTCCATCCTGGAAGGCGGGCAACAGGATTTAGGAAAATTCCCTGTCTCAGCCGACCAGCCAGGAAAGATGGGATTTTCGATATGGGGGAGGCTGGGTGCAGCCTGCATTCGACCTGGAAGAACATTCGGACGAGGAAGCCACAGGGGTTGCGACGCACCTAGGCGAGCTGTTTAAACAGTCTTCCTTGGTGCTGTGGGTCTCCATCCCAGTTATAATGAAAAAAGTAAGTCCCTTTAGTCCTCATCCCAGCCAGAGACGCCAGTGCTTTTAGTTATGAAGACTTGAATCGTGATAATGTGAATCACTATCCTGCAGAAAAATATAGCCATTGGGCTGGATTCTCCGGTCTCCCAGCCACTGCGTGTTTCTCGGCGGAGCACCATTCGTTGGTAGCGGGATCCTCTGTTCCCGCGGCTTGTCAATGGGATTTTCCATGGAAGCCACCCCACGCCGCCGGGAAACCCACGGGCGAGATGCGCTGCTGGTGAGAACAGTGAATTGCAACGGCCAGAGAATCCTGACCAACCTTTCCTGGAAATTGACTATAACAGGCTTCACATAATGGACAATGAGCACGGAAAGCTAAAGAAAGATTGATGAGTTGCTGCATGGATACTAATCATGGTTTAAACAAAGGTTTCAGAATATAATTGGATGTCCTGCTTTTAAAAGAAGTTTCATAGGACAGTATGGCTCATCAGTACAATGAACTCTCCTCATCCCCCCGACAATGGGTGCAAAAGATTGAAGACATTGGAAAAGACCCTGCTCAGTGTCACAAGGAGACCTCAGAGAGAAAGATTTTGATTGATCATCGGGAGAAGAATCTACAACCATAGAAAAAGCCGCTATTTCTGATATAGTTGCTAGCATATTTGAGCAAGATATTGTTGAATTCTTTAGTTGCTGGAGCTAAAGATAACACATTTGAGTATTCTGATGATTACATATCAGTGAAGAATTTAACTGCTGGGAATAAAATAGCAAAGCAGCTGCTGCTGATTTTATTGACTATTATTTCCTTTTCTTATCCTGTTAAACCTGTAATCGTTTCCTGTCACCATTTTAATTTGCCTGCAACCATTTTGAATCTGAGCCCATGTTAAATCTGTATTGTGGGTGTAAGACAAACAAACCCCATTAAGCCTAACAGCATTTTGAATGAGTCAATTTTACAATTCGCTAGTTAAAAAAACAGTAAGTCGGGGTTTCTGTTTAACAAAGGGTGGAAACTACAATGTGTGAGGGTTCATTTCCTGCCAGTGAACGGGTTCATTCATGGGTGGCACGGTAGCACAGTGGCTAGCACTGTTGCTTCACAGCACCAGGGTCCCGAGTTCGATTCCCAGCTTGGCTCACTGTCTGTGCAGAGTCTGCACGTTCTCCTCGTGTCTGCGTGGGTTTCTTCCGGGTGCTCCGGTTTCCTCCCACAAGTCCCAAAAGACGTGCTTGTTAGGTGAATTGGACATTCTGAATTCTCCCTCTGTGGGACGGAGTGTGGCGACTAGAGATTTTTACAGTAACTTGATTGTAGTGTTAATGTAAGCCTACTTGTGACACTAATAAAGAGTATTATTATTTAATGTCTTCAAACAGTACAGGAACATATCTTGTCCACTTATGGGCTGCTCAGCACATTACACCATTCAATGAAAGAAAAATAGAGAGGTACAAACTGTTTACGTGCAAAGGAACACAGGGGTTGTAGCACAGTGAACCATCACTATTCTCATTTTCCCCTATCAGTCATGATGAATTGAAATTGGGTTCCGCAGGAATGGAATTAATGTCCTTGACTTGATGTCACCATTCATGCTTGTCCATGTCTGGAGCTAAAGGGAGCACAGTGATCAGGAGCGGCAACTTCCGAGGTTTCTCAGATGTGAAGGTGAGTGAGACATCAAGACAATGAAACATTTCCTAACACACAGCAAACATGTTGGAGGTATTCAGTCAGAAAACTGCCAAGGGATTTTTAGGAGCGAGGCGTCAAGGTGCCCCAGCAATGTTTCAGCACAGCAAACAAAGTGCTCTTCTTAACTTAAACAACACTTAATTGAAATGTTGAAGCAGAGCAGCTTAACGTAATACCCCTGTTTATCAATTGAATAAAATTCTAATGAGCTGAGATGAATGGAGTGTTCTTAACTACAGTCAGATCCCGTTTTTCTGTAGCTGAAACAATTCAATTGTATTTGCAGTCCTACTTCCCTGAAAATGTTTTGGGAATAGTTGTGTCCATGGGGAGCAGAAATTCTCAATGAGCAGCCCTTAATATTGACTCTTCTTTGTGGAAAAAGTTGGATTTAAACAGCACAGTCTCACTTTCTGATTGGGTGTTGGAGGTCTTGCTATGAGGAGGGCCTGTGTGATGCGCAATCAATTACACTCAAGACGAAGTGATTCCATAACTGAAGGCTTTAATCTACTAGAACTCTTCCCCAGCAGCTTCGGTACAGAAAGTGAAGGCTGCTGGGACGGCACCATCTCTTATACTCCGCCTGTCAGGGCGGAGCTACGTAACAACAGCCAATGGTAGACTCCTGGATCTAACCAATGGTCATCAGCCTCTTAGGTACCGCAATACCTGGTACTACCACATTCACCCCCTGTTACAAAAGAGTCGGGCGGGGGTGGTGGCCAGTGTTAACAGTCACCTTTAGCATGGTATGACCAGGTATGGAGGTACCGTGGTGTCGAGGATATTTACAAAGTGTTCACAGTGAAGCAATCAGTCGATCGGGTGGCCTGGTCGTCCTTCTGGAGCGTCTGGGCTTCGGTGGTGATTCTGGTGGGGGTCCCGGTGGTTGCGACTCCGGGAGTGTGGTTTCGTCCTCCCTGGTAGCCTTGTCACCCCTAGGCGGCGCTGTTGGGGCAAAAGGTTGACACGGGGGGTGGGGGGGGGGCCTGTAGTGGGCGTCGGTGGGTGGTCGGGCCTAGGCAGGAACGGTGGGAGTACTGACCCTCCAGTGAGGTGCTGTGGGGGAGGTGGGGGTGGGAGCAATGTTTCGGGTGCGCGTGGGGTTCCGGCGGGCGCCAGGTCCCGAAGGGAGACTGTATCTTGCCAGCCGTCAGGGAACGCCACGTAGCCGTACTGGGGGTTAGCGTGCAGCAGGTGGACCCTCTCGACCAACGGGTCCAACTTGTGCGCTCGCACGTGCTTCCGAAGCAGGGTGGGTCCGGGTGTCACTAGCCAGGTTGGGAGTGAGGTCCTGGAGGAGGACTTCCTGGGGAAAACAAGGAGACGTTCATGAGGTGTCTGATTTGTGGTTGTACAGAGCAGCGACCGGATGGCGTGGAGGGCCAGCGGGAGGACTTCTTTCCAGCGTGAGACTGGGAGATCCCTGGACCGTAGGGCCAGTAGAACAGTCTTCCAGACACTTCCGTTCTCCCTCTCTACCTGCCCGTTTCCCCGGGGTTTGTAACTGGTCGTCCTGCTCGAGGCGATGCCCCTGCTGAGCAGGAATTGACGCAGTTCGTCGTTCATAAAGGAGGACCCCCTATCACTGTGTATGTACGCGCGGAAACCGAACAGTGTAAAGATACCCTGGAGGGCCTTGATGACGGTGGTTGTGGTCATGTCTGGGCAGGGGATGGCGAATGGGAACCGGGAGTACTTGTCAATCATGTTCAGGAAGTACGTGTTGCGGTCGGTGAAGAGGAGGGGGTTTTTGAAATCCATGCTGAGGCGTTCAAAGAGACGGGAAGCCTTTATCAGGTGCACCCTCTCTGGCCGGTAGAAGTGCGGTTTGCACTCTGCGCAGATTTGGCAGTCCCCGGTGACTGACCTGACCTCCTCGATGGAGTAGGGCAGGTTGCGGGTCTTGACAAAATGGAAAAAGCGAGTGACCCCCGCGTGGCAGAGGTCCTCGTGGAGGGCTCGGAGGCGGTCCACTTGTGCAGTGGCACACGTGCCGCGGGACAGGGCATCAGGAGGATCGTTTAGCTTCCCCGGACGGTACAAGATCTTGTAGTTGAAGGTGGAGAGTTCTATCCTCCACCGCAATCTTGCCCCGCTATGCATTATCGAACATGAAGGCAATCGACCGTTGGTCCGTGAGGAGAGTGAATCTCCTGCCGGCCAGGTAATGCCTCCAGTGTCACACAGCTTCTACTATGGCTTGTGCCTCTTTTTCGACCGAGGAATGGCGAATTTTGGAAGCATGGAGAGTACGGGAGAAGAAAGCCACGGGCCAGTCCGCTTGGTTGAGGGTGGCCGCCAGAGCTACGTCGGACGCGTCGCTCTCGACCTTGAAGGGGAGAGACTCGTCGATGGTGCGTATCGTGGCCTTTGCAATGTCTGCTTTGATGCGGCAGAAGGCCTGGCGGGCCTCTGTCGACAGGGGGAAGGTTGTGGACTGGATTAGGGGTCGGGCTTTGTCTGCGTAGTTGGGGACCCACTGTGCATAATAGCTGAAAAACCCAAGGCAGCGCTTCAGGGCCTTGGGGCAGTGAGGGAGGGGGAACTCCATAAGGGGGCGCATGCGCTCAGGGTCGGGGCCTATAACTCCACTTCACACTACGTAGCCTAGAATGGCTAGACAGTCGGTGCTAAACACGCATTTATCCTTATTGTATGTCAGGTTAAGGATTTTCGCGGTCTGGAGAAATTTGCGGAGGTTGGTGTCGTGGTCCTGCTGGTCATGGCCGCAGATGGTGCCCTTATCCAGATACGGGAACGTTGCGCATAAGCCGCACCGGTCACCCATTCGGTCCATCTCTCGCTGGAAGACCGAGACCCCATTAGTGACACCAAAGGGAACTCTTAAAAATTGATAGAGCCGCCCATCTGCTTCAAAGGCAGAGTACTGGCGGTCACTATTACAGAGGGGTAGCTGGTGGTAGGCGGACTTGAGATCCACCGTGGAGAAGACCTTGTATTGTGCGATCCTGTTTACCAGGTCGGCTATACGGGGGAGAGGGTACGCATCCAGCTGCGTAAACCTGTTGATGGTCTGGCTGTAGTCAATGACCATCCGATGCTTCTCCCCGGTCTTTACCACCACTACTTGAGCTCTCCAGGGACTGTTGCTCGCTTCGATGACCCCTTCCCCCATCAGCCTTTGGACCTCCTGGGCACTGTACCGCCTGCTCCTGGTGGCGACGGGTTTGCAATCCGGGGTGAGGTTCGCAAACAGGGAAGGCGGGTCGACCTTAAGGGTCGCGAGGCCGCAGACAGTAAGGGGCGGTATAGGGCCGCCAAATTTAAAGGTCAGGCTTTGCAAATGGCATTGGAAGTGCAGCTCCAGGAGGGTAGCCGTGCAGAGGTGCGGCAGGACATGCAGGCAGAAATTGTCGAATATCCTGCCTTGGACAGTGAGGTTCGCTAGGCAGAACCCCTTTATCTCCACCAAGTGTGACCCGGAGGCCAGGGAGATCCTTTGATTTACAGGGTGGGTTACAAGTGAACAGCGGCTTACCGTGTCGGGGTGAACAAAGCTTTCCGTGCTCCCAGAGTCAATCAGGCAAGACGTCTCATGGCCGTTGATGAAGACCGTCGTTGTAGCTGTTGCGAGTGTCCGGAGTCGTCTTTGGTCCAGTGTCACCGAGGCTAGATGAAGCAATTGCGAGTTCTGATCGGACAGCGTGTAGTCGGCCGTGATGGGGGCCTGGGGCCCCATCCAAGATGGCGTCACCCATGGGTCGCACATGGTGTCCGTGGATGAACAAGATGGCGGCGGCGATGGCCAAAACGCGGTGCCCACCTGTCCAGCGTGGTGTCCGGGGGGGGCAAGATGGCCGCGCCCGTGGGTCGCACGTGGCCCTAGGATAGGGGGGTGGCGGTGAGCGCTGGCCGGTCGGGGCCTGAAGGGGGGGTTGCTGTGGCAGTCCATAGTCGCTGGAGACCACGGCTACGGCGCGGGGCTGGCAGACCCCCACAAAGTGGCCCTTCTTGCCACACCCTTTGCAGGTGGTGGTGCGGGCCGGGCAGCGCGGGCGGGGATGATTCGCCTGCCCGCAGAAGAAACAGCGGGGCCCGGCGGCATTTGCAGGCCGTCTCGTACGCAGGCTTGCGGGGTCAGGGGGAAGGTCTGTGGGGCTGCCGCTGCGGGGTGCCACGCAGCCCAGGGGGCTGCCGCGGTCGGGCGCATAGGACTGCGCGTTTCTGTAGGCAACGTCCATTGACCCTGCCAGGCCCGTGCCTCTCTAAGTCCCAGGGTGTCCCTTTCTAGGAGTCTTCGGCGGATATCTGGAGAGCTCATACCTGCTCCAAAAGCATCCCTGATTAAAAGTTCCGTGTGCTCGCTCCCCGAAACTTGCAGGCAGCCACAATTTCGGCCCAGCACCAGTTGCGCCCGGTAGAAATCTTCCAACGATTCCCCGGGGCTTTGCCGTCTAGTCGCAAGCAGGTGACGAGCGTAGACCTGATTTACAGGGCGGATATAATGTCCTTCTAGCAGTTCGACCGCGGCATCATAGTTCTCCGCCTCCTCGATAAGGGTGTAGATCCCAGGGCTGACCCTTGATCGCAGGAGATGCATTTTCTGTCCTTCTGTGGGGGTGCCTCCAGCCATCTCGAGGTAGCCTTTAAAGCACGCCAGCCAGTGTTTAAAAATTGCAGCCGGTTCCGGGTGCGGCGATGACCAGCTGAGTCGCACGTTTCGGCAGCTCCCTGTGAAACGGACTTTTGGGCTCTTGATAGGAGCCCCAACGGCAATTTTGACGGCTAAAAACACTGTGCGGTAAACCAGAAGGGAATCCCCCCTGGATACGGATGGAAAAAGGAGGAGAGAGTGGCCAGATTGCAGTGGATCCTTTAGAACAGCGGCAAGGAAGGCAAGCAAAAACCAAGATGGCGTCGGAAGGTGGCAGTTTAACATGGGGCCCTGAACAACAAGAGTTCTTGAAATGCTGTGTGGAAGAGATAAAAAAGGAAATGAAGAAAGAGCTGTTGGCCCCGATACTACAGGCGATCGAAGGGCTAAAGGAGGAACAAAAGACCCAGGAGCGGGAGCTTCGGGTCGTGAAGGCAAAGGCAGCCGAGAATGAGGACGATATACAGGGCCTGGTGGTGAAGACGGAGACGCAGGAGGCACATCAGAAACGATGTGTGGAAAGGTTGGAGGCACTGGAAAACAACGCAAGGAGGAACAACCTGAGGATTCTTGGTCTTCCTGAAGGTGTGGAGGGAGCGGACGTCGGGGCATATGTGAGCACGATGCTGCACTCGTTAATGGGAGCGGAGGCCCCGGCGGGTCCGTTGGAGGTGGAGGGAGCATACCGAGTGATGGCGCGAGGACCGAGAGCAGGAGAAATTCCCAGAGCCATAGTGGTGAGATTCCTCCGTTTTAAGGATAGAGAAATGGTCCTTAGATGGGCGAAGAAAACTCGGAGCAGTAAATGGGAGAACGCGGTGATCCGCGTTTATCAAGACTGGAGTGCGGAGGTGGCGAGAAGGAGGGCGAGCTTTAATCGGGCCAAGGCGGTGCTTCATAAAAAGAAGATAAAATTTGGAATGCTGCAACCGGCAAGACTGTGGGTCACATATCGAGGGAGGCACCACTACTTTGAGACGGCGGATGAAGCGTGGACTTTTATTGTGGAAGAAAAACTGGAATGAGCGGGTTATTAAAAAGAACGTTCGAACAAAGTGGTGGGGCGAATGTGGGGGGCAAAGAGGGGTTTTATGTACTAATCCTGCGATGTGGTAACTTTTCTCTCTCCCACAGGTGGTGATGGGGGGAGGAGGGGAGGTGGAGGAGATGGGGCGTTGGCCATTGGGGGCGGGGCCAAGGGAGAAGTGCGGGCTTGGTTCCCGCGCTATGATAATCATGGCGGGAATAGAGAAGCAGGAAGGAGGGGGCGTCGCACGGTGCGAGCCGAGGTCACGGGGGGAAGCCGAGGTCAGCCAGAGTTTGCTGACTTCTGGGAGCAACATGGGGGGAGTAATTACGCTAGCGGGGGATCTAGCGGGGGGGGGGGGGGGGGAATTACTGGGTTGCTGCTGCTGGGGAGAGGGGGGAGCTGGTATGGGAGAGGATGAGCGGGGGGGCACCGCCTGGGGGAGATACAGCTGCGTGGGAACTGGGTGAGGAGCTGGAAAAAGGGGATGGCTAATCGACAAGGGGGGGGGTAGGAAGCCCCCCAACTCGGCTGATCACGTGGAACGTGAGAGGGCTGAACGGGCCGATAAAGAGGGCACGGGTACTCGCACACCTTAAGAAACTTAAGGCAGATGTGGTTATGTTACAGGAAACGCACCTGAAACTGATAGACCAGGTTAGGCTACGCAAAGAATGGGTGGGGCAGGTGTTCCATTCGGGGCTAGATGCGAAAAACAGGGGGGTGGCTATATTAGTGGGGAAGCGGGTAATGTTCGAGGCAAAGACTATAGTGGCGGATAACGGGGGCAGATACGTGATGGTGAGTGGCAAACTACAGGGGGAGACGGTGGTTTTGGTAAACGTATATGCCCCGAACTGGGATGATGCCAATTTTATGAGGCGGATGCTAGGACGCATTCCGGACCTAGAGATGGGAAAGCTGATAATGGGGGGAGATTTTAATACGGTGTTGGAACCAGGGCTGGATAGGTTGAAGTCCAGGACTGGAAGGAGGCCGGCAGCAGCCAAGGTGCTTAAAGATTTTATGGAGCAGATGGGAGGTGTAGACCCGTGGAGATT
This sequence comes from Scyliorhinus torazame, assembly GCF_047496885.1. Lineage (NCBI taxonomy): Eukaryota > Metazoa > Chordata > Chondrichthyes > Carcharhiniformes > Scyliorhinidae > Scyliorhinus > Scyliorhinus torazame. The sequence goes on from NC_092723.1 coordinate 123,233,671, forward strand.
TAGCAGACCTAGGAGTAAGGAGTTCTCGTTTTTCTCCTATGTCCATAAAGTCTACTCGCGAATAGACTTTTTTGTGCTGGGTAGGGCATTGATCCCGAAGGTGAGGGGAACGGAGTATACGGCTATAGCCATTTCGGATCACGCTCCACACTGGGTGGACTTGGAGAGAGGGGAGGAAACAGGAGGGCGCCCACCCTGGAGAATGGACATGGGACTAATGGCAGATGAGGGGGTGTGTCTAAGGGTGAGGGGGTGCATTGAAAAGTACTTGGAACTCAATGATAATGGGGAGGTCCAGGTGGGAGTGGTCTGGGAGGCATTGAAGGCGGTGGTTAGAGGGGAGCTGATATCAATAAGGGCACATAAAGGGAAGCAGGAGAGTAAGGAACGGGAGCGGTTGCTGCAAGAACTTTTGAGGGTGGACAGACAATATGCGGAAGCACCGGAGGAGGGACTGTACAGGGAAAGGCAAAGGCTACATGTAGAATTTGACTTGCTGACTACAGGCACTGCAGAGGCACAATGGAGGAAGACACAGGGTGTACAGTACGAATATGGGGAGAAGGTGAGCAGGTTGCTGGCACACCAATTGAGGAAAAGGGGAGCAGCGAGGGAAATAGGGGGAGTGAGGGATGAGGAAGGAGAGATGGAGCGGGGAGCAGAGAGAGTGAATGGAGTGTTCAAGACATTTTATAAAAAATTATATGAAGCTCAACCCCCGGATGGGAGGGAGAGAATGATGGGCTTCTTGGATCGGCTGGAATTTCCCAAGGTGGAAGAGCAGGAAAGGGTGGGACTGGGAGCACAGATCGAGGTAGAAGAAGTGGTGAAAGGAATTAGGAGCATGCAGGCGGGAAAGGCCCCGGGACCGGATGGATTCCCAGTCGAATTCTATAGAAAATATGTGGACTTGCTCGCCCCGGTACTGACGAGGACCTTTAATGAGGCAAAGGAAAGGGGACAACTGCCCCCGACTATGTCTGAAGCAACGATATCGCTTCTCTTAAAGAAGGAAAAGGACCTGCTACAATGCGGGTCCTATAGACCTATTTCCCTCCTAAATGTAGATGCCAAGGTCCTGGCCAAGGTAATGGCAATGAGAATAGAGGAATGTGTCCCGGGGTGGTCCACGAGGACCAAACTGGGTTTGTGAAGGGGAGACAGCTGAACACGAATATACGGAGGTTGTTAGGGGTAATGATGATGGCCCCACCAGAGGGAGAAACGGAGATAGTAGTGGCGATGGATGCCGAGAAAGCATTTGATAGAGTGGAGTGGGATTATTTGTGGGAGGTGTTGAGGAGATTTGGTTTTGGAGAGGGGTATGTTAGATGGGTGCAGCTGTTGTATAGGGCCCCAGTGGCGAGCGTGGTCACGAATGGACGGGGATCTGCATATTTTCGGCTCCATAGAGGGACAAGGCAGGGATGCCCTCTGTCCCCATTATTGTTTGCACTGGCGATTGAGCCCCTGGCGATAGCGTTGAGGGGTTCCAAGAAGTGGAGGGGAGTACTTAGGGGAGGAGAAGAGCACCGGGTATCTTTGTATGCGGACGATTTGCTACTATACGTGGCGGACCCGGCGGAGGGGATGCCAGAAATAATGCGGATACTTGGGGAGTTTGGGGATTTTTCAGGGTATAAATTGAACATGGGGAAAAGTGAGTTGTTTGTGGTGCATCCAGGGGAGCAGAGTAGAGAAATAGAGGACCTACCGCTGAGGAAGGTAACAAGGGACTTTCGTTACCTGGGGATCCAGATAGCTAAGAATTGGGGCACATTGCACAGGTTAAATTTAACGCGGTTGGTGGAACAGATGGAGGAGGATTTCAAGAGATGGGATCTGATATCCCTGTCAATGGCAGGGAGGGTGCAGGCGGTTAAGATGGTGGTCCTCCCGAGATTCCTCTTTATGTTTCAGTGCCTCCCGGTGGTGATCACGAAGGCTTTTTTTAAAAGGATTGAAAAGAGCATCATGGGTTTTGTGTGGGCCGGGAAGACCCCGAGAGTGAGGAAGGGATTCTTACAGCGTAGCAGGGATAGGGGGGGGCTGGCACTACCGAGCCTAAGTGAGTATTATTGGGCCGCTAATATTTCAATGGTGAGTAAGTGGATGGGAGAGGAGGAGGGAGCGGCGTGGAAGAGATTAGAGAGGGCGTCCTGTAGGGGGACTAGCCTACAGGCTATGGTGACAGCCCCATTGCCGTTCTCACCGAGGAACTACACCACAAGCCCGGTGGTGGTGGCTACACTGAAGATTTGGGGACAGTGGAGACGGCATAGGGGAAAGACTGGAGCCTTGGGGGGGTCCCCGATAAGAAACAACCATAGGTTTGCCCCGGGGGGAATGGATGGGGGATATGGAATGTGGAAAAGAGCAGGAATAACGCAACTGAAAGATCTGTTTGTGGATGGGAAGTTCGCGAGTCTGGGACCGCTGACCGAGAAATATGGGTTGCCCCAAGGGAATGCATTCAGGTATATGCAACTGAGGGCTTTTGCGAGGCAACAGGTGAGGGAATTCCCGCAGCTCCCGACACAAGAGGTGCAGGACAGAGTGATCTCAAAGACATGGGTGGGGGATGGTAAGGTGTCAGATATATATAGGGAAATGAGGGACGAAGGGGAGACTATGGTAGATGAACTAAAAGGGAAATGGGAAGAAGAGCTGGGGGAGGAGATCGAGGAGGGGCTGTGGGCAGATGCCCTAAGCAGGGTAAACTCGTCGTCCTCGTGTGCCAGGCTAAGCCTGATTCAGTTTAAGGTATTACACAGGGCACATATGACTGGAGCACGGCTCAGTAAATTTTTTGGGGTGGAGGATAGGTGTGCGAGGTGCTCGAGAAGCCCAGCGAATCATACCCATATGTTTTGGTCATGCCCGGCACTACAGAGGTTTTGGATGGGGGTGACAAAGGTGCTTTCAAAAGTAGTAGGAGTCCGGGTCGAACCAAGCTGGGGGTTGGCTATATTTGGGGTTGCACAAGAGCCGGGAGTGCAGGAGGCGAGAGAGGCCGATGTTTTGGCCTTTGCGTCCCTAGTAGCCCGGCGCAGGATATTGCTAATGTGGAAAGAAGCCAAGCCCCCGGGGGTGGAGACCTGGATAAATGACATGGCGGGGTTTATAAAGCTAGAGCGGATTAAGTTCGTCCTAAGGGGGTCGGCTCAAGGGTTCACCAGGCGGTGGCAACCGTTCGTCGAATACCTCGCAGAAAGATAGACGGAATGGGAAAAAGAAGGCAGCAGCAGCAGCCCAGGATCGGGGGGGGGGGGGGGGGGGGGAGGTGGGGGGGCGGGGGGGGGGGGGAGGAGGAACCAGAAGGACTCTCAAGGTTGTTAATATATACTGTATAGTATGTATAGGTCGTTGCTACAGATAATTATATATTGGACTGTTAAATTATATTTTTGGAGAGTGTTACTTGTGACAAGGCAGTTGCCAATTAGGGCGAGTTTCCATTTTTGTTATTTATTATTTATTCATTTTTTGTTTATAAAATAGGTCATTGTTATTTGTGTTGTTATAATATTGTGTAAAGAATGCACAATGTACTGTGTTGGTTGACCAAAAATTTTCAATAAAATATTTAATAAAAAAAAAAATTAAAAAAAAAAAAAAAAAAAAATTGCAGCCGAGTTCTCTGCGTGGGGGCTGAGTTGAAGGCACTCCGGTTTGATTCGGAGATCCATCCTTCCAGCTTAAGTCTAGTAGATTAAATTGATGCGCAATCAATTACACTCAAGACAAAGTGATTCCATAACTGAAGGCTTTAATCTACTAGAACTTGTTCCCCAGCAGCTTCGGCACAGAAAGTGAAGGCTGCTGGGACGGCACTGTTTCTTATACTCCGCCTGTCAGGGCAGAGCTACGTACAACAGCCAATGGTAGACTCCTGGGTCTAACCAATGGTCATCAGCCTCTTAAGTACTGCAATACCTGGTACTACCACACTGTGTTACTGCATTTCGGCCAAACAGGGGAAGCACTCAACTCCAGTTTCAGGAAAATTCTCTGAAAAGGGCACTGAGTGCCTAGATTCAGATTATAGGACCTGAGACCTGAGTAAGGGACAGCACGGGGCCAAACCTGTTGGGATTAGAAGCCATGTCAAGAAGAGATCCAGAGGGTAAGCTTTTGTAATATTTTGTTTGCAAGTTCCTCATGGGGCAGGAGGTCTGGGGATCGTTGGTCTTCCCTGACCTGTGCTTCTATCCCCAGCTTCTATTCTCCTTCCAAGTCCTTGCCAGGGTTCTTCCACCCCCGCCACACCACACCCTACCCCCTCCCCTTCCAATGACCTCCCAATGCCCTCCTCTCCTTTCCCAATCCAAGCCAGGTCCCCTGTAACTTTCCAACCCTTTCACTTAGGAACTTGATAAGCAACGCTCCTAATGAGATTCACCATAAGAATCAAACAAGCCTTCCTGTTACCACTGCCAATAAGCTGCAATTCCCTCCCTAATCTACTCTTACCTCTCTTCTTTAAGCTGCCCCTATCTTTGAACAAAATTTTAGTCCTCTGTCCTAATATCGCCTGATGCAGCTCAGCGTCAAAGCCTGCCCAATAATTGCTTCTGTGGAGAACCTTGAGGCATTTTCTAAATCTGCTACATAAATTCATTTTTTTGTTGGAGAAGCTAATGCTTTTGGATTTGATCAAGAGTTGCTAAAAAACACCAGGGGGAATAGAAACAAAGTGGAATATGGGTTTCTGTGATTGCTTAGAGGATAGCCAACTGCCAGTGGTGAAGCTGTGAAGAGCAGGAGAATCCATTGTTTGACCTCTGGCCCATATAAAGTTAATTAGTTCAAACTAAGTCGACTAATTTAGCTCATGCAATAGAATAGGCCAAGAACACAGCTTGTCCCCACCCCCAGATGATGTGAGACTCCGAGAAATCAATGGCTTGTAGGCAATTATGAGATGAACATGTTTTGTACATGTTTTAAATGCTGGTGAACACTTTCTTGTTCAGCATTTAAAATACAAGTCGGGGTGGCATGTGGCGCAGTGATTAGCACTGGGACTGCGGCGCTGAGGACCTGGGTTCGAATCCCGGCCCTGGGTCACTGTCCGTGTGGAGTTTGCACATTCTCCCCATGTCTACGTGGGTTTCACCCCACAGCCCAAAGATGTGCTGGTTAGGCCGATTAGCCACGCTAAATTGCCCCTTAATTCGAAAAGAAAAATAATTGGCTTCTCTAAATTTATTTAAAAAAAGATTGAAGTAAAATTCAAGTAGTAACCATTGTTACATTATCGTTTTGCAGGGTGGGAATAAAATATTTTACAAGTACAGTCAGTGGCTGAATTGGAGGTGACTTAGATCACATAGTGGGGGTTCAGTTTTCACAGCTACCTGCCAATTTAGTTTTCAGCTGCACCAATGAATATTTCATACATCCTTGTATTCGTATAAGAGCTTATTGATGACACAATACTTTCAAAGTATTGGATTCGGCTATAAATAAGTTGAGGGCTCATCTCAGATATAACGCTGCATGATGAATAAGGCTGTCATCCCATTGTAGCTCAGAAATAACTGTTGGACATTCTGGGCACAAGCAGCATGTGTTACCGAATGAATGAACTTGTAACAGCTGACAACTGGACCATTTAGACAACTGCGCATGTGAGGGGCAGGGATGTAAAGATGCACTTTCATAGACTTCATAAGCGAACACAAAAGGTATTTATTAATTAGAATTATACAGCAGCCGCATGGCTGTAGTTTGCTCGCAAAATGCCTCTGTCTAGAAGTCATTCTCACCATGGGGTGATTCCACTCTCTTGAGTCCTGATTGGTCACCCAGGCCATGTGACCCTTACTCTGCTGTGTTGCCCTTAAAGGGGCAATCACCAAATCCCTCCCCATTTAAGACTCTTATACAATATTCAATAACTATTTCACTCAGTCCTAAATACTAACTAAACTAAATGTACATAAGTTGGATAATTATAAATGTAGTCTTTGAGGGGGTTTTCAGTTCCTTGTAGAGTGGTGTAATTCTGTAGTCTGAGATACTTCCACAGGAGTAACATTAAGAGGAGCTGCAATAATGGTTACCTCTTCTGACACAGGCAGTTCATTGCTACTTGCTTCTACTGAGTCATCACTTATGTCGATAACAGGTCAATCAGGTACTTTACGGGTTCAAAATTATTTCTTGATGGAAACACTGACTGCTGAAGCGTCTCTCTACTCCTCAAGTGGCCCATGTGTTTACAAATGAATTGTCCCTCCATATCCACTTAGTATGAAAGGGGTCCAGTCTTAGAGACATACAATTCCGGGAATCCAACTTGATCCACTACTGAAGTTTCTCACATATACAGCTTCATTTACTACAAATGATCATGCTGTACTACATATATAGATATATACATAGACGATAGGAGCAGGAAGAGGCCTTTTGGCCTTTCGAGCCTGCTCTGCCTTTCATCACGATCATGGCTGATCATCCAACTCAATAGTCTAATCCTGCTTTCTCCCCATAGCCTTTGGTCCCATTCTCCTCAATGCTATAACCAGCCGCCTCTTGAATATATTCAAAGTTTTAGCATCAACTACTCCTGTGGTAATGAGTTCCACAGGCTCACCACTCTATGTGTGAAGAAATGTCTCCTTATCTCTGTCCGAAATGGTTTACCCTGAATCCTCAGACTGTGACCCCTGGTTCTGGACACACCCATCATTGGTAACATCTTCCCTGCATCTACCCTGTCTAGTCCTGTTAGAATTTTATAAGTCTCTATGAGATTCCCCCTCTCATTCTTCTGAACTCCAGCGAGAACAATCCCAACCTAGTCAATCTCTCCTCATATGACAATCCCGCCATCCCTGGAATCAGTCTACATGAATCATGAATTGTTTTCTGGTTACTTTGGCAGGCTTCTACTCTCCCTGGCAAATTTGTAAACACAAAGCTCAGTCTCATACTGAGGTGGCGTTTTATTAGCAGCTCTGCTGGTGGAACTCCCATTGATGTATGTGGAGTGGTACAATAGCTAAGGAGCAATCGTGAGGTCTCCAGGGTTTCTCCTGACAGTTTTTTTAGGGCAGACCTGAAAGTTTGGATGGCTCTCTCAGCTGCTCCATTTGATGATGGACTGTCCTAAAGTGTTTAATTGAGAGGGTGAAGCTTTGAAACTTAGCACTTGTGAATATGGTTCAATTGTCTGATACCATGATTCCAGGTAATCCGTGAGTTGAAAAGCATTGGCATAATCTTTTATTGGTGGCATGGGATGTAGATCAAGGGTTTTTAAACTCAGGGTCGTGGCCTGTGGGTGGGTCGCGGGCAGGTTCTGAGAGGGTCGCAGCACTTGATTGCGATGTTGCTGATCATACGAGGAATGCCCAACGGTCACGACCGGCTTTTAAAGATGCCAACCGGAGGCAGAACGTGGCACAATGGTTAGCATTGCTGCCTACAGCGCTGAGGACCCGGGTTCGAATCCCGGCCCTGGGGAACGGTCCGTGTGGAGTTTGCATATTCTCCCCGTGTCTGCATGGGTTTCACCCCCACAATCCAAAGATGTGCAAGTAGGTGTATTGGCCAGACTAAATTGCTCCTTAATTGGGAAAAAAAATAATTGGGTACTCTAAATTTATTAAAAAACTAAATAAAATAAATGCCGGCCTCGACGGAGTTTGAGATTCCCAGCCATCCCGCGCATGCGTGCCGGATCAAGCAGCGCGCAGGCCCGGTGGCCAGCAGGGTGGATTGCCTCCTCCTGACGTCAGCGTGCTGCCCACGGCCAGTTTTTTTCAGCAAACAACGTAGTCCTCCCACCATAAGCTGTGGCAGAGAGCAGGTCACGTGTCCCATACGCTAATGTCACATGTTCTGGGTGCAAGAGAGATTCCTCCATTTTGTAGTTACCAGCAGTGCCTCCGTGAACTCCTGGGCCTCTGAAGAAGAAGCTGAAAACAAGAACCAAGCAGCAAAAAAGATGATTATTGAGGTGTGGGTTTATAAATTGTGCCACTGCAAATCAGGATTCAACATTTATGTGTGTTATATGCAGGGGAGCACTGGCAAATGAAAGTTTAAAACTCTCAAAACTTCAAAGACATATGAAGACTAAACATGGCGAATTTGAGGACAAACCTCTTTGATTTTGTTCAACGGATGCAGTGAGATCTTAAATCATCAGCTGAAGTCATTGTCAGAAATGGAACATTGAATAACAAAGCAAGTGAGATCGTGAGGACCAAGCAGGTTCACCTGTTACACCAAAGGTAAGTGAAAATGGTGGGTCACGAAGGTTGGCTGATGAGGGTCACAAAGGTCAGCCGGCGTGGGTCGCAAAGGTCAGTGTGGAAGGGAAATTAATGAGCTGCCAACTTAGAAGCATGCTGGGAAATGCTTGACTATAGTTCAACATTGCTTTTGAATGAAAATAATTAGGTCAGGTAACATAAATGAAATATTGCTTAATATTCTGGTCTCGGCCTAATTATGAAAACACATTGTCCTCCGAAAGATAACAAAATGTGTACTCGAGTTGTTTTTAGCCAAGGGCAAGAACATACGAACTACGTATTTCATCTTACGTACTTTCCAAGGTCTATTTAATATAAACATGCCTGTTTACTTCAAGCAGTTATTTCAGACTATAAAAATATGCTTCCTTCAATCGAATCTCAGAGTGCAGTGCACTGGCTTTGCAGCCGGAACATTCTCTCTCCGCAAATATATTTGTGTAAATAAATTTCCTTAAATCGAACTTCGAGGAATTTGTCTTTATTATAATTTCCACGACAGTCAGTCGGTGTGGATCCCGAAGGATGGCTAGTTGGTAAAAATGGGTCCTGGGCAAAAAAGTTGAAAAACTGCTGATGTAGGTGACTTCATCTCAAAAAGTTCCATCCATTTAGAGTGTACATCAATCACGAGCAAAAATCTTGTGCCCAGGAATGGACCAATATAATCATTATGGATTCATACCCATGACCGGCCAGTCCATTCTTAAGGATGCAGTGGGGCTGTAGCAGGCAACCTTTGTTGCAGTTGGCACTGGTGACAGTGCTTCAATATCAGCATCAAAACCAGGCCACCACACATAACTCCTGGCAAACAGTTCTTTAGATGGGTCGAAGTGTACCAACAGGAATGCAGCAATTGCTTCACTCTGTTTAAAGATTCCTCCTGGGGAGCCTTCCAAGATCAAAGATGCTGCTTCATTAGCAGAATGTACAAGGGGGCCACTACCATCAATACATTTGGTAAAGTATTCACTTCCATCTTTAAGGCTTCCCATTTACAGTAATAGGGTCTATCTTGCCGTTTTACAATTAAACAGAGTGCGAATACTAGAATCACTGATGTTAGACTCTTCCACATTGTATACTTGTAACATCTTAGATGATCGATTACTCAGCAATTTTGACTTAGCTCGGTATTGCTTTATTAAATGTCCTCTTTTGTGACAATGAAAACACTCACCCTTCTTAAGCTGACATGAATCAGGAGTGTGGTTACCTTCACATTTGTAATATTCCATTTTAAACATTACTGACTTATTGCCTACTCTGTACCTTTTTGCTTTGTTGGTGGCTGAAATTGTTTCCCACTTCGCAAATGCTTCAGCAGTTTTAGCACCATGGCTGGCTGCAGGTTTCTGCCCTAAACGATGAGCCGCACTATTTTGTGCACTCTGCAGCAACTTTTTCAATGCTTTCCATGATCGGTGCTATATCCATTGCTCATTTAAAGTGTATGTTAACATCTGAAACAATCTGTGTTGAATAGCATAGTTGTTCATGCCACAGACTAACCTATCCTGTAACATATCATTTAGGGTGGCTCCAAAATCACAATACTTGCTTCAGTTTAGCATGGTAAGTCGTGATTGATTTGCCTGGGGCTCTAACCCTTCAATTCAATTTGAATCTCTGGAGTATGACTGATGGTTCAGGTTGCAATTAAGCCTTCAGTAAATCCATGAGCTCACTAAATGATTTGGAGTTAGACGTGCTTTTGGCTGTGAGACTGCAAGTGAGGTTATAGGTCTGAGTTCCACAAATAATTAGGAAAATTGCTTTGTATTTCACCTCCTCCCCTATTACATTTGCTTGGCAATAATACCCAAGGTGCTCGTTGTATTGTGTACAGTCCTCCGTCGAGGAGCCAAATGGGTTTATTCGCCCAAAAGAGGCATTCTGGTGAATACTTTTTTTTAGACTTTGATTAAAACAGGATACTCACAGAAACTGGGCCAGATGCAGTGTAAGGATCATTTATAATTTGTTGCCAGATCCACTTTTACAGACTTCATTGGGAACATAAAATGTATTTATTGATAAGAATAGTGTAGCAGTCTCAGGGCTGCAATTTGCTTCAAAATGTCTCTGCTCAGGAGTCTCTCTCACCGTGGGGTGATTCCACACTCTGATTGATCACCCAGGCCATGTGACCCTTACTCTGCTGTGTTGCCCTTAAAGGGACAATCACCACAAGGGGCAGGCCAGCCAAACATGTGAGGGGACAGGGCAACCAGGCATGTGAGGGAGCCGGATAACTGGGTATGTGAGGGGGCTGTGAAACTGGGTATGTGAGGGACATAGTAACTGGGCATGTGAGTGGGCAGGGAAACCGGGCCTGTGAGGGTGTTGGGAAACTGGGTTATGTGATGGGACAGGGCAACCAGACCTATAACAGGGCAGGACAACTGGACAAACAGTTGAGATTTACAACAGTGCGGTGGATAGATTTTGGTTCAGTAAGATTATCGAGGATTGGATTGGATTTGTTGATTGTCACGTGCACCGAGGTACAGTGAAAAGTATTGTTCTGCGTGCAGCTCAGACAGATCAATCCGGAAATGAAAAGAAAATACATAATAGGGCAAACATAAAATATACAATGTAAACACATAGACATAGGCATCGGGTGTAGCACTAATTGGTAGAGAAGATGTGTGAAGAGATCAGAACAGTCCATTAGAGGGTCGTTTAGGAGTCTGGTAACAGCGGGGAAGAAGCTGTTTTTGAACCTGTTAGTGCGTGTTCTCAAACTTTTGAATCTCCTGCCCGATGGAAGAAATTGAAAGAGTGAGTAAGCTGGATGAGAGGGGTCTTTGATTATGCTGCCCGCTTTCCCAAGGCAGCGGGAAGTGTAGACAGAGTCAATGGATGGGAGGCAGGTTTGTGTGATGGACTGGGAGATGTTCATGACTCTCTGTAGTTTCTTACGGTCTTGGGCTGAGCATTTGCTATACCAGGCTGTGATGCCGACAGATAGGATGCTTTCTAAGGTGCATCTGTAAAAGTTGGTAAGAGTCAATGCCGAATTTCCTTAGTTTCATGAGGAACTATAGAAGCTGTTGTGTTTTCTTGGTCGCAGTGTTGACATGGGTGGACCAGGACAAATTTGTTGGTGATGTGCACACCTAGGAATTTGCATCTCCACCTCGGCACCATTGATGCAGAGAGGGATGTATACAATCCATTGCTTCATGAAGTCAATGACCAGCTCTTTAGTTTTGCTGACATTGAGGGGGAGATTGTTATCGTTACACCACTCCACTAGGTTCTCCATCTCCCTACTGTATTCTGACTCATTGTTGTTCAAGATCTGACCCACAGCAAACTTGTAGATGGAGTTGGAGCCAAATTTTGCCCCACAGTCCTGTGTGTATAGGAAGGATAGTAGTGGGCTAAGTACGCAGCCTTGCGGGATCCCAGTATTGAGGACTATCATGGAGGAGGGATTATTGTTCATACTTACTGATTGTGGTCTGTGAGTCAGAAAGTTGAGGATCCAGTTGCAGAGTGAGGAGCCAAGTTCTAGGTTTTGGAGCTTTGATATGAGCTTGGCTGGGATTATGGTGTTGAAGGCAGAGCTGTAGTCAATAAATAGGAGTCTTATGCAGGGGTCCTTGTTGTCAAGATCCTCCAGGAATGAGTGTAGGGCCAGGGTGATGGAATCTGCTGTGGAGCAGTTGCAGCGGTAGACAAATTGCAGTGCATCTAGGCATTCTGGGAGTATGGAGGTGATACGCTTCATGACCAACGTCTTGAAGCACTTCATTACAGCTGATGCCAGGGCCACCAGACGGTAGTCATTGAGGCACTTGCCTGGTTCTTCTTTGGCACCGATATGATGGTCGTCTTCTTGAAACAGGTGGGGACCTTGGAACAGAGTAGGGAGAGGTTGAAAATGTCCGTCAACACGTCTGCAAGCTGGTCCACGAGGACCTGAGTGCACAACCAGGGACCCCATCCAGACCCGTCGCCTTCCGAGGGTTCACTTTCAAGAAGGCCGATCTGACTTCGGAAGATGAGATGATGGGTATGGGTGTGTCTGGGGCTGCTGGAACTGCCGGCGCAGGCAACAATGGTTTGATGGTTTCCTGCTCAAACCGAGCGTAGAATGCATTGAGTTCATCGGGAAGGGGTGCGCTGTCGCCCATTTTTTTGTTTAAGCCTTGCCACAACCGACGAGAGTGTGTAACTCTAGTCTGTGACTCCAGCTTGATCTGATATTGTCTCTTAACAGCCCTGATGACTTTGCGGAGGTCGTACCTGGATTTCTTGTGCAGGTCAGGGTCGCTTGACTTGAATGCCTCAGCCCTGGCCTTAAGTAGAGAGTCAATCTCGCGATTGAGCCATGGTTCCCGGTTGGGGAATGCATGTACTACTTTCTTTGGCACAAAGTCTTCCATACAATTGCTGCTAAAGTCTATGACGGTGGTGGTATACTTGTTTAAGTTGGTCGCTGAGTTCTTAAATATGGACCAATCCACTGACTCCAAGCAGTCATGTAGGAGCTCTTCTGTTGCCTCGGACCAGCACTGCACGACCTTCTTAACCGGGTTCTCCCGCATACGTTTCTGCTTATATGCCGGGAGAAGGAGTGCCGTCTTATGGTCCGATTTTCTAAAGTGCGGTCGGGGGATGCATCAGTAGGCACCCTTGAATTTTGTGTAGCAGTAGTCGAGAGTGTTGTCCCCCCTCGTGGGACAGGACGTCTGTTGGTGGAATTTTGGCAGTACACTCTTTAGAGTGGCCTTGTTGAACTCCCCAGGCACGATGAACAAGGTGTCCGGGTGCTCTGTTTCATTGTTGTTTATAACTGTGTGCAATTCGTCCAGGGCCTTCTTCACTTCTGCATGGGGTGGGATGTAGACCGCTGTGATAATGGCTGAAGTGAACTCACGAGGAAGGTAGTACGGGTGGCACTTCCCGGTCAGGTATTCCAGGTCTGGGGAGCAGTAGGTCGCCAGGGTTGTCACATCCGAGCACCAGGAGGATTTGATGAGGAGGCAAACTCCTCCACCTTTGCTTTGCCTGATGACACCGTGCGGTCCGTTGGTGTATTGAGAAGCCTTCAGGTTGTATAGCACCGTCCGATGAGGCAGGTGTGAGCCACGTCTCTGTGAAACAGAGCCCACAGCAGTTTTTTACTTCCCTCTGAGGGGTGAATCTAGCATTAAGTTTGTCCAGCTTATTTTCGATCGCTTGGACGTTTGCCAGGAATATGCTGGGTCGGGCCGAGTCGGGTGTTTCGGTGGCTGGATAGGACTGTCCGGGGGCTGGCTCGATTCCTCAGCCGGGTCGGGCGCTCCAAGGTCCGGGTCAGGTTCAAATCAAGGTTGGGGTCGGACTTCCGGTTTGGGCCTCTTCAACCTCTGGGTCGAGTCGCTGTAGTAGTCCTGCCATGAGGGGTCATCAGGTCCATTCTATGGGCCTCTGAGGATCTTCAAACCTGCAAGAGAACATAAAAGAGTAAGCTTATAGGAGATGTAAGAAGAGGATCTGTGTGAGAGAGCTCGCAGAGAGTCGCCACGCTCTGGCGCCATCTTGCTTGAGGGATGTAGAGTAATGGACTCAAAAGGCTTGAGAGGCTACATGGGCGTTCCTATCTTCCGAAAGTCACCGTCTTCCTTCATGGCGAATACCAAACCAGAACCATTTTAAATTCTGGTGGATCAATCAATCTTGTGAACACATAAGCTGCTTGAAGTTAATTCTCTTTCCAACTCTTCTTTGGAAACCTTCTGAAGACCAATGAGAAGTTATGAAGTCACAGTCAGCACAGGTGCCTGGGATTTTGAGTGTTATGAAGCTGCATCATCGCCATCTCTTACATATATTTTTATGTTCAGTTTCTCAAAGACTTTAAATGTACATATTCTGAGGTTTTCCTTGCATGTCCATCATCATTAACTACTTCACTAAATTTGCATTAGGTTTTACATCTCATTGACAAATTTCAGCAACTGACATGTTTAATAAACTGCTTCAATATACATTATTCATCTCCCTTGTGACACACCCACATGAACTTCATTAAGAAACCCGTGCACTTTCAGTCGTTAAGGACTTGGAGGAAACAAAAGACACATTCTTCTCCATAAACTTATAGAAATATAGAAACAGTTATACCGCCGAAGAGGCCATTTGGTCCATCGTTTCTGGACTACACTCCAGTAGAATATGTTCAAAACAAAGGCTTTTGATGTTCGAAATAATTGTGTGGGATTTCTGCCACACAATTAAAATGGATGTACTGACCCACCTGGGCATATTGGGCCTCCGTGACAGCATGGATGCACCTGTGCACTGAGGTCTGTGAGATCCGGAATTGTTCCCCACTCGGCGACTGGAAGGAGCCCATAGCCTTGATGGCCATTAGGAGCGGGTGTCCTCCCCCATACCCCTGCAGTGCCAGGTGTGCCATCATCTGGCAGATATGTTGCACTGTCTATCTGCTGAGCCAGAGTCTTTGATGGCATGCCCAGTCCAGCATGAGCTCGAATGACAGGCGGTGCCAGTACACACGAGGCCTCATGTGGTGTCTCCTTGGCACCTCCTCCGCCTTGGCCTGTTGGGTGGCTCGTTCTCCATTGTGGGCTGTTGCCTTCTGTCTGTCTGCGGCATGCTCCGCTGCTGCACGCTCCACTGATGCACACTCCACTGCTGTAGCTTCCCCATCCTCCTCGAGCAGCGCCCACTCGTACAGCCACAGTGCTTCCCCCAGGGCTGCGGCAATGAGGAGGAAGGCCACCATTGCTGGTTGTATTCCAATATCCATTGCCGGCAGGGAGTGAAAGGCTGACGTGTTAGCATGGTGTGTACCCCTATGCTCAACCAGGTCCAACGGCTACATGATGGCCCCAGTTGGCACGCAGGCTCTGCCCCCGCATGTCGGCCCCCCACCCCCCATCCCCGCACCCCTGGCTCCATCGGTGGCCAGCACCATGGGGGCCTCTGGCCCTGGTGTTTGTCCCCGATGTCAGGGGTACCGTCGGCTGTCATTGCCCCCGCCAGTGCTACTGTGGGTGTTGCCCTGGGTGGGCCACCCGTAGGTGGCAGTCGGGTGGGGTGGGGGTGGGGTGGCAGGGGGGGGGTGGAGGAGGGGGGGGTGAAGGTGTTAGTGCCCATACAGTCGGTGTCATTCTGCAAAACCAGGGGCAAAGGTGGGTGGTCAGTGGGTGCGTAGAAAGATGGTCACGGTAATGGCGGTTCGTGCCTGGGCACCGCCCCAGTCCTGTGGGGGGTCATCCCCGGCAGCTCGGCCTGCTCCCTCATCACCGCCCCCCCCACCCCAGCCAGCCCGGCCCGTGTCCAGCCCGGCAATCCCTGGTCGCTCCTCTCTGTGTCCTATCTTCTCTCCTTCATCAGCCACCGCGCCGGTTTCACGATTTATAAAAGCACAAGTGAACTGCGCCGCCGTGACCTTGGCCCTTTGGAGGAGGAGAATCGCGGAGGCCCCGAGAATACCGGGTTGGGCCTGCTAATGATAAGCAAATGGTGTTTACTGTACATGTATTTCGGTACGCAATGGCGCGGCTGTCGAGGTGATGGGAATCGCAATTTGGCATCAAATCGGCACCTGCCACACTTTTTGCGTCGGCAATCGGAGAATCCCACCCCAAAGCTCTCTGACTCTAAGAATTCTATACTTCAGCCATGCAGGGCAGTAGTGAGACCACAGGCTGGATTCTCCGATTCTGGGGCTTATATCCCCATGTCGGCGTGGAAACGGTGGAGTTTTACGCCAGAAGAAATGGCGCAAAGCGGCCACCGGCTGGGGGCTAGCAGGACGGCAGTGTAGAGCACCCGGTTCTAGCTGCCGATATGCCCCAGAGAATTGCCAGGTCCGTGGCCGCACATGGGCACGTGCTACATGTCGGATGCAGACCGCGGACCCAGCCGCAAAATAGTACCCCACCTTTGGCCGGCTCGCGTGCCCCGGACCACCACCCCCATAGTGCCCCCAGCCCCGAATAATGTCCCGCCTGCCCACGGATCAGTCCTCCCCCGACTGTGGCGGCGCTGGACTGAGTCCGCAACCGCCACGCTGAATTCCCGACGGATGAGACCATGAGAGACCCACGCATTGGGAACTCAGCCGGCCGGGGGCGGAGCATCATGGGATGGGCCTCAGGCAATGTCCTGAGGCTGTCGACACGTGGTGCGGCGTGCTCCTAGAGTTCGCGGCTTTGGAAGGGGCGAA
Source organism: Scyliorhinus torazame (assembly GCF_047496885.1). Taxonomy (NCBI): domain Eukaryota; kingdom Metazoa; phylum Chordata; class Chondrichthyes; order Carcharhiniformes; family Scyliorhinidae; genus Scyliorhinus; species Scyliorhinus torazame. Next base: position 123,250,141 of record NC_092723.1, read on the forward strand.
GCATCGCCAAAGTGGCGCCACCCCCGATTTGGTCGGGAACTCGGATTCTCCGGCCATTCGCCGACCGCAATTTCGCCGTCGGCAACCGGAGAATCCAGCCCCACATCTCCAATATCGTGTGCGACTTTGGTCTCCTTGATTAAGGAACAATGTAAACAAGTTGCCTTCGGTTCAGAGGAGGTTTACTAACTTGATATCTGGAATGAGCGGGTTCTATTATGAGTAAAGGTTGGACAGACTGTGTTGATTCCCAAATTTCTTTCTCTGTCAGTCTGGCCTCAATAAAAGTTGAGATGGATTCGCACGTAAAAAGAAGTTATTTATTTAGCTTGCAAGCTTAATTCATCTTACAGAAACATAAGAGACATCCAGCCTCTTACACTCCAGAAAACGACTGAACAAAGAGACAAAAGGATCTCTGCAAAATCAATTCAAATGGTATCAAGTTTCACATACTCGATGCCCATAGGTCAGCCTATGTCCCTCCTGACCTGTTTGATCTATTCTGATTGGCTCACTTCCAATCCCTTTCTCTGGCCCCTATCAATGCAGCATCACTCTCATAGACACACCTCTTCCTGCTTTTTCCATGCGGTCTCAAATCCCTTTGTCCCTAACTGCCAGAATCAAAGTGGCTTATTTCTACATTACATTAACTAGTATCTCTAAAGTAACTATTTTATATCACATTCGTCATTCCCTCCTTTTATCATTCCATGATAACCGAACTATCCAATCCATAGCTACGGTTCCTCATCTAAAAAGATCTGTCGCTGCATTTCCAATTCCTGTCTTAGGCCCCCTTCATCTGCCTCACCCTCATGGATTTTAACAGTTAAATTTTTTTTTTCGGTGATTGGGGCGGTGATCTGATCCAGTGCACCCCGCATTCTACCCATCACACATTTAAGGATGGCCAGGCCCACAAAGATGCAGCCGATAGCTACCACTAGATACATGGCCATATTTATCAACCAGTCCTTCCATCCTCCAAATCCCCAGTTACCCCAAGAGCCAGGATCCTGCATCCCGTCCAAGTGATCCCGTATGCGATCCATAAATTTAGTGATGTTAGCGGTCAAGTCCTGAACTCCCATGATACACTTGCCCTGTACTATGGCGCATACCCCACCCTCACGGGCCAGAAGATAGTCAAGAGCATACCGGTTCTGCATTGCAAACAACCGTAGCTGAGACAACTCCTTAGTTATTGCCCCGAGGGCTCCCAAGGTTTCATTTCCCAAGATGGTAAGGCCGCAAATAAAATAATTCCGATCACTGACAGCCAAGGAACCCCCCACACCTCCCAGTGTCAATACGCTCAGAATGCCCCACCCGGCTGAGTGGCCCCGGTTGGGTGCAAGAACCTGAGGTTTTTTCCAGTTCTCGCAAAATTCAGCAGAGACTGCCCGGCGTGCTAACTGATTATGCAGGTTCCACGCCGAAGGGCAGGGGACTGTGGTAGGGACTAGAGTCCCTATAGCAATTCGGCGGGGAAATGGGGGTGACAAAACGTTGGTCGCTGTACCATTAAATAAAAAGTAGTATCCTTGTTCCATGTGGAGACTAGCATCACAATCAGCATATCGGTTGCGTAAGGACCTCCCAGTAGCCCAGTTTATCCAACTTTGAAATGCCCATTCGGGCCGCCCAGCAATGCGGAAAGCCCTAGTCCCAACAGTGATATGAGAGACATTCGCCCAGCCACAGAGGAGCTGGAGGCCGGAGTTCAATGGAACGCAAGTGGTGTTGTAACAAACGCATTGGCCAGACGGCTGGGTGATATGGCACCTCCTGTCCGTACAGGTGGGAACCAGACATGTTATATTTGTGTCCACCTCTACCAGCAAACAGCCATATCCTTCACCGCTGAAGCAATTCTTGTACGACTGGGAATCCCTATTGGGAGTGAAGTGGCTAGGTATGTACGCCCTCCACCGTCGCAGCCTATCGTACTGTGAATGGGAATTATCCCGAGGAAGGGGAAGGCAAATAGCCGGTGGTGCTGAACCCGGATCGTAAGGAAGAGTGACCTGATCGGGCAGTGGTTCGGAATGCTGACAATGAACCACCGTTTGGGGAGTGCCCCAAAGCGGTGAAACAGAAAATAACCTAGACACCGCTGCGGGGTTTGGGTAGCAGACAACCCGTCCCTGGCCATACAGACGGTGGTAAATCTGGTAGAAGAGATTCATACTACCCGGGTTTTCCTCAGTTTGGCCTTTAATTAACTTAAGTGTATCTCCCGGTAACCTACGTTCTAGCTGTACTTCCCTTCTCACACGCCCCGTCCTCTCTCTAGTCCCTCTCTCTTTCTCATAGCCTCTTCCTACACTCTTCTGACAGCCTGATTTTACCTTTATTGTACCACTCTTAACACATCCAAAATCAAATTTACATGTATTCCAAAAACAAGGCAATGTCCATATAATGTTCCCTTCCCATCGCCGGGACCGGTGCAACTGCTTCATGACTCCTGCATTCTCCTTAACTTTGATGACCTTCCATGAGTCGATACCATGTCCTCGTATATGGGGGCAGCAAAGAACATCACCTTTGCATAGGTGATGTATCCTTGTAGATTGGTTGGGGCTACACAGATACATAATATTCCCCTTTTCCATGTCCATCGCCAATAACACACCAAGCGAAGTGAGGCCAAATATCAGACAGACGATGCGTAGCCACTCCATCATGCTCCACACCTGTAAAATAGCACTGGAGAAGGGAGGCAGGTTAGTATCCGACCTTTTACAGTAGTGGAGATGGACTCAATTTACAGTGATGTAGGTGGACCCAAGCACTTCGCCCCTCCACTTTAACTGCTGTGGGGGTGGCAAGGAGAACTTGGAAGGGCCCATCCCATCGCGGCTCCGACCCCTTCCTAGTCCAATTTTTGACCATGACATAACTACCGGGCTGGACTGAAAGTGAGCTAGGTACTGGGGGCAATGGCTGGTGAGCCGCGCGGACTTGGCCATGGAGTTCCTTGAGCACTTGCGTAAGGGCTAGAACATAGGTGGTCATTTCTTCAGTCATCTGATGAAACTGAACCCGTCTGGGAACCTGCAGGCTCCAAGGAGTTCTAAGAGGCCTGCCATAAAGGATCTCGGCGGGAGAGAGCCGGGCTGGTCCCGCAGGTGTAACCCGCAGCTGGAAGAGGGCAACGGGGAGCAACTTAAGCCATGTCAGTCCCGTGTCTGCTCTTAATTTAGCCAATTTAGTTTTGAGGGTCTGGTTGTGTCTCTCAACCAACCCGGCCGCCTGCGGTCTGTAAGCACAGTGTAACTGCTGGCGTATGCCCAACTGGGAGCAAAACTCCTTGTTAATTTGTCCAATAAAATGAGGCCCATTATCAGAACTTAACTGAGCTGGTATACCGTACCGGGGAATGATTTCCCTCATCAAGACTTTAACCACAGTAGCAGCTTTATTATCGATAGTCGGATACGCCTCGACCCATCTGCTGAACACATCCACAATGACCAAAACATATTTGTAACATTGACACCTTTCCAACTCAATGTAATCCATTTGGAGCGTCTCAAAGGGACCACTGGGCAACGGGGTTTGCCCCTTCCCACAAGGGATACCTTTTCCGGTGTTATATTGCTGACAAATCAAACACCGATTACTGATACTTTGGGCCAACCCCTGCATTTTAGGGTGCCACCAAGTGTCCAGCAACAAATCACTAGTCCCTCGAGCCCCACAATGAGTTGCAAAGCATACACATTCAATGACCCATAAAGCCAGCACATCAGACATACAAGTCTGATGTGCAGGCGTGGTCCATAAAGAGGAAACAGAATCATATGTACAACCTAACCGTTTCCACATTTGTTTATCACTCTCAGGAGCGTCCTCCTGTAACCTTATGATGTCTTGGATGGTTGGCATTGACTTGTCAGAAGCAGACATATTTATAGTAGATCGTTTAGTCTGACTTAACATTTTAGGCACCATCACTTGCTGAATTTGTGCGGCTGTGCGCGCTGCACGATCTGCTCGTTCATTACCAACGTCAACTGGGGTTGTACCATTCGTGTGGGCAGCGCATTTAATAACGGAAATCTGCGCTGGCAGAAGGAGGGCCTGCAGTAGGTCATTAACTAAACCCCGGTTGGATATTTCTGTGCCTGCCGAGGTAAGGAATCCCCTATTCTTCCAGAGTTGTCCGAAGTCATGAACTACCCCGAAAGCATATCGGGAGTCAGTGTAGATATTTACCCGGCGATCTCCCCCAAGTATACATGCACGGGTGAGGGCAAAAAGTTTGGCTTGTTGTGCTGAGTAAGGGGTCTGGAAAGCTGCCGCTTCTAGAATCAGACCATCCTGATCTATGATTGCATAACCGGACAGTCTCCGGCCAGTGGGGCTTACTAATGCACTGCCATCAACATACATAATCATGTCAGGTTGTTCTAACGGAATATCACTCAGATCGTGCCTTATTGTTGTAGTTTCCTGAATCAAGGCTAAACAGTTGTGACCAGGCGCATCCTCATGGACGGGGGACCGCTAAGAAAACAGGCTGGATTGATAGTGGTACAATATTTAAATGTCAGACGTGGATTGTTCAAAAGGTATATCTCATACCTATTCTGACGAGCTGCGGTAAGATCGTGACCAGGTGCATCCTCATGGACAGGGGGACCGCTAAGAAAACAGGCTGGATTGATAGTGGTGCAATATTTAAATGTCAGACGTGGATTGTTCAAAAGGTATATCTCATACCTATTCTGACGAGCTGCGGTAAGATCGTGACCAGGCGCGTCCTCATGGACAGGGGGACCGCTAAGAAAACAGGCTGGATTGATAGTGGTGCAATATTTAAATGTCAGACGTGGATTGTTCAAAAGGTATATCTCATACCTATTCTGACGAGCTGCGGTAAGATGCTGAGTCTGCAGTTGCCCAAATAGTGCGATTACCGAGTGGGAGCTATACACCGTAATATCCTGTTGGAGAGTGATGTTGGCAGCAGCCTGCAAACTATTGTATATCGCTGCCAAGATCTGGGTGCAAACAGGGTGGCCCAACGCCACTGGGTCGAGTTTGGAAGAGTAATATGCTACGGGCCGGTGCTTGTCCCCATGTTGCTGGGTGAGTACAGCTGTTGAACATCCTTCCAGAACAGTACAGTATATCTGGAATGGTCAGTCGTATAGGGGCCTACCAAGGGCCAGTGCTTGTAGCAAGGCCTGCTTCAGGCAACGGAAGGCCTCGAGTGCCTCGGTGGTGAGAATAAAGTTTCCCTCTTTACTCGTGTAAGGCGTCAGCAGCTTTGTATAGACAGCGATGTTTGGTATCCACTGCCGACAATAATTCACCATACCCAGCCAATGACGAACCTCCTTGGCTATTGTAGGGGCGGAGAATTGGCATATTGGTTCAATCCTACTGGGTTCAAGACTTCTTTCTGTGGCTGTAAGTAAAACTCCTAAGAACTTAACTTTTCTCTGAGCCACCAAGACCTTTGCTTGTGAAACAACATAACCCAACGAGGATAGGTGGTTCAATAATTGGATCACATCATCCCTATTACTGGGCTCGTCAGGACTTGCCCCCAATATGTCATCTACATACTGCACTAGAGTGGAACCATGCTCCAATGTCAAGGCCTGGAGTTGGGTCTGCAGACATCTGGAGAAGAGTGTAGGTGAATTGACGAACCCCTGTGGCAGTCGGGTCCAGGTATACTGCTGTCCATTGTAAGTGAAGGCAAACAAATATTGACTTTCAGTCGCAAGTGGGAGGGCAAAGAAGGCGTGCTGAAGGTCAATTACGGCGAAGACCCGGGCTTGAGCTGGAATTTGAGCCAGTATGTGGGCAGGGTTAGGGACGAGAGCATGTAACGGCTGTGCGATGGCATTAATTGAATGTAAATCCTGTACTAATCGGTACTGGTCTGGTTTGGCTGGTTTAGGCACAGCAAGTATTGGGGTATTACATTCTGATTGGCAAGGGACCAAAATACCCTGTTTCAACAGTTCTTGAATTAATTTATCTATTGATGGAGCAGCTTGAGATTTCAGGGGGTATTGCCGAATGGAAGGTAGCTTTACATGATCCTTAATCATTACCTTGATAGGTGTAACATTTGTCTTTCCCACTTGTGATGGGTATTCCGCCCAGACCTGTGGATTGACATATTCCAACACATCATGTCCCCTGTGATGCTGCAGTCGAGTGTTAATCGTTTCAGGGACCTCATTGTAGCCATAATAGCCATCATCTCACTGGGTGTCCATGGGAAGTAAACGTCTATCGTGGGGTTCGCTGCCGCAGTCCCTGGGTCGGGGTTTCGCATCTTCCTAATCGGTAACTGTATCCGAATGTCACCAGGGGGCACTCTAGCTATTTCCCCTGGTTGTTCCAAGACTTCAACGTCTCTCCCTGTCACTAGGGGGAGTTCTTTCTCTTCAAACGAAGTTGTTTCAGCTTTCTTTGTTCCCAAATCTTGTGATTTCTCCTTAGTTTGGGGAGACTTAGGTGATATGCTTAATTGTTTCTGGTGAGCGTCAATCCCCTCTCTCGCTGTCCGAGATCTTGTCCTAGAGCTAACTGGGCTTGTGGGACAGAGTTCCTTTTGCTCTTTCGGTTGTGAAGTTGGTAAATCAGGACCCACACTATCACCCAAAATGGCTTGAGTTTCTGGCATATTTGAAATCTGGGGAGCAATGGCTGGGTATATATTATTGTACTCTGGTGGTTCTGGAATGAGCGCAGACCATACTATGGGTGCAGACAGAACTTTTACTGACTTTTCCAAATTATTGAATTTTTCTTCTTCTGTCAATTCAAGGCCAGCCATTGAACTACGTAGTTCGTCTCTTGTGTGACCCGGGTCCTTCCTGTCTCTATTTGCTCTTTTTTTAAATGCACATTCCTTTTTCAAGATCTGTAATGTTTTTAGGTTACCCTGTTCACGAATTGAAATCCCCATTTTAAGGGCGTTATCCTGCCAGCTGGACAACATAATCTTATCTTTTTCCTCTTGACAATATTGGCTCCATAATCCAATTAATTCTTTAGTTTTCATACCTTGATTTTTTTTCCATATTTGTCCCTGGATTTTCTTAACCATTTCTAGGTCTTTGGTTCCCCCTAGTGGCCATTCATCTCCCATTTTAGTTCTTAACTGTGCTGACAATTTTCTAAAGTCCTTCGCTTTGTCTGGATACTTATCACATAATATTTGCAGTGGCATGCCTGGATCATTTATGCTATCCAAGGAATTTCCCATAATCTCAACTAGTCCTTGGAACTGCGTTTTTTCGCCACTACAGTCCAAAGAGAAAATGTTAGCTTAATCAACTATATTTTTAACACACAGACATATAGAGGTGAACCATTTTCAATTTCAAATGTTACATCTACCTTTCATAACGTAACCCAACCGAATTAACTCACAAATAAAGTTGAACCATTTATATTTTAAATGTTACATCAACAATACAGCCTACCCCAGCCGAATTAACTCACAAATAAAGTTGAACCATTTATATTTTAAATGTTACATCAACAATACCGCCTACCCCAGCCGAATTAACTCTATGAAATCCCATCAATTAAAATGCTAATCCCCAGACTGACCTGTGATTTCGTCGAGGCGGTCTTTCTGTGCCAACTGCGAGTGACCAGACTAATCAGACGATAAGAAGAGGGGAACAATCAATGCGCGGTCGTTTTCCAGTTCTACATTGAGGGCCCTTTGTTCCCCATCCTCCTGTTCATAATCAGTCTAATTCTGATTTCGCAGTTGGATCAGGATCGCCCTGAGAAATCCCGGTTTTCGGCACCAAATGTTGATTCCCAAATTTCTTTCTCTGTCAGTCTGGCCTCAATAAAAGTTGAGATGGATTCGCACGTAAAAAGAAGTTATTTATTCAGCTTGCAAGCTTAATTCATCTTACAGAAACATAAGAGACATCCAGCCTCTTACACTCCAGAAAACGACTGAACAAAGAGACAAAAGGATCTCTGCAAAATCAATTCAAATGGTATCAAGTTTCACATACTCGACGCCCATAGGTCAGCCTATGTCCCTCCTGACCTGTTTGATCTATTCTGATTGGCTCACTTCCAATCCCTTTCTCTGGCCCCTATCAATGCAGCATCACTCTCATAGACACACCTCTTCCTGCTTTTTCCATGCGGTCTCAAATCCCTTTGTCCCTAACTGCCAGAATCAAAGTGGCTTATTTCTACATTACATTAACTAGTATCTCTAAAGTAAACTATTTTATATCACATTCGTCAACTGGAGCTTGTTTCCGCTGGAGTTTAGAAGAGTGGGAGTGACTCAATTGAAGTATAAAAGATCCTGAACAGTTTTGACAATGTGGATGTGGAAAAGATGTTTCCTTTTGTGGGTGAGTCCAGAAGTAGACCGCACTGTTTTAAAATTAGGGGCCACCCTTATCGGTCAGGGCTGAGGAGAATTCTTTTCTCTCAGACGTTTGTGTAATTTTGGAATTCTTTGCCTCAGAAGGAGGTGGAGGTGGGGGTCATTGAATATTTTTAAGGCGGTGGTCGATAAATGAAAGGGAATCAAAGGTTATCGGGGGGTAGATGGGGAATGTGGACTTCAAAAGCAGATCATCCACAATCTTATTGAATGGTGCAGCAGGGTTGAGAGGCCGAATTGCCTCCTTCTGCTCCTACTTCCAATGGCCGGGTCCCAAACTACCCAGTGTTAAGGGCATCCCACTTTTAATGAAAAAGTTAACCACATTGGCTAAAGCAGCAGAACATTGTCCAGGATGTTTGTCAGTGATTTTGCAATTGAAGCTTTTGTTTTTTGCTTCTGTAGTAGAATGCAATGAAAACAAAATTCAAAGCCATAACCTCTTACAACTGGAACCTCATCCATGAAATGATGTGACATTTATCCAGATAGCAGCCCCATCAGCTGGAAACAAATAAAACAGATTACCTCTTAGGCCTGAGGTAAGCCTTCAGATATAATAATCTCAAATGCTATCGTAGACAAACTGACAATACTATTTTGCATATGGTTGTTTGTTAAATTGTTCCATGGCCCCAATATTTGAAATGAAATGAAAATCGCTTATTGTCACAAGTAGGCTTCAAATGAAGTTACTGTGAAAACCCCCTAGTCGCCTGTTCGGGGAGGCTGGTACGGGAATTGAACCGTGCTGCTGGCCTGCCTTGGTCTGCTTTCAAAGCCAGCGATTTAGCCCTGTGCTTCGTGTATTCAGCATGGGGGAGGAGTCAGGTATGGGGAAACCTAAAGCATAGATTTCCTGAACATCCTGTAGTTCTTTTTCATAAATTTAAAGTACCCAACTTTTTTTTCCAATTAAGGGGCAATTTAGCGTGACCAATCCACCTACCCTGCACATCTTTGGGTTGTGAGGGTGAGACCCACGCAGACACGGGTAGAATGTGCAAACTCCACACGGACAGTTCTCCAGGGCTAGGATCGAACCCGGGTCCTCGCATCATGAGGCAGCAGTGCTAACCACTGCGCCACCATGCCACCCTGCAATTCTTAACTGCAGGACATCTTTTCTTTTCCTGCTTTTTCTCCTCTTAATTTTGGTATCATCATATTCTTAAAATAAAAGCTTGATTTACTTTACTGAAATATGTAACACCGAAAATATAACAGGGTATAAAGATATTGGAGAAGGTGCAAAATAGATTTACAAGGATGATACTGACAGTGAATAACTATTCAGAAAAATTTAGACATCGGGGTCATTTTCAGCCCATGTTAGCTGTCAGCGAGAATAGCGACATTGGTGCAAAATATGGCAAGAATCGAGAAGTCTTTGCCGGTGAGGTCAAATTCCATGACTTTCCAGGCCTCTTGCCACTGGTGTAAAGGGATTCATAGAATCATAGAATTTACAGTGCAGAAGGAGTCCATTCAGCCCGTCGAGTATGCACCGGCCCTTGGAAAGAGCTCCCTGCTCAAGCCCACATCTCCACTCCATCCCCATAATCCAGTAACCTCACCTAACCGTTTTGGACACTAAGGGCAATTTAGCATGGCTAATCTACCTAACTGTGATACCACCACAGAAAGACGGAGAGCCTCACTTAAATGCATCTGAGCCCTCCCACCAGGACTCCTCCCCCCTCACTGAATATTAATCGACCAGTCAGAGTACAGGAGGGAGATAGAGAACCTAGTGGCGTGGTGCAATGACAACAATCTCTCCCACAATGACAGCAAAACTAAGGAGCTGGTCATCGACTTCAGGAAGTGTTGTCCACACCCCTGTCTGTATCAATGGTGCCAAGGTGGAGATGATTGACAGCTTCAAATCCCTAGGTGTAAGCATCACCAACAATCTGTCCTGGTCCACCCATGTCAACGCTATGACCAAGAAAGCACAACAGTGCTTATACTGAAATGAAGGAAATTTGGCATTTCCATAACGAATCTTGCCAATTTTTACAAATGCACCATAGAAAGCATCCTATCTGGCTGCTTCACAGCCTGGTATGGCAACTGCTTGGCTAAAGACCCCAAGAAACTACTGAGAGTCGTGAACACAGCCCAGTCTATCACGCGAGCCCGCCTCCCATCCATTGACTCTGTCTACATCTCCCGCTGCATTGGGAAAGCAGGCAGCATAATCAAAGACCCCTCCCACTCGGGTTATTCACTCTTCCAAACTCTTCCGTTGGGCAGAAGATACAAAAGTTCGAGAACACGCACCAATAGATACAAAAACAGCTTCTTCCCCGCTGTTACCAGACTCCTGAACGGCCCTCTTAGGGTCTGAACTGATCTTATGGACTGAACTGATCTTTCTAAGCATCTTCTCTACAGTTGTAGCACTATATGCCATATACTTCACCCGCTATCAATGTTTATCTATTTTCTTTATGTATCTTCATGTATTTATCGAATGTTCTATGTTTTTCATGTATGGAGCGATCTGCCTGGACTGTATGCAGAACAATACTTTTCACTGTGCCTCAGTACACGTGACAATAAATCAAAATCTAAATGTTAACTGGTTTCAAAGTTTTGTATTTATAAAATTATTTTTGTTAATAAATGTTTAACATTAAACTTTTAAACTTTACAAGCTTCTTCAAATGTCTTGCTGAAACACCAGAACACAACATTTGATTGAGATAAATTATAAATGAATAAGATAATTGAACAAGGCAGAAGCATATTTAACTCGGGTAACATGGTGGCACACTAGTTAGCACTGCTGCCTCCAGGGACTCGTGTTCAATTTGGACCTGAGTGACTGTGTGGTGCTTGTACATTCTCCCCATGTCTGTATGAGTTTCCTAGAACTACTGATTAGAACCATAATTGCTACATTGTACAATTTGGCCCATCAAGTCTGCAATGACCCTCTGAAAGAGCACCCTGCCTGGTTCCACTCCCCCGCCCTATCCCCAGAATCTAAATTTTAAAAAAACTAAAGGGAAACTTAGCGTAGTAGAGAAAATGGAGCCTCAGAGATCAACATAGGGCAGCAAGGAAAAACCTGCCTGGACAGGGTTAAACCGACAGTCTCCAAGAACCTAACTAAATTAGCATAGCAGCTAAAGCTAGCAGGCCACAGGTAACACATAACTAATAGGACAGCGATCAGCCTGGCTCTGGCCTGTCTAGAAAAGACATGGTATAGCTACATACATGCAAATATCAGGGACATGGAGCAGATTACCACCCAATCACGGACCGATTGTTTAGACACGGTCCTTTGTATTACGTAGCAGGTGGGCGAACTGTACCTCCGGAACAATTAGGAGCAATGTATCCACGTCATCTAATCGGGAATGACTGTAATCCCATCACATTGCCGGTACCGATAATCGGTTGCATTGTACTATTTGGATCACTCATATCATGTTGAATCACTTTGAATCACTCTGTATCAAACCTAAACTGTATAAGAATTGTGTGGGGGCTTTGTGGGGCAGAGCTTCGTGCACCGAGCTGTAGTTAAGATGGCTGAGTTTTAGCTCTCCCGCATGTATGTGGCAAATAAAGTTATTTTGTTAAAGTTTCATATGGTCTGAAGAACTCGACTCATTTAACCCCGCTAACACTTAGCATGGCCAATCCACTTCACCTGCACATCTTTGGACTGAGGGAACAAACCAGAGCACCCGGAGGAAACCCACGCAGACACGGGTTTCACAGGATTATGACAAATAACGAAACCTATGTTCACTTATAAATAACCACCTTTAATCATAAAAAATCAAACTAAAAATTACTTTAAAAGAATCAACAATAGTAATGCCTGTTTCAAGAAAGAGCAAAAAAACCTGTTAAAATAAGTCTACATACCTTTATAGCACTTGTTAAAATAGTTGCCTGTTGTTTTCTATATGTTCAAGTGCCTACCCTCAATGAGCGTCCCAAGTTGGCCACATCATAAGGGAGGGGGGCTGCACTCCAACTGCGCCTTAGCAGACTGGGGCGCTGGAGGCCCCAGGCTGCCGAGGATAAAGGAAGATTCCTCACAACATCAGAACGCAGGTAAATGTGCACATTTCTCTTTCAAAATTGGCAGCCCGTGGCTTCCCATCGCTAGCAAGAAGTTACAGGCCAATGTTCTTTACTGGCGTGCATATGTGCGCAAACATTTTTAGCAATTTCTTGGAGTCCTCCTTCTCTTCCTCTGTTTGAAAAACCAAGGACTTGAATTTCTCAACTACCTCAGGACCTGCTAAATTTAACAGAGTGTACGCCTGTATCTTCTTTGATTCGTCTGATTGGCCGGCACTGCAGGATACGCCATTTCTTTTCAAATTACGTCCAGTTGTCTGATGTTTTCATCAAGCACGAGCGATTCGATGTGGCGAAACTCCTGTGTCATTCTGCCAACTCCTGACACCATGTACAAGTTACTGGGTTGTAATAACTGGCGACCAGGGACTAACAATAAACAAGGTTTATTGACAGCCACTGAGTCGTCCTTACATGGTGTGTCTGCCTGTGATCCGGGAGAACTCAAACCCACATGATCCCTTTTATATCCTCATTATCCCAACGTCTACTTGACCACCTGGTCTACAGTGACCATTTTTCTCTTCAATTTGCAAAGTGCTCTGAAATGTCTTCATTGTAAAAGGAATGCTGGGGTCATTTTAAAATATGCAGCATGAGAGTATCAATGATGACAGTCACGATGAATAAAATTACAAATCATTGCACACTGCTGAATTTCCGTCAAGCCTTGTCCTTGGATTGGCCTTTTTTCTAATCTTAGATTATCTGTTTGAGACATCATGAAAGAGACTAATCTCTTTTAAAGAACTTTCTGCATCAAATCTTTATAACTCGCTCCAGCTCACACAATGGTCCTGCCTTAACTGAGCTGTGTTTACAAGACTGACATATTTGAACCTATACTGTGCGATCAGTAGTCATTGAATTAAATCAGCTTTCTGGTGAACATGTGTAAACAGGCCTAAAACATGTGTTCCTTCAGATTAACAAACTGATGGAAGGTGTGACGGAAGCTAATCCATGTCTTTGATCTGGGAAATGTTGGTTTTGTCATTGATGTTTGTAGTAATAAAATGCAATGGACTATATAAGCATCGCAGCAATGATTAGGAGTGATAGAGACAACCAGACTCAGCTCAAGATGGCTTACCCCAAGAGCTGACCTCTTTAGGCTTCTTTGTGATCACAAGAACGTAAAGATTTAAGTATTGACTTAATTGGCAAGTATATCCTTTACAAACTCAAAACGTTTGTTGCGGTAAAACAAGGAATGAGAAAAGAGGGGAGCCATTTGATGCCTGCAGAAGTGGACTTTGGAACTTACTCCCAGAGACAATAGACAGGATTCTACCACTGTGAAAGTAGAGGGATTTTGAAATGAGTTAATATCTCTCCCAGTAGTTGGAAATCCAGCGTTGGGTACAGTGTGGTTGATGGAAATAAAAATGGGAAGAGGTGTAACGTGGGCTGCAGATTTACTCCCATCCATTTTGTTCCAGTAAGCAGAGTCAAGATTCACTGCGGTAACTCCAAACAAATAAGGCGAGATTTTCATGGTAAATACATTGAATAGTTCAAAGACCAGGAGCAGCCTGTAGGAAGCTGATTCTTCAAAGAGGAGTCAATGAATTAATATTGTCCTATCTATAAACACTTACCTTTAAAAATGATCCAAATAAAAGACTGCAAGGAATACTTGAAGAAGTGATTTTTGCTTATTTGGCACTTCTGTTAAGATGGCAATCGATAAATGCAATCAAATTTAATGGCAGCTTTATCTACTTAAGCACTGGGCGTGATTCTCTAAGTGAGGTAGCGAGCGGGAACTGCCATGAGCTCCCCGCCACTTGGCCTGGTGAGGCCAGCAACGCAATACAATGTTAATTGGCCCAATTAACGAGGCCCCACGTGCTTCATACCAAAAATGAAGTCTTGCCAGCTGATACGCCAGGACAGCGCTCACCAGGCCCCCGCTAACAAGGTCAAGAAGTACTTAAACAGTACTTGCACAGCCAATCCCACTCAGCTTGTAGCCGAGACGACCAGTCCCCAGGTTTGGAGACGCGGACCTGGGGAGGCTAGGTACAGTTGAGGCCAGGAGGGATGTCCTGTTCCACCAAGAGTCCTGAAGGGTGAATCACAGGGCAACCAGTGCCGCCTGGGATGGAGTGGCATCAGCTCGGGCAGCGTGACCAGGAGGACTGGCCTCCAGTGCTGCGAAGGTCAGCGGCCTATACCGGGCAACAAAGGTGAGTTGACACCCCACCCCTCCGAAACCTTCCTGCCCCCACATGACCAGCCCTCCCAACCCCCCATTTGATCCCCAATCCTCCCTTCACCCCAACCCTCCCTTCACCCCTCCCTCCTGTCAATCCCTCCAACCCTCCCTTCATCCCCTCCTTTCACTCACCCCAAACCTTCTTTCACACCCGTCCTCCCCACCAATGTGAACTGCACTTGTGGCTAACGATGCCCTCTCTGTCTCCGCAGGAGAAGCTGTATGTCCCACAATCGTCGGGAGATGGCCCAGACTGGTGGAGAGGTGTCGGACATAAGGGGCGAAATTCTCCGTTATCGGCGCAAAGTCCGCCGATCGGCGCAAAAAACGGCGCAAATCCGACTTGCGCCACGCCAGAAAAATGGGTCGAAAGTCTCCGGCCCGAAATGGGCCAGCAGCGACGTGACGGGATCCGCGCTTGCGCACGTGGTTCACGCCGTGCAGCGTCATACACGCCGCACGGCGTGACGGCTTATAAGGCCGCGCTGCTCCCCCCCGCCCGACCGGAACACCTGACCGGAACACCTGACTGGATGGCTGGCCGCCGCTCAGCCCAGAGGTTCCAGTCACGGGATGTGGAGGCGCTCCTGGACGCAGTGGAGCAGAGGAGGGAGGCCCTGTATCCCGGGCACGGCCGCAGAGTTGCCCCACGCCACAGCCGGCATCTGTGGAGGGAGATGGCAGAGGCCGTCACCGCTGTGGCCCTGACACCACGGACAGGCACCCAGTGCCACAAGAAGGTGAACAACCTCGTCAGAGCAGGCAGGGTGAGCCTCCCCATATCCCCCCTCCCCCATATCCCCCCTCCCCCATATCCCCCCTCCTCCATATCCCCCCTCCTCCATATCCCCCTCCCCCATATCCCCCTCCCCCATATCCCCCTCCCCCATATCCCCCCTCCCCCATATCCCCATCCCCCATATCCCCCCTCCCCCATATCCCGCCTCCCCCATATCCCCCCTCCCCATATCCCCCCTCCCCATATCCCCCCTCCCCCATATCCCCCTCCCCCATATCCCCCTCCCCATATCCCCCATTCCACCCCTCCCCATATCCCCCCTCCCCATATCCCCCTCCCCATATCCCCCCTCCCCCATATCCCCCACTCCCCCATATCCCCCCTCCCCATATCCCCCCTCCCGCATATCCCCCATATCCCCCCTCCCCATATCCCCCTCCCGCATATCCCCCATATCCCCCCTCCCACATATCCCCCATATCCCCAAGTGAATCCAGCCCTAACCTTAACCTCTGCAATGCACGCGCAACCGATGGCGTGCATTCATATACCTGCCTAACACTGTTGCCTTTTACCCCTGCCACGCACCCCCCCCCCACGCCCCGCTACAGGAGAAGCGCGCACACAACAATAGGGAGCATGTGAGGACTGGAGGAGGCCCCGCTGATGAGAGGCCACTGGCCGAACACGAGGAAAGGGCCCTGGAACTGGCTGGCGGACCTGACGACCGGGAGGTTGCTGATGCAGAGGTCGGGGGCGTACTAGCAAGTGAGCCACCGACAGCCCATCCCCATATCCCCCCTCCCCCATATCACCTGATCACTGCCTGCGTGTCTAACCATGCATGCTTCATTGTGTATCGCAGGACCAAACGTCTAGGCATCCATCCCCGCAGATGCAGACCGCCAGCAGGATGCCACTCAGAGGCCACGGGAGACGGAGAGACCCGGACCCTCCGGCATGCGACGCCCGCAGGATGCCCCTCGGAGGCCACGGGAGACGGAGAGACCCGGACCCTCCGGCATGCGACGCCCGCAGGATGCCCCTCGCACACCACGGGAGATGGCGAGCAACAGGGAGACGACACCCCCATCACGTGTGGGAGCGACCACCCAGCGACGAGGGGGGCAGCCACAGGCCCCCGTCACATCCGAGCCAGGACACCACTACCCAGGAGGCCATGAGCCAGTGCCAGCGCCAGATGGCAGAGGCGCTCAACACCATGGCCCAGTCTCAGCAGGCCATGGCCCAGTCTCAGCAGGCCATGGCCCAGTCTCAGCAGGCCATAGCCCAGTCTCAGCAGGCCATAGCCCAGTCTCAGCAGGCCATAGCCCAGTCTCTGCAGGCCATGGCCCAGTCTCTGCAAGCCATCACTGAGGGCATCGGCGCCAGTGGCCATGTGCGAGCCGGCATCGCACTGTCACAGACAGGGTTTGCTAGCCCCCTGGGCTCCATGGCTGCAAACCTGCAGACCCCTGTCGATACCAGCATGGGCCTCCAGGACTGGCAGCGCCAGATGTCGGATGGCCAGTCCGTTCGCATCCCCCACCCATGTAGAGGCCTGGGGGCCATCGGGCACCCCGAGGGAGGAGGAGGTGGTGTGGTCCGTCCCGGCTCCCCCTGTAGGGGAGGTCCGGGAACACCGCGACACCTCGGACTCACCCTCTTCCGTCCCAGGTGCATCGGGTGGGCAACGGGCAGGACAGGCTGGCAGCTCGCCATCCCAGTCGCCCGGGCCGCAGCCTGGCCCATCTAGGCCAGGACGCCCCAGGAAACGGCCGCCAAAGGGATCCCGTGTCAGAGGGCAGGAATCACAGGGCTCCACCTCCAGTTCTTCTGTACCGTCTGGGGAACCACGTAGACGTAGTCAAAGGGCCCGTAAGGCCAAACAATTAGACACTGAGTAAGTTGGCACGGGTGCAGGGCACAGATGAGTTTTAGGGGCTAGGGCACGTGCATGAACTCGTTTGGTTATTAAAGTCAATGTTACACCTACAGAAGCTGCCTTTGTGCTCTGTCCAAAGCGTGCGGGGGTGTCATGTACGTTGAGCGCAAGTGTGTGTGTGAGGGGTGGTCTTACCTCAGCCCCAGGTGAGTCTGCCCCCTTCCCCCTGGGCCGCCATCAACATCCGCCCGGGCAGAGGACGGGACCGTGCGCTGCAGTGTCACAGCCGCATGCAGGGATGGTCCGGGTGGATGGTGGTACTGTGGCCATGGGTCAGACATAGTCCAACGATGTGGAGCCAGGAGCTCACCGCAGGGCGGGTTGTCATCATCCTCCATGGCCTGCAAGAGACACGCGTCCACCCGCAACTGTGTGAGCCCGGCCCGTGGTGCCGCAGGTGGATCGGCAATGGGGTGGTGGTGTGCATGCGGGTGGGGTGGGTGGGGTTGGGGAGGGGGGTGAGGGTGCTGGGTGGGTGGATGGGTGGGGGGCTGTGGGTGGTCGGCTGTTGCTATGGTGTGCGGTCTGTGGCCACACTACCCGATTCCCACGCCCATCTAGTCAGTGAAGCGGGCGGCTATCTGTCTGTCCCGTGCCCGCTGGGCCAGCTGGTAACGGTGGACAGCCACCCGCCTGTGTCTAGCCCGTCTTCCCTGACCATTGCCCCCATCCCCCTCATCTGGGAGGACTGCGCCTCTTCCTGCTGCTCCTCCACTCCGCCCTCCTCTGCCTGCGGCACATCGCCCCTCTGCTGGGCTATGTTGTGCAGGACGCAGCACACCACAATGATGCGGCCGACCCTATCTGACCGATACTGGAGGGCGCCCCCAGAGAGGTCCAGGCCTGAAACGCATCTTCAGCACGCCAAAGCACCTCTCTATCACTCCCCTTGTCGCTACATGGGCATCATTGTAGCGGTTCTCCGCCTCATTGCGTGGCCTCCGTATAGGCGTCATCAGCCACAATCGCAATGGGCAGCCCCTGTCGCCCAGCAACCAGCCCCTCAGCCGGGGATGGCGTCCCTCGTACATGCTGGGGATGGATGGCCGTGACAACACGTATGAGTCGTGTACACTGCCAGGGTAATGGGCGCAGACTTGCAGGATCATCATGCGGTGGTTGCAGACCACCTGTATGTTCATCGAATAGGTCCCCTTCCTATTGGTGAACACGGCCCTGTTATCTGCAGGTGGCCGCACGGCGACGTGCATCCCATCGATCGCGCCCTGGACCATGGGGAACCCGGCAACGGCAGAGAAGCCCACGACCCGGGCATCTTGGCTGGCCCGGTCCACGGGGAAGCGGATGTAGCGGTGCGCCGTGGCATATAGGGCGTCTGTCACTGCCCGGATGCACCGGTGCACCCATGTCTGCGATATGCCGGACAGGTCCCCACTCGGTGCCTGGAATGACCCCGTTGCATAAAAGTTCAGGGCCACCGTAACCTTGACGGACACGGGGAGAGGGTGTCCCCCGCCAGTGCCACACGGTGACAGGTGTGCCAGCAGGTGGCAGATGTGTGCCACGGTTTCCCGCCTCATCCGGAGTCTCCTCCTGCATTCCCGGTCCGTGAGGTCCTGGTATGACTGCCGGGGCCGGTACACACGGGGCGCCCTTGGGTGCCTCCGTTGCCGTGGGGCCGCGACGTCCTCCTCCCCCTCCTCGTTCTGTCGGTCAGGTGTCCCTCCAGCCTGGGCGGCTGCCGCCTGCCCCTCTGCGGCAGCCTGCGCCGCCTCTCTGGCACGCTCCTCCTCCTCCTTCTCATCCAGGGCAACATGGACATTAGCGGCTGCCGCCACGGCGGCCAACGTCGCTGGATGATCAGAAAACATGACGGCCTGGTGGGGGGGGGGTGGGAACGACGACATGTCATCATTGCCCATATCCCCCCCAGCCAGGTGGCATGGACTGCATGGGTCCAACTGTTGGAGGCTGGCACCTGGCCAGGTGGACCAACTTACTTGCCCTCGCACCCCCCCTCCCCGGCACGGACCCCCCATCCCCCTCCCCAGCACGGACCCCCCCCACCCCCCGGCACGGACCCCCCCATCCCCCTCCCCGGCACGGACCCCCCCATCCTCCTCCCCGGCACGGACCCCCCTCCCACGCCCCATCCCCCTCCCCGGCACGGACCCCCCCATCCCCCTCCCTGGCACGGACCCCCCCATCCCCCTCCCCGGCACGGACCCCCCCCCATCCCCCTCCCCGGCACGGACCCCCATCCCCCTCCCCGGCACGGACCCCCCCATCCCCCTCCCGGCACGGACCCCCCATCCTCCTCCCCGGCATGGACCCCCCCATTCCCCTCCCCGGCACGGACCCCCCCATCCCCCTCCCCGGCACGGACCCCCCCCATCCCCCTCCCCGGCACGGACCCCCCATCCTCCTCCCCGGCACGGTCCCCCCCATCCTCCTCCCCGGAACGGACCCCCCAGCCTCCTCCCCTGCACGGACCCCCCATCCCCCTCCCCGGCACGGGCCCCCCCATCCCCCTCCCCGGCACGGACCCCCCATCCCCCTCCCTGGCACGGACCCCCCCCCATCCCCCTCCCCGGCACGGACCCCCCATCCCCCTCCCCGGCACGGACCCCCCCTCCCGGCACTCCCCCGGAGCCCAGCCCACTCTAACCACCCCCCCCGCCGCACAGACACACACACAACCCGAGACACACCTCTCCCCACACATTCAGACTGCGGCCACGCCATCGCCTGCCCAGCGGCCAACCCCCCAGGCCGTCACTCACCTCCACGCTGGTCGGCGTGAACCTGGAGCACAGGTTCACGCCGATGAAAAGGAGGTTTGATTTACGTCGACGTGAACGGTCATCATGTCGACGGGACTTCGGCCCATCCGGAAGGGAGAACATTGGCAGGCCGAAAATCGGCTGCCTTGCGCAGACCCGTGCCATTCTCCAACGTCAGCTCACCATTAACGCCCCGCCGACTTTTCTCCCTTCGGAGACTTCGGCAACCGGCAGGGGCGGGATTCACGGCGGCCAACGGCCATTCTACGACCCACTGGGGGGTCGGAGAATGACGCCCCTGAATCCTCACGATTTTCGAGGAATGGGCCCTGAAGGTGACGGTGGTGGCCGAGGACAGAACGGTCACCTATGTGGAGGTCAACGCATGCTGCGGAGGTGAGGATCCACTGGGCCCCACCTGGGGGACCTGTCACACGTGAGTTGTTAGTGCCACATGGACTGACCCATCCCACTGACCACGTGTTCATTCTCCCGCAGGTCCTCCAGCCGACAGTGCCGGCCCATCCAGGATGGCCCCCTCCACTACCGCCCATGAGATCACCTCGAAGGAGAGCTCCAGGTATGCCGCAATCGATGCATCACAGTTGTCATCCCCACCCTCCACCAGTGCAGAAACACGCACCTCGGTGGACAGCATTAGTAGACAGGCTTCTGGGGCACAATCTGGTGAGAACCACATGGTCGCTAATGCTCATCAGGTGGAGGTAGGAATGCCCAGATGGGACAGCAGTCGTAGGGCTGCTGGATCCCGGGACCTAGCTGAGTCCCAGCCTGATGCTGAGCCTCTGGACCAGGCTATCCCTGAGTGGAGGTGTCCAAGGTGAGGCGCAGTTGATGACGGTCATGGCTGAGGGCTTTGTTAGACTATCCGACTTGCTGGGGGATGTGACCCAGTACCAGGTTGACCTTGATGAGGTGCTGAGGGACATGTCCCGATCTCAGATGGGAATGGCCGAGGTGCTTGTCCCAGTCGCAGGTGCGCATTAGCGAGGCGTTGCAGAGCATGTCCCAATTACTGATGAGCATCACCATGGTGCGGACAATGAGGAGCCAGTAGGGCTGGCAGAGCCAGATATCCAAGGGCAGCCTGGGTTCAATACAGCTGCCCCTCCATCCTGAGGTGAACACCAGGGCTCTATGGGGCACTGAGCAGGAGAAGGGGTGCAAAGTGGCAACCCTGACCCGTCCTATAGATTGGCGACGGCGGCCAGCAGCTCCCCTGAGTTCCACCCCTCTGATGAGGCCGTGTTTCAAAGTTGCCACCCAGCGGAACAGGGTTGCACGGCTATGCATGTGCCGCTGTCAAGTGCGCCGGGGCATTCCAGCCCCAGAGCCCATAGAGGATTACCGCCAGGGACATCGAAGGCCACGGGACAACGTTAGCAGCTGGCTACCTCCACCTCTGATTTGCGTCCTGGGGATCACTTAGAAATAGCGGTAGAGCTCGGAAGGCCAACCATGTCGTGGATCACTGAGGGGGGCGGAGGGGTAAGTGGGGGTAAGGAGGGGAATGTGTGTTGTGGGGGGGAGGGAGGGTTGGGATAGTGGGGTGGCACCATCGAAAGAGTGGGGCAGTGGTGGACACTTGTATGAGAAACATACCCTCAGCACCAGTGTGATGCCTCTGGATCTTTGTTCTGCGATGCGGGCCAACCACCAATTCCATGCCCCATCACCCCCAAACATGAGGTCCTGGCCTCCCCGCCCCCTACCCACCCGACACACCCTGTCCACACACACCACTTGTCTGCAGTGGGGTGGGGGGCCTGCTCACCGAACCGCACACCCTACACCTCAGACACCCGAACAGACCGTCGGCAAACCCCGACCTGGGACATGTGTCTGGGACTTGGGCCCAAATCCTGAGTGATTGAAGGTTGGCTGTGTCATAATATACATCAGTATATTATGGTGCAATCACAGACACACAATGATGGACATGCTTAGGACCAACCAGCATACATAACACCACAGCCAATCACCAGTGAGAGCACAAGCACTATAAAGACAGGAGAGTTCCCGCTCATTCTAGCAGCAGCCAGCTCAGAGCACAAAGCTCACAGCCTGCATCACAGACATGCACCATGTGCTGAGTGCCTCACCATAGCTAGTGATAGGAAAGGGTCCACAGTTAAGCTTTTACCCACGTTTACAGTATGTCAGCATAGTTGAACAGTTAATAAAATAGCATTACACCACTTCCAGCATTGTTGGCTTGTTTGTGAACCAGAACACCCAACACGACAGGCTGCTCATCTGTGGTGCTGCCTCCCACAGTGTTCAAGCACAGGGGTGGTGGGGCGGATGGAGGGTGGGGGGGGGGGGGATGCGGTGCATAGAACAGGAAACCCTGTTGACAGCAGCGGGTTTAGGAGATCCCGCTGCCGGCCAATTTTGTGCTCCCTACGCGAAACACGCCGCGGGGAGCACGGATAATCTCGCCCACTATATAAATGCAAGTCTTTTGATGCAAAAACTTATAATTAAATAGAGCTGGAAATTTTAGCAAATGTTAAAAGCACAACACAGACATTTTGTAAAGTCTGGAACTTTGCCATTCAAAAGAGCTTTTCTGACAAGATAATTTAAATGCTTAGCCAGAATTATAAATTCAGCTCGCTATTAGCATTTTAAATCCACTCCTGTAGTGCTAATCATTTTGTATTGGGGCATAAAAATTTCATGGATCCTCAGATTTCAAACTCTTAATCCTTTTTGCTGTAGATGTTTTCAGACAAACCTAATCTTTGAGGAAGAGTCAGGAGTGCAATTGAGAATACCACAAAGGGAAATATGAAGAGCCAGTTTTTGGAAGTGCGGCGTTGGGGAATGATTTATGAAATGGAATTGACGGATTGCACAGCTCGTCTGCAGAGAGCCAAACACCATTAACAAATCGCCAATCAATCAGTAGGGTCTCATTTATCTTTTTATTAACGGTCACCGTCTGCTTTTTAAGTATGAAGTAATGCAATTTTCAATTCCCTCATACAGATCATTATCAGACAAAGAAAATACAAGCAAAATCACTGAGTACACAATCCTGGTAACACAAACTGATTTACTAAACAAATAACTAATCCTGCAGCAAATGCTGTTCAGTCTTATTCATTTGGACTTTGTCCTGGACAGGATCAGAGGACGTCTGGCACAGGCCCCTCTGTTGCAATTTCTGTTATTCCTGCCCACGTGGTGTCCCACTCTGGAAGGTCCTCGTTAAAGGTATTTTGCAAGGTGAAGAAACTAATTTGCAGGAACAAGACTTTTTTGCAATTTCCAGGAAATGTGGGTTTTTAAAAATAATTTAAAGCACCCAATTATTTTTTTCCCAATTAAGGGGCAGTTTAGCGTGGCCAATCCACCTACCCTGCACATCTTTTGGGTTGTGGGGATGAGACCCACGCAGACACGGGGAGAATGTGCAAACTCCACACGGACGGTGACCCAGAGCCAGGATCGAACCCGGGTTCTCGGCGGCGTGAGGCAGCAGTGCTAACCATTGCACTGCCATGCCGCCCTCACAACGTGGGGTTGTTGCTAACTTTGCGGTTGGTTCAATTGCTGTTTTATTACCTTTGCTCTCGAGTCGCCAGATATCTTTATGATACCGCCACGAGGTTCAAGTCCAAGTAATGGGGTGGGATTCTCCGCAATCGGCGTGAGGTCCGCCGACCGGAGCCAAAAACGGCGCGAATCAGTCCGGCATCGCGCCGCCCCAAAGTTGCGGAATTCTCCGCATCTTGAGGGGCCGAGCCCTCACCTTGAGGGGCTAGGCCCGCGCCAGACTGATTTCCGCCCCGCCAGCTGGCAGGAAAGGCCTTTGGTGCCCCGCCAGCTGGCGCGGAAATGACTTTGCCGTGCGGCGCATGTGCGGGAGCGTCAGCGGCCGCTCACGGCATCCCCGCGCATGCGCAGTGGAGGGGGTCTCTTCCGCCTCTGCCATAGTGGAGACCATGGCAAAGGCGCAAGGAAAAGAGTGCCCCCATGCCACAGGCCCGCCCGCGGATCGGTGGGCCCCGATCGCGGGCCAGGCCACCGTGGGGGCATCCCCCGGGGCCAGATCGCCTCGCGCCCACCCCCAGGACCCCAGAGCCTGCCTGCGCCGCCTTGTCCCGCCGATAAGAGAGGTGGTTTGATTCTCGCCGGCGGGACAGGCATTCCAGCAGCGGGACTTCGGCCCATCGCGGGCCGGAGAATCGCCGGGGAGGGCCCGCCAACCGGCGCGGCGCATTTCCCACCCCCGCCAAATATCCGGTGCCAGAGAATTCGGCAACCAGCGGGGGCGGGATTCACGGCAGCCCCCGGCGATTCTCCGACCCGGCGGGGGGTCGGAGAATCCCGCCCAGGATCAATAACTCAATACACCGATTAATAAGATTCAAATCAAAGCACATTGATTAGACACAGTAATCGCTACTCATGCACAAATTCTACGTCGAAGCTACTTCTACAACTAACAGGCCTATGCTTAACTTCGGACTGGCCCACCAGGTCAGGGGAACAAATGGCCTTTCGTTCGGGTTCTGAGTCTGCGGGATTCAAAGTTGGTACAGATTGGTAGCTAGGAGCGCCTGTCTCGTAGCGAGCGTTGAATTAAGACTTACTTCTTTCGGTGGTCACTGCACCGGTCACGGTCAAGGTTGTTTCGCGTTGCTGGGTGACCCGGGCAGGACAAAGAGAGCGATTTGAACTTGGGGCTTAACTCTTATAGTCCCCAGGGGCTTCCCGCCTTTTGGGGCGGACCCTGTACCTGGTTCTAGGTGATTGGACTTTGTTCCAATCGCTTGGTTCGATTTCTCTAATTCTGGAGCGGTTCCCTGATCGATGGGCGGTCTTGAGGTGTTCGTTAACCTCTTTTGTGTTGGCTCCTGCTGGCGCCGAGGAGTCTGACTTAGTTTTGAGTGTCCGAAATGTTGCTATTGTTCCCGGGGATTGCTCATCAGTATGTAGATGGCTGCTACATTATTATGCTGATGGTCGCTGGTATCGATGCTGTCTAGCCTTTAGCAGAGTTAAATACACAGCAAACCAGCACCTGCTGGTTTCTGTCTGTGTTGGCTGAATTTCCCATCAGCCTTTGCCGTTCGCCATTTTAAATCAGGAGTTGGCCAATTCAGGTGGCTGCACATCCTCCTTGTGATCCTAACACGAAGCGCGAAGGATCACATAACTGCGTTGTTTTTCATTCCCTGACTCGGTGAGCACGTCTTTCATGGCCTCTACACTGACCATAACTATGCAAACAATTTTTAACTGACAATTCTAAGGGGTGCTATGTCAAACAGGGACATGCATTACAAAACAAGAAAATGGGAACCTCTATCTATCCTTAATGCACTACACTCACTTAAACATTTCATCACTCTAACTTGCTCAACCATACAAACAAAATCATAGCAGTTTATACACATTTTTCTTGGCTTGGCAGTCAAGCTCAGGATTGTACAATTGCTCATGAACATTTCTTTATTTATAACAAAAACGCAAACTAATGCTCTTTATTATAGATCGCGGGGGTCGGGGGTCTGGTTATATCCGAAAATAGGGGATCTGATTCTATATACCGGGGTGCGAGCGCGGTAGGCTCTCCTTCTCCATTTTCTCAGACGCATAGTCTGCACGAAGCAGCAGAGTATCGCCAATACCAATAGGGATTCTACCGAGTAGGACAGGGAGTACCAGGTTATAAACCTGGCACACCAAGATGGTGTGGTGTCGCTTGTGACTGGGCTCTGGGTACTGTGGGGAAGTGAATCATTAACGGCTGGGGGCTTGAGGTCATGGGGTTCGCGGTCGCGTGCAACCAAATGTCCATTATAACGATGAAGGATGCTGTCTTTATGGTTCTTCTTCTTTCACTTCTCTTCTCTTCTCTTCTCTCCTCTGGTCCTGGAGCTTCTGGAGTTCTGTGTGATGAAGCATAGTGCCTGTTACTATCTTGGTTTAATATCTCGTATGATAGCCTGTCTGTCCTTTAGTGCCAATTACTTCCTTTATAATTGGTCACTATGTGTGACTCCCTCATTTTTTTTTCAAAACCGAATTTCAGGACAAGACACACATACAAATAATGAACCAGTGCGCGCCGTCTCGCAGACTGTGCGATTTACCATCCAAATGTTTGAGAATGTAAATAGCATATGGTTGGCAACCTAAGGGTTACCTGCAAATAAAACAAAACTTTTTGAACTAAAACTTTCCAAATGAGGTGCGTATGGGCCGCGACGGGTAAGAGTTGGATGGAGTCGCCGGTTAGGACGGCGACCAATGCCGTGTTTCCCCTACCCGAGCGTAGCTGACCAGAGGGGGGTTCCCAGGCAGGGCGGGTCCCAAGCCGTTTCTTCACTGCCTGAGCAACCGACAAGAACGGGCAAGAAATGTAGTCATCGTGGGGGGTTGCCGTATTGGTTCTACCTTCGAACCAGAAGGGCAGTTACGAACGGGGGTCTGGGTTTCCGCCGACAGACGAGTTCCGCTGAACTGGCGTCTGGGACCTTAACAAGTCTCTGTGGACAAACTAGTTCCTCTGAACTAGCGTCTGGCCAATAGCAATCTCTGTGGGCAAGTCCTCAAAGGTTTCTTCTGAAAGGGCGTGGGGCCGTGAAAATTTTTTTTCCCGGTCTGACAAACAACATTTAACAATACACAATCAGAAAGGACACCGTTTTCTCCCAAGCGGTTCCTTTTAAAACATTATCTGGACACCTCAGTTATCGGTTGCGAACAGGGTCGCAAAGGGGTTCTCGTTTTGGGAGTCAGACTCAAGGTCGTCATCTTCTCCCGGATGCCAAACTCTCGAGTGTATCAGGGCTGATAGGGCTGCTTGGTATGATTTCGGATCGCTCTCGTCATTCCGGACGAGTCTGAACGAATTACCTCTGTGCCAATAGGTGGTGTCTAGTTCTGTGGGGACGGAATCGGGGTCGTCATTGTGGGTCGGTGGTCGGTGGTGGGGTTTGTTTAGGAAAGTGATCATGAAGGGATCACTCGAATCGTGGTCAGATTCGCTGGGTGTGGGTCCTGTTGCATGGGGATAGTAGGGAGGCGTGCTGTAGCTATCGTCCGAGTCACAGTCGCTGTCTCTGCTGCTGCAGTCTGTGGGCGTTCCGGGGCGGACTGTATATTTAGGGGGTGGAGTCGAGGTTGAGTCCGTGACTGGGCTGGACGTGTTGGGGGAGGATAGGGATACGTTGGCTGTGGGCGGGGTGTGGTGTGCTGCGTCGAGCATGACGTGGTGTGCGTGGTTAGACTGTGTTCCATATGCCTACAGCTGGTTGATATGGAACCACGCAGTCTTTCCGTTGGGATACTTTATCTTGTAGACGGAAGGGCTTACTTTGCCCGCAATAGAGTACAGACCCGAGTACTTTGGTGACAGGAATGTGCTGGGGTTGTATACGGAGAGCATGACTTGCTGTCCTACACTGTACTCAGTTGCATGCACTGTCTTGTCGAAACAAGCCTTGCTCTGTTACTTCCTTGTGCCCAATTTCACTGCGGCTGCTAGCTGAGCCGTTTGAACATTCTCTACTAATTGTTTGATTGCATTCTCGTGTGTGAGGGCCGTCACTTCGGGCTGGTCAAGTCTAAACCTAATAAAAATTCTGTGCCTTTCATGGAGCGTCCGGTCATGAGAGTGTGTGGGGTGTAACCTGTAGAGGTTGAAACTGTATTACGCAAAAACATCAGGGCAAAAGAGAGGACTGAGTCCCAAGTGGTGTTATTTTGCTGGACCATTTTTCTGAGGGTGGATTTTAGGGTCCGATTCATGCGCTCCATGATACCACTCGACTGGGGGTGGTATGCAATGTGGAATTTTTGGGTAATGCCAAATATCGTGAGGACGTTCTTCATGACGCGTCCCGTAAAATGGGAACCTTGGTCGGATTCGATGCTGCGGGGGAGTCCCCACCTTGTAAAGATGTGGTGGGTCAAAATTTTGGCTGTGGTCTTTGCAGTGTTTGTCCTGGATGGGAATGCTTCCACCCATTTTGTAAACATGTCTATCACCACGAGTACATATTTGTAACCATTCCTGCAAGGGGGCAATGGTCCTATAAAATCAATCTGGCGGTTAGTCCAGGGGCCATTAACGGGTCAGGTGTGACTAAGCTCAGCCTTTTTGGCATATCTGTCCGGATTATTCTGGGCACAGATAAGACAATTCTCAACGTAGTGAGTAACATCTTCCTTTAAACTTGGCCACCAACAAAGCTGCCTGAGGCGGGCTGTAGTGGGATCGATTCCCTGATGTCCATGACCGTCATGGAATAAACAAATCAGTTGATTCCTGTCCTGTTCAGGAACCACATAAAGGGTGTCTTTTAACACCACAGCGTCATGTGTGGTCAGAGCATTTATAAACCTCTCATAGGGTGCTGGATAATTCCCTTTTAAAATCTCCCTGAGATTGCTGTCCTGCTTCTGGGCCTGCACTAGATCCTCGATCTTAGTCTGCGAGACCTGAACTGCATTCACTGGTGCACTTTCGGGGGGTGTCCAAAAATATCCATGCCTGGAACCTGCTTTAGCCAGTGCGTCGGCTTTCACATTTCCAGGGGGGGAGGAACGGTGGTGACTTCGAACTTTGTCTATACCAAAAGTCCTGTTCTCTGCTCTCTCTAAGATGTGATGGAGTAATGGGGCTGAGGGGAGGGGTTTTCCGTCTGCGTAAACAAAATCTCTTGCTTTCCGCAGGGGCAGGAATTCCGTAAGGTTGTTGCAGACATAGAGGCTATCCGAGTATATATCTGCTGGGCTGGGGAAGGAATCTGGGTGTTCCACTATATACGCGATGACCGCAAGCTCTGCTGCCTGTGCGTCTAAGTGTCCAGGAAGTTTTATTGCTATTTCTTCTAGGGCGCGTCCCTGCGCGTCCTCGACATATATACCGCAACCTGTTATGCGCTTCCCATCCAATATTGTGGAAGATCTATCCACATATATCTTTATGGGCTCGCATGTGTCTGTGTGCTGGGGGCTCTGGGTTGAACTACCTATCTTTCTGGGGGGGGGGGGTTTCGCAATAAAGGGGCCTGTGTTGTGGTGTGGAGAGATAATTTCACATTCATGGGGGGTTCCGGGGTACTGTAGGTTGTCTGCTAAAAAAGTGTGGGCCTTTGTCCGTTTCACAGTGATGCCCCGTCCCTGCAAGAGAAGGTCCATCTGGCTGCTCTTATTTGACTGACTGTACCATCCTTGAGTCGTCCGTCCAGTAAAAGTTGGGTGGGGGTGTGTTCTGTGAGGATTGTGATGGGGTTCAGTCCGGTAATGTACGAAAAATACTGAACTGCCCAAAATACTGCGAGCAAGTGGCTCTCACAGGCTGAAAATCCCTGCTCCACAGCATCTAAAATTCTGGCGGCGTAAGCTATGGGCCTTAACTGTTTGTGCCGTGTTCCTGGAGGAGCACGGCCAAAAGGGTGTGGTCTGTGGTTGCTACCTCTATAGCGTAAGGGGAAAGCGGGTCTGGAACTTGTAGTGCGGGGGCTGCTATGAGTGCCCGTTTTAAAGAGTCCACAGCATCCGTATGCTGCGGAAGCCATTTCCAGGGGGCTCCTTTTTTTAGGAGGTCTGAGAGGGGTGCTGCCTTGCTGGCGAAACCGTCAATGTGGTTTCGGCAGTAGCCAACCAGTCCTAAAAACGACCGGAGGGCTGAAGCGTTCTGGGGAAGGGGCAATTTAGCAATCGAGTCAATCCTTTTATGCTCGATCTCGCGTTTACCATGTGTGATAATTGTTCCCAAATATATCACATTATTTTCCAAAATCTGGGCCTTTTTCAGGTTAACTTTACAACCAATTGAGTGTAAGAATTCCAGGAGTTCGGACAGAAGCTCGATGTGCTCTTCCTTGGTGTCTGTCTGCAGTAGTAGGTCGTCTACGTACTGGACCAGACATTCGGGGCGAGAGAATTTGGCTAAACCATTTGCCAGCTGTCGGTGGAAAATGGAGGGGGAGTTGTGCAATCCTTGTGGAAGGCATGTCCACCTGTATTGCTGATTTTTAAAAGTGAAGGCAAATTTGTACTGGCACGCCTTTGCCAATGGAATAGACCAGAATCCATTACTGACATCCAAAACCGTAAAGAATCGGGAATTGAGTCCCTGCTTGAGCATGGTCTCGGGACTTGTGGCTACTGTGGGGGCTGCTGCGGGGGTGATTTTGTTGAGTTCCCGGTAATCGATGGTCAGTTGCCATGATCCATCGGGCTTTCTCACTGGCCAAATCGGGGCATTATTAGTGGAGGCTACTGATCTAAGTACGCCCTGCTCTAATAAGCTTTCAATTACTTTTGCTATTTCTCCCTCTGCCTCTTGGGGAAATCCATATTGTTTTTGGGGTCTAGGGTCAGGTCCTGTGATTTGTACAGAGCCAGTCATCCGGCCACAGTCGTGTTTGTGGGTCGTGAATGCTGTCCTGTTCTTTTGTAAAACTGCCCTAACCTGCTTGTCCGTGCTAAGCGTGGTCGGGTTGAACCAGAATTCACCGACTGCGCTAATTTTGTTCGCGTATTCTCCTATGTTGAGCGTTGCGGGGGCTCTTGCGGATTTTGCCATTTTCCAGACACACTGGTTGACTGGATCAAATGAAAGGGTGTGGGAATTCATGAAGTTGATTCCCAGAATGTGTTCTGCTGTGTGGGGCAGATCGACTAAAACTACGGGGTGCTTGGTGGTGATGTTAACGATTTGAATGGGTACAGGGGCTGTGATGTGTCCCTGCTGTGAGTGGCCTGTAAAGCCGCTGAGGGTGATAGTGGCTGTAGTGGGTCACGTGTCCTTTTGGAACATGGTGGAGGAATTTATTGTGGTGCGGGACCCTCCTGTGTCCCAGAGAAATTCGATGGGCTGTCCCCGAATTTACGCTGCAACTACCGGTCGTCCGGACCTATCCCAAAGGGTGTCGCAGACCCAATTGGGGGAGCCCGTACATCGTCAGCCCGTTCCGTTCAGGTCCATCTGATCTGAATGGGCGCTAACACTATGAATGGGCTCTGTCTTCTTCTTACTCAGAGTGCCCGTCTGCTGGGCTCTTTGCGGCTTTTGTGGGGCATTGCACTCTCTTGCAAAGTGTCCCAACTGTCCACAGTTGTAACACTCCTGTGACTTGGGTGGGGGCTGTTCCTTCCTTCATTTACACATGCGGGGTTCTGGTATGTTGTAACTGCCTGTATATCTGCGTCGGCCTGCTTTTCTTCGGGATTTTTAACTGCGGGTTTGCTTTGGACAGACTGCTCCCAGGCGCAGGACATTCTTTTCACTACCCACTGCTCGTTATGAGCCTCCTCTGAGGGATCATAATTCGCGCAAGATTTTTGTCTTGTTTCTGTGGCATGGGAGATAAGGGTGCGGGTCCATTTGGTGATGTCGTCTGGGGACAAATGGGCGTGGTCTAAGTCTCCAAAGACTGCTGCAAAGTGGATCCACAGGCGTCCAGCAAACGCTGTGGGGTGCTCGGTCTTCTTTTGCCTGCATTTGTTGAGGCCATCTACGGGGTCACCCCGGTTATACCCGATCGCATCCAGGATCGCGGTATGCATTTCTGCAAGGGTGCCTCCTCCTACATTCTGTGGGTCGGGAAGGGCTGCTACGACTGAAGGGTCTAAACTTAAAACTGTGAGCTTTACGTGCTCTCGCTCATCCAGGCCGTACATGGTTGCCTGCTGCTTTACTCTGGCGAAGAAATGGTGGGAGTCTGAGGTGGGGAGGAAAGGTGTGATTTTCTCGCACGCTTCCCGTAATTGGGTCACTGTTAAGGGGGTGGTATACAAAAATTCCGTGTCGTCTGCTGCGGCTGTGCGGCGGGTGGTTACAGGGTTTATTGGAGCCTGAACTATCTGCTCTGTGGGGGGTTGGGGCGCTTTCCTCTTTTGGGGCTTTCCCTGCGCACATGTTCCCTGAACATATCTCTGCGCTGTTTTGTTTAATTCTTCCCAATCAGGGCCATCTTCCTCTTCTAACTTTGCTCCAAAGGTTTCCTGGAATCCTTTCTGAACTGAAAGCAGCGATTGCAGCTCTGCAATCTGCTTCCGGCACTTTGCGTGGTCCAGTAAGCTTTGTCTTTGCTCCGTGGTGGCAGCACGGAGTGCTCTTAACGCTGCCTTCAGGTCACCACACTGC
Organism: Scyliorhinus torazame; assembly: GCF_047496885.1. Lineage (NCBI taxonomy): Eukaryota > Metazoa > Chordata > Chondrichthyes > Carcharhiniformes > Scyliorhinidae > Scyliorhinus > Scyliorhinus torazame. Next base: position 123,282,458 of record NC_092723.1, read on the forward strand.
CTCTGCAATGCTTCTACCTGCTTCTCTGTTTCTTCACGTACCAGGACTGCACGTTGCGTGTCCTGATAGGCCTTTTCATACTGGGACTGGAAGCTGCTTAAGTGCGCCAGACAAGACTGGTGTGCCCTTTTGGCGTCATCCACCTCTCCGTCTTTTGCTGCCAACTTTCTTCTTAATTCTAAGTTCTCTTTATCTACCTCGCTTACATCGACTGTACTCATTCGATGTATGTCTTCTACTTCTTTTTGGAGCGTCCTAACGACCTCCTCTGTGCCTCGCAACTGTGCCAAGCAGGACACGATTGCCATCGGCTTGCGAGCTTTTCCTAAGCTCTTCTTGTGGATCTCGCTCACGGTCTCCCACCAAGTATGTCCTATACTCCCGGGGCCTGATTCCTCGTTGTCACAGAATTCGCTCCAAAGGGGCCATCCTTTCCCTTTCAGGTACTTCCTGATTTCTTCCTCCCAAATGGGACATTGTCCCACTCTACTGCTGCTGGTCGCTGCGACCGCAAATTCCTCTGGGTTCATGAGGAGTTGCATTGCCTGCATTGCCATGTTTCCTATCCGAATGCTGCTCTTCAAATTTGGGACAGGGGTATTAAGGCGGTGCTGTAAATACGGGTACGGCTTTCACTACTTTCCGAAATACAAACACCCGACAGTTTTGTCGCAACAAAAAATCTATCAGTTTTACTTTATCGCCCTGTTAGTTACGCATGCATACACACACTTCCGAATTATGAGTTTTGATCAGAACTGCTTGAACGCTTATGGTTTTCTGTTCCCAATTGGATCTCTAATTCAAATTCTGGGTTCTGCCAGAGTGGTTATGCCACTTCTAGTTCGGGTCCCACCAGAGTCGCCAAATAATGTTGCTAACTTTCCGGTTGGTTCAATTGCTCTGTTTTATTACCTTTGCTCTCGAGTGGCCAGGTATCTTTATGATACCGCCACGAGGTTCAAGTCCAAGTAATGATCAGTAACTCAATACACCGATCAGTAAGATTCAAATCAAATAATATTTATTATACACAGTAATCGCTACTCATGCACAAATTCTACGTCTAAGCTACTTCTACAACTAACAGGCCTATACTTAACTTCGGACTGGCCCACCAGATCAGGGTTCGTTCGGGTTCTGAGTCTGCGGGATTCAAAGTTGGTACAGATTGGTAGCTAGGAGCGCCTATCTCGTAGCGAGCGTTGAATTAAGACTTACCTCTTTCGGTGGTCACTGCACCGGTCACGGTCAAGGTTGTTTCGCGTTGCTGGGTGACCCGGGCAGGACAAAGAGAGCGATTTGAACTTGGGGCTTAACTCTTATAGTCCCCAGGGGCTTCCCGCCTTTCGGGGCGGACCCTGTACCTGGTTCTAGGTGATTGGGCTTCGTTCCAATCGCTTGGTTCGATTTCTCCAATACTGGAGCGGTTCCCTGATCGATGGGCGGTCTTGAGGTGTCCGTTAACCTCTTTTGTGTTGGCTCCTGCTGGCGCCGGGGAGTCTGGCTTAGTTTTGAGTGTCCGAAATGTTGCTATTGTTCCCGGGGATTGCTCATCAGTATGTAGATGGCTGCTACATTATTATGCTGATGGTCGCTGGTATCGATGCTGTCTGGGCTTTAGCAGAGTTAAATACACAGCAAACCAGCACCTGCTGGTTTCTGTCTGTGTTGGCTGAATTTCCCATCAGCCTTTGCCGTTCGCCATTTTAAATCGGGAGTTGGCCAATTCAGGTGGCTACAGGGTTTAATTAGTGGGGCGGGATTTTCCTACTCTTTCCTTCTGTGGGATCTACCAGTCCTGCTGAGGGTGACCCCCACTGTGGGCCCCCCAGTGGCGGGATGGGGCAAGTGGATTCGTTGGGGCCGGAAGACCTCATCTGATGAGTTAGGCAGGTAGGTTCGATGTGGACTGCACTCGATGCAGGGAAGCTAGAAACAGACGTCTAACATTGAGAAGATCCAACACTGTTTTATCAACGATAGAACTGATATACATATTCAGCTGTGGATCGACACTATACTGAACTGACTGGACACCTTGCAGTAGCCTGACCAGACTTACTAGCTGCCGCATGGTGTTTGCACTGTGCTAGCTCGTGGACTCTGACTGTCTCAGTAGCTGGGTCCCGAGAGAACGGGAAACCTAGTGCCCTCTGGCTTTATAGTGGTAGTGTCCTGTCTGGTGATTGGCTGCACTGTGTTGTGTGCTTACTGGTCATCCTGTGTGTCAATCACTGCCTGTCTGCATCTTATTATATACATGAGTGGATATTATGACAGAGGTTCACCCCCGCTGTGGGCCGCCCGGTGGCAGGGTGGGGCAAGTGGATTCGTTGAGACCAAAAGACCTCATCGTCGCCCAATGGTGAACTGCCTCCGATACGGGGAAACCACCTGCAGGGGGAGGCAGGAAAATACCATCCGTGGCCTTGAAAACCTTCCTTGATTTTAGGGAGCAAGCCATTATCAAAATCAGGATGTACAGCAGTGGTGAAAGCCACACTTAAGAGAGATGAATGAGGAGGGTGCTGCAGTAAATTACTTCAATATTGGAACATCCCACAAGGAGGAAGTGGCTGATGTTTGCTGATAAATGCTGCCACATGGATTGGAGCTGAGAGCACTCACTCCCAGTATTGGGCTCGATTTTTGCAGCAGCGAAAGGGGGGCCCTACTTTTAAAAAATATATATTTTCATTACAAAGTTGCAGAGCAGCACAATAAGCGTACAGCTCATGAACATCAGTACAATAGATGTAATGCCAACAATTTGTTGTTTTTAGGTTATAGTAATATCAGTGTCGCCCCCCCCCCCCTTTTGGTCTTTCTCCTTCATTCCCTACTTCCCCTCTCTCCCTGTTTCCTCTGCCGTCTCCCCCCATCCCTCCCTCCCAGTTGCTGGTCACAAACAGGTCCTTACAAATGGTGGTGAGCAGCCTTCACCTGGAGTGGAACTCTTCTTCTTACAACCTGATGGCAAATTAGATTTTTTCTAGCCTCAGCAATTCCACCAAGTCTGCCAACCAGTCCGAGGGCCTAGGCGGCACTGCCGGTCTCCACCCAAGTAGGAGTCGTCACCGGGATATCAGGGAGGCGTAGGCCATGACGTCCAACCACCCCCCCCCCCCCCCCCCCTCGAAGAGCTCCTGCCGGTCCAACGCCCCGAAGATCGGCGACTAATGGCATGTTTCTACCTGGACCCCCTTGACCTCGGACATGGCTTCAAAGACCATGGTCCAGCATCCAACAGGTTTTGGGCAGGTCCACAACAGGTGGGCGTGGTTGGCGGGTACCCTCTGGCATCACTCACAGCTGTCTTCCAACCTCGGGAAGAACCTGCTCATACGTGTCCTGGTCGGCTGTGCCCTGTTCACCACCTTCAGTTGTATCAGGCCCATATTTGCGCACGGGGTGATGGAGTTCACCCTGTATAAGATCTCGCTCCAGAGTCCTCCCCTTAGCTCGATGCATAGTTCCTCTTCCCACCTTTCTCTTGTTTCGTGCAGTGGGGCCCTTACATCCTCCAGCAGTCGTCCATATATGTCTGTCTAGCAGGGTGTGCCTGGGTAACTGGGAGAACGCTGGGGCCTCTTTGCAGAGGAAATCCCTTATCTGGAGGTATCAGGGCTCGCTCATTTTCAGGCGTTGGAACTTCTCTGATAGTTCCACCGAGGTTGCCACTCTGCCATCGATATACATGTTCCTGAACCTCAACACCCTTTCTTCCCTTCTCCAAGTCTTATTTTTTCCAATTAAGGGGTAACTTATCGAGGCCAATCCACCTACCCTGCACATCTTTTGGGTTGTAGAGGTGAGACCCATGCAGACTCGGGGAGAATGTGCAAACTCCACATGGAGAGTGACCCAGGGCTGGGACCGAACCTGGGTCCTCGGCGCTGTGAGGCAGCAGTGCTAGCCACTGCACCACCGTGCCACTTAGCGACCCCTTCTCCAAGTCTTGTATGTGGCGTCCATTCTGGCTGGGTGAATCTATGATCATTACAAATGGGGGCTGAGACGGACATGTCTCTCAGCTTGAACTGCTGCCATAGTTGTTTCCAGGCTTTCAGTGATGCTACCACCACTGGGCTGGTTGAGTACTTGACCGGGGGGAAAATGGGAGTTGGGCAGTAATCAGTGCCCGCAGCGATGACCCTTGACTCGAAGCTTCTTCTACCTATTTCCACTCCACCCCCAGCTCCCTCTGCCAACTGTGCACCCTTTCTGTGTTCTCTGCACAATAATAGTACAGGAGGTTTGCAACATTAGGAATTTTTTCAACTCTGCACTCTGGACTCAGGAATGAAAATCTGACCCTTTGTCTGTTGACATAGGCCCGAGGGTTATAACTATAGAATTAGTGCTGCATGACTGATTCCACAACCTGCTATTATCATAGTGGAGGTGAGGGAGGGCTGTAAGTTCACAGTTCGATGGACATCTCCAAGTGGTTATAAAGGGTTGGATTTTCAGCCCTAAGTTGGGTAACGGGAGTCAGGAAAATTCCTGGCTTGGCTTGCCTGCCTTGGGAGAAAGTGTCAGGAAAGGCTGGATTTTAATTCTGGCTGGGGGGCGGGTGTGGTGGGGGTAGGAGCAGATTCAGACACGCTGATGTTTACCCGGGAAATAACTCACAGATAGCCACAGAGCCTGCCGTGGGCCAAGGTGCACTGTTTAAAAGGCACAAGTAAAAATCAGAATTCCCTGGATAAGGTCACAGCTACCTTTTTCACCTGTGTGTTGAGTCTCCCTGATTCCATGAGTACCCAACTCCATGTGGGGCTGTGAATATTAATGCTTGTTTCTGTGAGGGATGAGCTTCTTGAGTGAAGTGCTTGTTTTTGTAATTAATGGAATTTAAAAGTACTGAAAGGGTTTTTAATCAATTACTGTTTCTTAAAATAATAAATTAATCATTAGACACTTCAAACTACATTTTATTTTGGCCTGAATTTTAACTCCCCCATCGGTGTGTTTTTAGGTTTAATAAGAACACGGGGAGTACATACTGAGTAACCGGGGAGTACATACTGAGTAACCGGGGAGTACATACTGAGTAACCGGGGAGTACATACTGAGTAGCCGGGGAGTACATACCGAGTAACTGGAGAGTACATACTGAGTAGCCGGGGAGTACATATCGAGTAACTGGGCAGTACATACTGAGTAACCGGGGAGTACATACTGAGTAACCGGGGAGTACATACTGAGTAGCCGGGGAGTACATACCGAGTAACTGGGGAGTACATACTGAGTAACCGGGGAGTACATATCGAGTATCCGGGGAGTACATATCGAGTAACTGGGCAGTACATACTGAGTAACCGGGGAGTACATACTGAGTAACCGGGGAGTACATACTGAGTAACCGGGGAGTACATACTGAGTAACCGGGGAGTACATATTGAATAACCGGGGAGTACATATCGAGTAACCGGGGAGTACATACTGAGTAACCGGGGAGTACATATCGAGTAACCGGGGAGTACATACTGAGTAACCGGGGAGTACATACTGAATAACCGGGGTGTACATACTGAGTATCCGGGGAGTACATATCGAGTAACCGGGGAGTACATACCGAGTAACCGGGGAGTACATACTGAGTATCCGGGGAGTACATATCGAGTAACCGGGGAGTACATACCGAGTAACCGGGGAGTACATACTGAGTATCCGGGGAGTACATACTGAATAACCGGGGTGTACATACTGAGTATCCGGGGAGCACATATCGAAGTAACCGGGGAGTACATACCGAGTAACCGGGGAGTACATACTGAGTATCCGGGGAGTACATACTGAGTAACCGGGGAGTACATACTGAGTAACCGGGGAGTACATATCGAGTAACCGGGGAGTACATATCGAGTAACCGGGGAGTACATACTGAGTAACCGGGGAGTACATATCGAGTAACCGGGGAGTACATACTGAGTAACCGGGGAGTACATATCGAGTAACCGGGGAGTACATACCGAGTAACCGGGGAGTACATACTGAGTATCCGGGGAGTACATATCGAGTAACCGGGGAGTACATATCGAGTAACCGGGGAGTACATACTGAGTAGCCGGGGAGTACATATCGAGTAACCGGGGAGTACATACTGAGTAACCGGGGAGTACATACTGAGTAACCGGGGAGTACATATCGAGTAACCGGGGAGTACATACTGAGTAACCGGGGAGTACATACTGAGTATCCGGGGAGTACATACTGAGTAACCGGGGAGTACATATCGAGTAACTGGGCAGTACATACTGAGTAACCGGGGAGTACATATCGAGTAACCGGGGAGTACATACTGAGTAACCGGGGAGTACATATCGAGTAACCGGGGAGTACATACTGAGTAACCGGGGAGTACAGACCGAGTAACCGGGGAGTACATACTGAATAACCGGGGAGTACATACTGAGTAAGCGGGGAGTACATACTGAGTAACCGGGGAGTACAGACCGAGTAACCGGGGAGTACATACTGAATAACCGGGGAGTACATACTGAGTAAGCGGGGAGTACATACTGAGTATCCGGGGAGTACATACTGAGTAACCGGGGAGTACATACTGAGTAAAATAAAGAAACAAAGTTTTTATTTACAACAGCATGATATATACACAGCCTGGTAGATCCCTCTTGGATTCCTCTCTCTAATCAGTGCCTTACTGGCCGATCTTTTATACAAAGGTTAATAGAGATACCGCTCCCCTCGTGGGGGAGTTTGTACTCCGCAAAGACCACGAGGAAGACAACCATTCCCAACCCGTAGGCCCAGTGCAGGCTATTACAGGAGATGAACAAAAAATGGCACATATGGGCTTCCCTCAGGGTTCCCGCCCACTCCTAGCTCTCAGCAATTTTACACTGGGACAGACAAGGCCTCAGATGGGCCTCAGGTCAGGCCTTGTCCCAACTGACCACTTAAGCATCATTTCCCACGCAACACAATTTTTTTAGGCTGGGAGAAACTGGGGAGTTTCTGGGTATGGATACGATGAAAATAATCGGCTTTCGGCCTCGGGTAGGAAGAGTGGGGATGGGTGCGCCTGCATTGGAAGCCCCTTTCAGCTTAAGACAAACCCCTGACCCCTTAAGGTTCAGTAATTGCTGTCCTCCCTTTCCCACCACCTCTTCCCGATATTCCAATCCCTCACTGTCCACCATCCCACCTACCAGCCCCACCCTGAGACCCCAAAAACATACCTTTTCCTGCACTCCCAGGGCATAGACTCTGGGACTGCATGTAGTCCCAGTTCTGTCCACTGCAACATCTGGCACTGCAGGGACTAGAGAACTGCGGACCAACTGGATGGGCCAGCTGCTTGCTAACGTAGGACTTCTCCCAGGTGAGTGACGGAAGTCACACCTTTAATCAATTAATGCTCATTGGAGCATGAAACCGCAGGGGGGAAGGGAGTATCAGTGGCGATGTGTGCCTCACTTACTTTTCAGATGACAGAGCAGCAAAATCCCAACATCAAAAACAATTCTCACCTTCATCGCAGCATGCCCCCTGAGATCTGCCCATGATAGTTACTGGGTGAATTAGCATAGAGCGTGTATGAACAAATGATGGGTAATGGAGGAATGGGTTGGCATGAATTGGCACTAAGTTGGAGCTGGGGCTATGAGGGTGGGTAGAGGGGCATAGTATTACAATCCTGGATCAGTCCCCAACAGTAGCTAGGACACTAGACAGAAATCCCAATATTTTATTTTACTTTTGTGAAAGTAAGGTAAAGTTGCCTTCATCCTAGATAACCAGAGGCTGCTTCCCGCTTTGAGGGGGAGAGCTGACTAGTGGTAGTTTAACCTGATCAGGCAAGGGGCGAGGTTGAGAAACCGGGGCCTTCATGGATAACCTCAGCTGGTACACAAATTGAACCCACACTGCTAGCCTTGTTCTGAATCACAAACCAGCTGTCTAGCCCACTGAGGTAGATCAGCCCCCAAACATTTTACTTTGTAAGACTATGAGGAAAGGATATCTTGCTCCAGGAGTTATTTCATGCAAAATAGGGATATGGAATGTTAAAACAAACTTTATTATGAACACAGTAAAACATCTTTAACATCACACGGGAGAATAGCTTACAATTACCCCTTAAACAAAGCTAATCAATAAAGTGACACAATAACCCTTAACTGCTATCTTTACTTCTACTCAAAGAACAAAACCACCTCAGCTCTCAATCCACTTTTAAATACATTTAGCAGACCCAGGCATCCTTGCTTAAGAGATGTTGTTTGAGACTGTTTTAAGAGATCGACCTGAGTCCTGTCAGAACAATGCGGGATCGCTAGCTGAAGTCTTCAGAAACTGTCCTCATGGTTTGACTTTCAAGAACCAACTGATCAATCTCTGCTTTCCTGCTAAAATGTCTGGTACTCCTCCCATTAGTTACATCATCTTACTAACTGAGCACAAAGGTCTCTAATTAAATACTCCATGGGGAACCCGCTTAATCCAAACAAAAATCCATTAGCCCAAGCCTTTAGGATGCTTTAATTGCACCTCTGGCTCCCAAAAGCATAGTTGTCTTTTAAACCAGGATTATTTTTTAAAACATGACTGCAGCAGTCATACACACACTAACACAGGCTTTTAACCCTTACTGCACCAATACATACAATATAATACAATATATCTGAAATTCCTACATTAACCGCAATAAGTTTACATGAAGGGTATGAGGTGTCGGGGGTGTGTGGGGGCGGTTGCTGAGTCTGGGGTGGGTGGTGTGCATTAATGGGTTTAGGTGGGGCATGGGGAGTGTGTGAGTGTCAGACAATATGTGGGGTGAGGGTTAATGGGCTTTTTTTACAGTTGGGATGAAGTCCCAGAGCACCAAGGCAGGGCTTTTCGACACTTCGCCTTCATATCCAACAGCCCCTCAGGCTGCCTCCAAACTCTTTCGGGGGACAATGGGCCCGACTCCAGTTACCATCTCCGCCTTTGTTTTATGCATAATTTCCACCTAGTATTACAGATCTGGAGAGTTTACAGAATCTCTGCTGCAAAAGCTTGTGAAAGATTTAGGCTCCTAAATGTCAAGAATCCAAATAGTTCTGCTTTCATAATAAAATTAATGCAAGCATTCACTTGATGAGCCAATTGAGTACAGGGTCTGTTAAATTCCAATCACCAATCAGCTTGCTGGTCCATTGGGAACCTTTCTAGCAAGATGGAACTGCCCAAATTTCCTTCCCTAAATTTCACAAAATGTTATTGAGAATCTAGGGATATATCTTATTCTACCTGAAGATGTGCAAGGGAGTTCTCGCTGTTCGCCAGCCAACAATTATCCTTCAACTGGAATCATTCTAGCACTTTCTCTGGTCGTTCATCTCACTGCTGATTGTAGGGATTGCAATTAACTGCCCCGTTTGTTTGTGCTTTTTCAGAGTGGGTGATTTTTCAAGTTATTTCTTTGCTCTATATGCTTCTACACATTCAGAATTTCAAACCTAGCTTCTTTTTCATTTTTGTTGCTTGGGCTCTTTCCTTTTACCACGATTCAGGAGACATACGATGGGTGCACACCACCTTCGGACAAAAAAAAATTCATCACACCTTTCATGACCTCGGTGTCTCCCAGTGATGTGTTTCTGAAATGTAGTCACTGTTGTCTTGAAAGGCAGGCTGTGTTACCAAGTAGAAATTAATTAACTGTGATGAAAAAGTCAAGCATGGTATATCTGTAATAATGGCCCTTAATACTCCTTAACTCGTGAAACCACTTAAAGCAGGAGGCGTGATTAAAGGTCCAGAAATTCAGTGGTAGAATTACTGTAAATAACAGTTCAACAAAACTGTGATATGCCCGCCAGGCTGTGCATACATTCATTTCAATAAAACATAATGAGACAACAGTAGTTCATTTCTCAATAGATAAACTCAATTTAAATTAAGAAAGGGAATATGCATTTTTACACCAGGCTTATTGATAGGGAATGCAGTTCTTATTATTCAGATTATATAATGATGAACACATCAAGACTACTATTTGTAAAATGCAGAATAACTGTTACAACAGTTGACACCTGAGATACCAACTAAATATCTCATCTATATTCATGCTCTCAGATATATTGCTGCTTTAGACAGTTCATACAGGGATCACAGATGAAAACATTGCCAATAGCATTTCATTCTTGTCCTAACGGATCATATCTTACTTTGCAGAAGTAAACATTTTACAGTGAGTTGCGCAAAAATGGAAGTTCTGACTTTATAAACATGCAAAGAAATTCTAGGATGATTCACAACTTTCATTGATATAGCGGTCGAATTCTCCGGCCATTTGCTGGCGGCAGGATACTCTGGTGCTGCCAGCAGCACCCCCCCGCCTACAGGTTTCCCGGCAGTGTGGGGTGGATTCAATGGGAATGTCCACTGACAGAGGCGGGAGCAGAGAATCCCGCTGCCAGCGAACGGCGCACTGCCTCCCGCTGCCAAGAAACTCGCAGCTGGGAGGCTGGAGAATCCCACCCAACATCTTTCACATAGTAAGATGCCCCTAGGCAATTCTCATGAATGTTAACAAAATTTGATGCCAAGCAATTAAGGAGATATTAGGGGCGGAATTCTCCCCCAACGGCGCGATGTCCGCCGACTGGCGCCAAAAACGGCGCCAATCAGACAGGCATCGCGCCGGCCCAAAAGTGCGGAATGCTCCGCATCTTTGGGGGCCGAGCCCCAACATTGAGGGGCTAGGCCGGCGCCGGAGGGATTTCCGCCCCGCCAGCTGGCGGAAATGGCGTTTGGTGCCCCGCCAGCTGGCGCGGAAATGCGGCGCATGCGCGGGAGCGTCAGCGGCCGCCGACAGTTTCCCGCGCATGCGCAGTGGGGAGAGTCTCTTCCGCCTCCGCCATGGTGGAGGCCGTGGCAGAGGCGGAAGGGAAAGAGTGCCCCCACGGCACAGGCCCGCCCGCGGATCGGTGGGCCCCGATCGCGGGCCAGGCCACCGTGGGGGCACCCCCCGGGGTCAGATCGCCCCGCGCCCCCCCCAGGACCCCGGAGCCCGCCCACGCCGCCTGGTCCCGCCGGTAAATACCAGCTTTGATTTACGCCGGCGGGACAGGTAATTTCTGGGCGGGACGTCGGCCAACTGGCGCGGCCCGATTCCCGCCCCCGCCCAATCTCCGGTACCGGAGACTTCGGCGGGGGCGGGATTCACGGCGGCCAACGGCCATTCTCCGACCCGGCGGGGGGTCGGAGAATGACGCCCCAGATGCCAATAGCTAGTAAAGCCCCTCAATAGGTTACCTGCCGCTTGTAGGCAGGCAGCTCTGCTGCCACCCTTCCTCACCCCCATCCCACCCTTGAGAGAATGGCGAGTGGAATGAGCTGGGGAAATGGCATGCCAGCTTCTATTCTTCACCCTCTCATCTCTGTAACTGCTAGCGGATAAAAGCTCAGCCCATGGGTGAGGGTTCCAGAAATGAATAAACGAGGAGATGGGCAAATTTAATGATGTTGTGAAATGTGGTTTTTGTGACGAAGCTATGATGGGGTCGTAAGTTTAGCTCACAGTTAAATAATAAGTTACGTTAAACCTTTCTAAATTGCTGGATAGGCCTCCACTAGAGGATTGTGTCTAATTCTGTGGAACCAGACTGCAATATTTGTGTTTCTGAGGAGAACTACAATTATATACAGAGTGCGAGGATGTTATCCCATCTTCGACAGCTCCAGGATCGATTCCGCTGGAAAACCCTGTGCTCAGCCCCCCTGGATCCATGCGCTATGGTCCGACTGACCAATTGGATCACATGACCCTTCGGTACCTCAACCCTGCAAGGGGTCAGCTTCTATATCCCTCTCCCTTTCAGTCAATTCATACAACATACTATAAACAGTTAAACTATTTAATAATAATCTTTATTAGTGTCACAAGTGGGCTTACCTTAACACTGCAATGAAGTTACTGTGAAAATCCCCATGTCGCCACACTACGGCGCCTGTTCGGGTGCAATGAAGAATTCAGAATGTCCAATTCGCCTAACAAGCATGTTTTTTGTGATATGTGGGAGGAAACCGAAGGACCTAGAGGAAACACACGCAGACACGAGGAGAACGTGCAGACTCCGCACAGGCAGTGACTCGAGCCGGGAATCAAACCCGGGTCCCTGGTGCTATGAAGCAACTGTGCTAACCACTGTGCTACTGTGCCACCCATACAGCCGACGTCAATAATAAATATTTTTTACACAGCTCATGATAAACTTAGTCTATCTGGAGACTTCCTCTTCCTCAGGGAGCCACATAGCTCAACAGGCTGTGTCTCAACAGTAGAGGTTGTCTCGGTTGGGATTCTTCAAAGCCAGACTTTCTTCTTTGTGCAGCAGTGTTCCTTACTTCTTCAGTTCCCACTGGAATAGCACTTGGTCCTTCTTCAGGCTGACTCGCCTCTTCAGTTGCTTGACGTGCAGCCACATTACTGGTTGGTACAATTAGAGAGGACTTCTCTATGGTTCCCAAATTGACTCCCATCTCATCAAGTGATCCACAAATTCTTTGGGGATTTTGGCCTGTACGTCCACCTCATATGACACTGGATCCGGTCTGGCCACCATAACAGGGCAGTACGGTAGCATAGTGGTTAGAACAATTGCTTCACAAATCCAGGGTCCCAGGTTCGATTCCCGGCTTGGGTCACTGTCTGTGCGGCGTCTGCACGTTCTCCCCGTGTCTGCGTGGGTTTCCTCCGGGTGCTCCGGTTTCCTCCCACAGTGCAAAGATGTGCAGGTTAAGTGGATTGGCCATGCTAAATTGCCTTTAGTGTCCAAAATTGCCCTTAATGTTGGGAGGGGTTACTGGTTATGGGGATAGGGTGGAGATGTGGGCTTGGGTAGGGTGCTCTTTCCAATAGCCGGTGCAAACTCGATGGGCCTCCTTCTGCACTGTAAATTCTATGATTCTATGATAACACCTAGGATCCAACTGGATCCACTCCCAATATCTTTGGCAAACACTGGATTGTCTACTTTGAATGTCCTCTCACCCCTTGATGCATTGTGATTTTTCTTCTGGACACTTTGCCTTGGCTCCATCCTCCTCACCAAATTTGGAAACAAGAGGGCCAACCTGGTTCTTAACTGATGACCCACCATTAACTCAACAGGAGCTACACCAGTGGTCATGTGTGGCATGGTTCTGTAAGTAATGAGGAAATGTGACAATTTTGTCTCAAGGGATGCGAGTGGTTGTTTTCTCGTGGTCGGCTTAAAGGCGTGTACAGCATGTTCAGCGAGTCCATTCGAGGAGGTGCGGTAAGGTGCAGTACGTATGTGTTGAATCCATTTGATGACATGAAGTGTTGGAACTCAGCAGTGTTAAATGCTGCCCCATTGTCTGAAATTGTAGCTTCCCTACTGTTGCATAGGTAGTTGTGGACTTCATCTTGTAAACGGTTAGCCACTTAGAATGCACATCCTCTAATAGCAGCAACATTGCACCCATAAATGGGCCAATGCACCTAAGGACGAACTGGCTATTTCCAAGGGTGCATTGGGCCTGCGGTTGGTAATTTCTGTTGCAGTTGGCATTCCTTCAATAGCTGTGTCTATCCCGGGCCAGCAAATGTAACTACCAGCCAATATCTTCATCTTTGACATTCCAGGGTCGTCGCTGTGCAATTCATCAGGTGATGGCTTTCTTCCAGGTACGGAGATTCTTGCTCCCCACAGGAGGATACCGACATTGCAGCTAAGTTAATCCTTCCTTGTTTGATAAAGCTTCGACTGTTCTGAAGTTCTGTCATGACGCCAACTATGTAGAGTCATATGCTTGTCTTGCGACAATATCACAACTCTCTGGGTCCAGAGCTTTATCTGTTGTGCAGGTACAGGTAATGTGTCAAGAAAAGTTAAGGCTAAGGCAATTTCCTGAGGCACTGATGGGGTGTACTTTCCGGTAATGGAAGACAACTTAAGGCATCTGTGTTGGCGATATGTGCCCCTGGTTGATGTTGGAAAGTATACTTATAAACAGCCAATAACAAAGCCCGATGCTATATCCTCACAGACACAATTGAGGGGATTGCTTTGTCTTGCTTGAAAAGCCCAAGTAAAAGGTTATGATCAGTGAAGACTATGAAGTACCTCCCATAAACGTACCGGTGACATTTTCTGATACCAAAGATGATGGCTGGGCCCTCCTTTTTGATCCCCTCTCTACATCATACAGGGTCCGTAAAACATAGACAATAGGTCTTTCTGCCCCATTATTCATTACATGTGACAAAACAGAGCTAACTACATATGGAGACGCATTGCAAGTGAATTATTTCTTAGAAGGATCAAAACAAACTAGTAAACACAGTGATTGCAGGGCTTGTTTCACTTGATTGAATTTTTCCTTCTGTGCAGCGGGATTCTCCGTCGACGGGATCCTCCGTTGCTCCGGCAGCACACACACGCCCGTGCATTTCCCGACAGTGAGGAGTGGCCCATAAGGGGAACCCCATTGGCCGGTTGCAGGAACGGAGGATCTTGCTGCCGATGGGGGCGCGTCATGCCGGTAAACGGAGCTAGCGGGCCAGAGAATCCTGCCTGTGGTGTTTCCAGTACCATTTCTGGCATTTGTTTAACAGCGAATGCAGGATGCTAGCATTGTTCGTAAGTTGAGAATGAACCACCATTGTAATTTACAATTTTGAAAAAAGATTTAAGCCCTGGGGCTGGTGCTTCCTTAAGAGCCTTTACTTTATCTTCCATTGGATGTAAGCCTTGTGCATCCACTCTATAACCTAAATAAGCCACCTCATTCGCTTGAAAGGTGCCTTTATCTCTCTTTAACCGCATTCCAGCATTCTGGAATTAATTAAAAACTTCCTCCAGATTGGATCCTCCTCTGTGCCTCCTCTTATCAACACGTCGTCTAAGCAAACAACTATTTTTTTATAAATCTTACAGAAGATTCTCCAGAGTACATTGAAAAATGGCACAAGCCGACAAGACCCCAAATGGTAATCATGTATACTGATATAGTCCCTTGTGAGTATTAATGTTGACAAATATCTCTGGAAACATCATCCAGCTCCAGTTGCTGGTGTGCATGATGCATGACTCGGGGTGGCACGATGGCACAGTGGTTAGCACTACATGGGTTTCCTCCAGGTGCTCCGGTTTCCTCCCACAGTCTAAAGATTTGCAGGTAAGGTGAATTGGCCATGCTAATACTGTCCAAAGGTTAGGTGGGACTATGGGGATAGGGGCGGGGGATTGGGCCTAGGTAGGGTGTTTTAGCGGAGTAGGGGCTGGTGTAGACTCGATGGGCCAAATGGCCTCCTTCTGCACTGTAGAGTTTCAATGAACTTTATGATGTTTAACTTGGTCTATATTGGACACCCAATCAACTTCATATGGGTCCTCTATTTTAAGGATGGGATACCTGTCTAATTCCGACACCTGGTTTACCATCATAATGTAGCCTCCACATATGCAAAGCCAGGTCTTGTCTGGTTTGAGTACAGGTGCAATGGATGTTGCCCACTCTGCAAATTGTACAGTCTTTGACGAATGTGATATAAAATAGTTACTTTAGAGATATTAGTTAATGTAATGTAGAAATAATCCACTTTAATTCTGGTTAGTTCATAGACAAAGGATTTTAGACCGCATGGAAAAAGCAGGAAGAGGTGTGTCTACGAGAGTGATGCTGGATTGATAGGGGCCGGAGAAAGGGATTGGAAGTGAGCCAATCAGAATAGATCAAACAGGTCAGGAGGGACATAGGATGACCTATGGGCATCGAGTATGTGAAACTTGATGCCATTTGAATGTATCAGTACGGAGCTCTTTGTCTTATCCTCACTTGGTCCCGGAGCTGCAGAGAGCAAGATGTTATCTGTATCACTGTGGACTAAGTTTAGCTTGCAAGCTGAATAAAATAACTGATGTTATACCTGCAAATCCATCTCGACTTTTATTGAGGCCAGACTGACGGGTAAAGAAACTTGGGATTCAACATTTGGTGCCGAAAACCCGGGATTTCTCAGGGCGGTCCTGAACCAACTGCGAAATCAGAATTAGACTGATTATGAACAGGAGGATGGGGAAGAAAGGGCCCTCAATGTAAACCTGGAAAATGACCACGCATTGATTTTTCCCCTCTTCTTATCGTCTGATTAGTCTGGTCACTCGCGATTGGTACAGAAAGACCGCCTCGACGAAATCACAGGTCAGTCTGGGGATTAGCATTTTAATTGATGGGATTTCATATTGTTAATTCGGCTGGGGTTAGGCTATGTTGTTGATGAGACATTTAAAATTGTAAATGGTTCAACTTTATTCGTGAGTTAATTTGGCTGGACAAGGCTATGTTGTTGATGAGACATTTAAAATTGTAAATGGTTCAACTTCATTTGTGAGTTAATTCGGTTGGGTTAGGTTATGGGAGGTCGATGAGACATTTGAAATTGAAAATGGTTCACCTCCATGTGTGTGTGTTAAATATATAGTTGATTAAGCTAAAATTGTACCCTTGGACTGTAGTGGCGAAAAACGCAGTTCCGAGGACTAGTTGAGATTATGGGGAATTCCTTGGATAGCACAAATGATCCAGGCATGCCACTGCAAATATTATGTGATAAGTATCCGGACAAAGCGAAGGATTTTAGAAAATTGTCAGCACAGTTAAGAACTAAAATGGGAGATGAATGGCCACTAGGGGGCACCAAAGACCTAGAAATGGTTAAGAAAATCCAGGGACAAATTTGGAAAAAGAGTCAAAGCATGAAAGCAAAAGAATTAATTGGATTATGGAGGCAATATTGTCAAGAGGAAAGAGATAAGATCATGTTGTCCAGCTAGCAGGACAATGCCCTTAAAATGGGAATTCCAATTAGTGAACAGGGTAACCTAAAAACATTACAGATCTTGAAAAAGGAATGTGCATTTAAAAAAAGTGCAAGTAGAGACAGGAAAGACGCGGGTCAAACAAGAGATGAGCTACGTAGTTCAATGGCTGGCCTTGAATTGACAGAAAAAGAAAAATTCAGTAATTTGGAAAAGTCATTAAAAGTTCCGTCTGCACCTGTAGCATGGTCTGCACTAATTCCAGAACCACCAGAGTATAATAATATATACCCAGTCATTGCTCCCCAGATTCCAAATATGCCAGTAACTCAAGCCCTTTTGGGTGATAGTGTGGGTCCTGATTTACCAACTTCACGATCAGTAGAACAAGAGGAGCTCTGTCCCACAAGCCCAGTTAGCTCTAGGACAAGATCTCGGACAGCGAGAGAGGGGCTTGACCCTCACCAGAAACAATTAAGCATACCACCTACGTCTCTCCAAACTAAGGAGAAACCACAAGGTTCAGGAACAAAGGAAGCTGAAACAAATTCTTTTGAAGAGAAAGAACTCCCCCTAGTGACAGGGAGAGACGTTGAAGTCTTGGAACAACCAGGGGAAATAGCTAGCGTGCCCCCTGGTGACATTCGGAGACAGTTACTGATTAGGAAGATGCGAAACCCTGACGCAGTGACTGCGGTAGCGAACCCCACGATAGACGTTTACTTCCCATGGACACCCAGTGAGATGATGGCTATTATGTCTACAATCCCAGATAGAAAAAAATCTCCTGATGCCTTCGTGGATTCCTTGAGAACTACCATCTCAATTTATCAAGTTGATTCAAGGGACCTCTGGGCCCTAGTCCAGCAGAATTTAACCCCAGCAGAGTACCGCAATTATCTTAACCACCTGAATTATGCTAGTCATGCCGCACTTCAGCAGGCCTACGCGTTAGACGACGATAGAAGGACACAGATCCTGAATGCGTTGAATAGCACATTTCAAAGGCCCATAAATCTTTCTGTTATCTTAGACCTAAAACCTAAGAAGATTGAAGAGCCAGAGGAATTTCTGGAGCGTTTTAATGAAATCTACCGTGGGCAGTCAGGCGACTTGCTGTATCAAAATGGTCAGAATTCCCCTCAATATTGTGCTATGTTAATGCATTGCCTACCACCTTCTGTGGTTACTGCTGTGAAAAGTAATAACATGAATTGGACAGAGAACGACCCTTCCCAGATGGCAAGGGCAGTCAGATTTTATTGGAAGGATGGTGTAGGCCAAGAAGGAGGCTCAGTTACAAAGGTTAAGACTGAGTATGTTATGAAAAAGGATGATTGGCGATCCCAACAAGCGGCAGAAATGGTAGTTTATCAGCAGGAGCCCCAATATTGTGACTTTGGGTGGAGGAGGATACCAAACCCACCCAAAGGGAACCTCAGCTTCTTTTTATGGCCCACCGAACGCATCAACAGCTTTACAACCGCATCCCCCTCTGAGGGCCATTGGTCTACTGGAAGAAGAGGACGAGGCAGATATAGAGGGAGCAATGCGTGTTTTAATTGCAGCCGTGCAGATCACTGGCAACAGGAATGCCCCTTTAAAAGACAGGCAGTAGAAGGAGATTATCCGACCCAAAGGAGGCGGTACCCACCAAGGGGAGGACAGACGAGATACACTGACTTCTCCCAGGCAAACCCTTTCCCAACACAGGATTGACTAGCTAATTTAGCCATAAGGACTCTCCAATCGGACAGGGAACCTATTATCTCTCTGCAGATAGGAGATCAACATCACTCATTTGTAAGCGACACTGGGGCAGCCATGTCTTCTGTGCAATCAACACTTAAACTACCATTATCCGACCACACGCAGCAATTGTCAGGGTTCCAAGGACAGGTGTGTGAGTATCCTATTTCTGAACCTGTGACAGTCACTTACGAGAATAAGTCTGCAGAGCATCAGTTTGTAGTGACCACTGGATTGGACTGTAACTTGTTGGCCCGAGATTTACAGTGTATCTTCCAGCTACAGCTAGAGTGCGGAGATGAGGGGGTAACGGTTACATCATGGAGGATGAGACAACAGTGCTATATTTCTATCACCCCCCAGTGGTGGACGTTAGACGTTGAACAGTCACTGCATCACGTTACCCTGGCCTATGACAGAACTGGACGAAACAGGGAGTTGGAGGACAAATACCGGCCATTACTTGAGACCGAATGGCCAGTCAAGGTTACAGCCACAGTCATGGGAAAAGAAGGTACAGCCGATTTTGTTACACTATCACCACAGTTATGGCCACAGTCAGCTTCGGTAAGCCCTCATATTACACGTCAGGTCCATGACCAGTACCATGCCAGGGATATGGGACGAATGGTCAGGAGGGCAGTGGATCATTCGGATCCAACAGAGTACGCACTTCAAGTCATGCCGGATGGCACTACCATAAAATATTTAGAGGTCCCTGAAACGATTAACACTCGACTGCAGCATCACAGGGGACATGATGTGTTGGAATATGTCAATCCACAGGTCTGGGCGGAATACCCATCACAAGTGGGAAAGACAAATGTTACACCTATTAAGGTGATGATTAAGGATCATGTAAAGCTACCTTCCATTCGGCAATACCCCCTGAAATCTCAAGCTGCTCCATCAATAGATAAATTAATTCAAGAACTGTTGAAACAGGGTATTTTGGTCCCTTGCCAATCAGAATGTAACACCCCCATACTTGCTGTGCCTAAACCAGCCAAACCAAACCAGTACCGATTAGTACAGGATTTACGTTCAATTAATGCCATCGCACAGCCGTTACATGCTCTCGTCCCTAACCCTGCCCACATACTGGCTCAAATTCCAGCTCAAGCCCGGGTCTTCGCCGTAATTGACCTTCAGCACGCCTTCTTTGCCCTTCCACTTGCGACTGAAAGTCAATATTTACTTTGCCTTCACTTACAATGGACAGCAGTATACCTGGACCCGACTGCCACAGGGGTTCGTCAACTCACCTACACTCTTCTCCAGATGTCTGCAGACCCAACTCCAGGCCTTGACATTGGAGCATGGTTCCACTCTAGTGCAGTATGTAGATGACATATTGGTGGCAAGTCCTGACGAGCCCAGTAATAGGGATGATGTGATCCAATTATTGAACCACCTATCCTCGTTAGGTTATGTTGTTTCACAAGCAAAGGTCTTGGTGGCTCAGAGAAAAGTTAAGTTCTTAGGAGTTTTACTTACAGCCACAGAAAGAAGTCTCGAACCCAGTAGGATTGAACCAATATGCCAATTCCCCGCCCCTACAATAGCCAAGGAGGTTCGTCATTGGCTGGGTATGATGAATTACTGTCGGCAGTGGATACCAAACATCGCTGTCTATACAAAGCTGCTGACGCCTTACACTAGTAAAGAGGGGAACGTTACTCTCACCACCGAGGCACTCGAGGCCTTCCGTTACCTGAAGCAGGCCTTGCCACAAGCACCGGCCCTCGGTAGGCCCCTATACGACCGACCATTCCAGATATACTGTACTGTTCTGGAAGGATGTTCAACAGCGGTACTCACCCAGCAACATGTGGACAAGCACCGGCCCGTAGCATATTACTCTTCCAAACTCGACTCAGTGGCGTTGGGCCACCCTGTTTGCACCCAGATCTTGGCAGCGATATACAATAGTTTGCAGGCTGCTGCCAACATCACTCTCCAACAGGATATTACGGTGTATAGCTCCCACTCGGTAATCGCACTATTGGGGCAACTGCAGACTCAGCATCTTACCGCAGCTCGTCAGAATAGGTATGAGACATACCTTTTGAACAATCCACGTCTGACATTTAAATACTGTACCACTATCAATCCAGCCTGTTTTCTTAGCGGTCCCCCTGTCCATGAGGACGCGCCTGGTCACGACTGTTTAGCCTTGATTCAGGAAACTACAACAATAAGGGACGATCTGAGTGATATTCCGTTAGAACAACCTGACATGATTATGTATGTTGATGGCAGTGCATTAGTAAGCCCCACTGGCCGGAGACTGTCCGGTTATGCAATCATAGATCAGGATGGTCTGATTCTAGAAGCGGCAGCTTTCCAGACCCCTTATTCAGCTCAACAAGCCGAACTTTTTGCCCTCACCCGTGCATGTATACTTGGGGGAGATCGTCGGGTAAATATCTACACTGACTCCCGATATGCTTTCGGGGTAGTTCATGACTTCGGACAACTCTGGAAGAATAGGGGATTCCTTACCTCGGCAGGCACAGAAATATCCAACCGGGGTTTAGTTAATGACCTACTGCAGGCCCTCCTTATGCCCGCGCAGATTTCCGTTATTAAATGCGCTGCCCACACAAATGGTAGGACCCCAGTTGACGTTGGTAATGAACGAGCAGATTGTGCAGCGCGAACAGCCGCGCAAATTCAGCAAGTGATGGTGCCTAAGATGTTAAGTCAGACTAAACGATCTACTATAAATATGTCTGCTTCTGACAAGTCAATGCCAACCATCCAAGACGTCATAAGATTACAGGAGGACGCTCCTGAGAGTGATAAACAAATGTGGAAACGGTTAAGTTGTACATATGATTCTGTTTCCTCTTTATGGACCACGCCTGCACATCAGACTTGTATGTCTGATATGCTGGCTTTATGGGTCATTGAATGTGTACACTTTGCAACTCATTGTGGGGCTCGAGGGACTAGTGATTTGTTGCTGGACACTTGGTGGCACCCTAAAATGCAGGGGTTGGCCCAAAGTATCAGTAATCGGTGTTTGATTTGTCAGCAATATAACACCGGAAAAGGTATCCCTTGTGGGATGGGGCAAGCCCCGTTGCCCAGTCGTCCCTTTGAGACGCTACAAATGGATTACATTGAGTTGGAAAGGTGTCAATGTTATAAATATGTTTTGGTCATTGTGGATGTGTTCAGCAGATGGGTCGAGGAGTATCCGACTATCGATAATAAAGCTGCTACTCTGGTTAAAGTCTTGATGCGGGAAATCATTCCCCGGTACGGTATACCAGCTCAGTTAAGTTCTGATAATGGGCCTCATTTAATTGGACAAATTAACAAGGAGTTTTGCTCCCAGTTGGGCATACGCCAGCAGTTACACTGTGCTTATAGACCGCAGGCCGGGTTGGTTGAGAGACACAATCAGACCCTCAAAACTAAATTGGCTAAATTAAGAGCAGACACGGGACTGACATGGCTTAAGTTGCTCCCCATTGCCCTCTTCCAGCTGCGGGTTACACCTGCGGGACCGGCCCGGCTCTCTCCCGCCGAGATTCTTTATGGCAAGCCTCTTAGAACTCCCTGGAGCCTGCAGGTTCCCAGACTGGTTCAGTTTCACCAGATGACTGAAGAGATGACCACCTATGTTCTAGCCCTCACGCAAGTGCTCAAGGAACTCCATGGCCAGGTCCGCGCGGCTTACCAGCCATTGCCCCCAGTACCTAGCTCACTTTCAGTCCAGCCCGGTAGTTATGTCATGGTCAAAAATTGGACTAGGAAGGGGTCGGAGCCGCGATGGGACGGGCCCTTTCAAGTTCTCCTTACCACCCCCACAGCAGTTAAAGTGGAGGGGCGAAGTGCTTGGGTCCACCTACATCACTGTAAATTGAGTCCATCTCCACTACTGTAAAAGGTCGGATACTAACCTGCCTCCCTTCTCCAGTGCTATTTTACAGGTGTGGAGCATGATGGAGTGGCTACGCACCGTCTGTATGATATTTGGCCTCACTTCGCTTGGCGTGTTATTGGCGATGGACATGGAAAAGGGGAATATTATGTATCTGTGTAGCCCCAACCAATCTACAAGGATACATCACCTATGCAAAGGTGATGTTCTTCGCTGCCCCCATATACGAGGACATGGTATCGACTCATGGAAGGTCGTCAAAGTTAAGGAGAATGCAGGAGTCATGAAGCAGTTGCACCGGTCCCGGCGATGGGAAGGGAACATTAAATGGACATTGCCTTGTTTTTGGAATACATGTAAATTCGATTTTGGATGTGTTAAGAGTGGTGCAATAAAGGTAACATCAGGCTGACAGAAGAGCGTAGGAAGAGGCTATGAGAAAGTGAAAGGGACTAGAGAGAGGATGGTGCGTATGAGAAGGGAAGTACAGCTAGAACGTAGGTTACCGGGAGATACACTTAAGTTAGTTAAAGGTCAAACTGAGGGAAACCCGGGTAGTATGAATCTCTTCTACCAGATTTACCACCGCTTGTATGGACAGGGACGGGTTGTCTGCTACCCGAACCCCGCAGCGGTGTCTAGGTTATTTTCTGTTTCACCGCTTTGGGGCACTCCCCAAACGGTGGTTCATTGTCAGCATTCCGAGCCACTGCCCGAGCAGGTCACTCTTCCTTACGATCTGGGTTCAGCACCACCGGCTATTTGCCTTCCCCTTCCTCGGGATAATTCCCATTCACAGTACGATAGGCTGCGACGGTGGAGGGCGTACATACCTAGCCACTTCACTCCCAATAGGGATTCCCGGTCGTACGAGACTTGCTTCAGCAGTGAAGGATACGGCTGTTTGCTGGTAGAGGTGGACACAAATATAACATGTCTGTTCCCCACCTGTACAGACAAGAGGTGCCATATCACCCAGGCGTCTGGCCAATGCGTTTGTTACAACACCACTTGCGTTCCATTGAACACCGGCCTCCAGCTCCTTTGTGGCTGGGCGAATGTCTCGCATATCACTGTTGGGACTAGGGCTTTCCGCATTGCTAGGCGGCCCGAATGGGCGTTTCAAAGTTGGATAAACTGGGCTACTGGGGGGTCCTTACGCAACCGATATGCTGATTGTGATGCTAGCCTGCACACGGAGCAAGGATACTACTTTTTATTTAATGGTACAGCGACCAACGTTTTGTCACCCCCATTTCCCTGCCGAATTGCTATAGGGACTCTAGTCCCTACCACAGTCCCCTGCCCTTCGGCATGGAAGCTGCATAATCAGTTAGCACGCCGGGCAGTCTCTGCTGAATTTTGCGAGAACTGGAAAAAACCTCAGGTTCTTGCACCCAACCGGGGCCACTCAGCCGGGTGGGGGATTCTGAGCGTATTGACACTGGGAGGTGTGGGGGGTTCCTTGGCTGTCAGTGATAGGAATTATTTTATTTGTGGCCTTACCATCTTGGGAAATGAAACCTTGGGAGCCTTCGGGGCAATAACCAAGGAGTTGTCTCAGCACGGTTGTTTGCAATGCAGAACCGGTATGCTCTTGACTATCTTCTGGCCCGTGAGGGTGTGATATGCGCCATAGTGCAGGGCAAGTGTATCATGGGAGTTCAAGACTTGACCGCTAACATCACTAAATTTATGGATCGCATACGGGATCACTTGGACGGGATGCAGGATCCTGGCTCTTGGGGTAACTGGGGATTTGGAGGTTGGAAGGACTGGTTGATAAATATGGCCATGTATTTAGTGGTAGCTATCGACTGCATCTTTGTGGGCCTGGCCATCCTTAAATGTGTGATGGGTAGAATGCGGGGTGCACTGGACCAGATCAACGCCCCAAAAAATGTAACTGTTAAAATCCATGAGGGTGAAGCAGATGAGGGGGGGCTAAGCCAGGAATTGGAAATGCAGCGACGGATCTTTTTAGATGAGGAACCGTAGCTATGGATTGGATAGTCCGGTTATCATGGAATGATAAAAGGAGGGAATGACGAATGTGATATAAAATAGTTACTTTAGAGATATTAGTTAGTGTAATGTAGAAATACGCCACTTTGATTCTGGTTAGTTCATAGACAAAGGATTTTAGACCGCATGGAAAAAGCAGGAAGAGGTGTGTCTACGAGAGTGATGCTGGATTGATAGGGGCCGGAGAAAGGGATTGGAAGTGAGCCAATCAGAATAGATCAAACAGGTCAGGAGGGACATAGGATGACCTATGGGCGTCGAGTATGTGAAACTTGATGCCATTTGAATGTATCAGTACGGAGCTCTTTGTCTTATCCTCACTTGGTCCCGGAGCTGCAGAGAGCAAGATGTTATCTGTATCACTGTGGACTAAGTTTAGCTTGCAAGCTGAATAAAATAACTAATGTTATACCTGCAAATCCATCTCGACTTTTATTGAAGCCAGACTGACGGGTAAAGAAACTTGTGATTCAACAGCTTGACGATGCCCAACTCCTCTAATTGCCTCAACTCGGTCTGCACTTTCTCACGCAATGTGTAAGGCATAGGTCTGGCCCTCTGGAACCTTGGTGTAGTTTCAGGATCTACATGAATCTTAGCTTTTACCCCTCTGAATTTACACAATTCCTCCTGGAATTCCTCTTGGTAGTTCCTCAGGACCTCATGCAGGCTTCCTTCATCTATCTCAAACATTTTCAGTGATTTTAACTTGGTCTCTTGGAACCAATCACGTCCCATCAAACTTGATCACGGGCCTCAAATTACAATTCAGAGTAGCTGGGCAGATTGCTGCCCGTAACTCACAGGGGTTGTGTTGTCCCCATGATCTTGATAGCCTCACCCGTATATATGGTCAGCCTGGCTGCAGTGTTCTTTAATCTCATGGGTTGAACATTTCCCTGGAGCTATCGGTAAGTTTTTTCTTCAGCTACCTTGGTGGAGGCTCCTGTGTCTACCTCCATCTTGAGTGGCCGACCATCAACATTAACACTATTGTAATTGGGTTTACTCTGCCCTCCTTTATATTTTTTGCTCTGTTTTCTGAGTTACCTTCCATACTGTGCACCACAGCCGGATTGCTAACCCTGCTTTCACTGGGCAGGGCCTGCTTATTCCTGTACCTCTGTGCCCTTTTCTACCGCAGGCAAAACACACAGCTTCTTTAAATCAGCATTTCTTCTGGGAGTGAAACCCCACACCCACATCTATAACACTCTTCACTACTCCTGTGGGTGGAACGGTGGCACAGTGGTTAGCACTGCTGCCTCACAGGGCCAGGGACCTGAGTTTGATTCTGGCCTTGAGTGACTGTCAGTCTGCGTGGAGTTTATACTTTCTCCCCTTGTCTACGTGGGTTTCCTCCGGGTGTTCGGTTATCCCACAGTCCAAATATGTACAGGTTAGTTGAATTATTCTTTCTAAATTGTCCCTTAGTGTCCAGGGGCCAGGTGGGGTTATTGAGTTACCCGGATTGGGCAGGGGAGTGGGCCTAGGTAGGATGTTCGTTCCAAGGGTTGGTGTAGACTCAATGGGCCGAATGACTTCCTTCTGCACTGTAGGGATTCTATGATCCTGTACTGCTGAATAAATCTTTTGTACCTCTGCATTCTCTCACTTCCTACATTTCTATGCTCATAAAACCCCGAGCCCTCAATCTTGGCACCGCTGCCACTATGTTTGCAGACCTGTTGGGCTTCACTTCCCTGCATGCTTTGAAGCTCTAGAGCACTTTTTTCTGCATGTCCCATAGCTGGAGTCACCTCCAGCACCTTCTTCAGGGTTATCTTGGACTCAGTTCCTTCTGTATTGTGATTATTCACCCCACACACTAGACGATCTCTTAACATGTCATTAAGGACTTGTCCATATTCATAATGCTCTGCTATTTGTGTTAATCTGGCTACAAAGGCTACTATCACTTCTCCATGGCTCTTGTAGTTGAATTGAATTTAAACCTTTGCATACTTATCAAGGGCTTTGGATTACAATGCCCTTTCACAAGGTCTACTAACTCTGTGAAAGTCTTTGTATCAGGGGTGTCCTGGAGATATCAAACTCCTGATTACATTTTATGTTTGGCCTCCACAGGCTGTAAGTAGTATGATCTTTCTATTCCCCTCCACCCTATTTTGTTTGCCGGGAGAAAGTACTGCAGCCAGTCAACATATTGAACCAATCTTCGGAGTTTGGATAATCTGGTCTAATTTGCCATAAAGAGAGATTTTGTTGACATACTGGTTGTAAATTGGCTTGAATTGAATTATTTGAACACAAGATCTGTTTTTTTCTTTTGCGCGGCAATTCAAAGGTGCTTCAAATGATCCTCGTCGCCAATGTAATATCTGAGTGATTGGCGATCACCGGGTTTGAACAACAGCAGTTTATTTATTAGGATAACTATAGCTATATACAGGGAGCTAAGATGTGCTACCAACCTCTGCAGCCCCAAGATAGATTCTGCAGGGAAATCCCGCACTCAGTCTACCAGATACCCGTTAAGGCCTGACTGGCCAATCAGGTCACATTACTATTCAAAAACTTTCCTCTTAAAGGGGCTCGCTACTGTACACACTTTACAAAGAATATCTGGATCTTGGTGACAGGGAAATGTCCTAGAAAGGTATGCAAAGTGTGTGACTTCAGTTGTGTGGAGAGACAGAGACTGGAAAAGCTGGTATTGTTTTCAAAGGAGAGATTTAATAGCAATGTTCAAAATTATTGAGTGTGATAACCCACATGAGGACCACGGAGGATTGCTGATTGATTCATAGAAATAGGAGTTCCTGTGTTGAGTAGGCGGAGGCCCGCTCAGCTGGGGCTGGTTAGCGGGACCTTGAAATTTAGCTTCCAGACCCGGAGCGGCAGTTCCCGATAGTCCTGGACTGGGACATTTGTTTCGTGTGCCGCAGTTGCAGATTTATTTTCAGTTTAAGATAAACCAGTTTGGCCTTTCACTCTGCGCCCCCTGGAATTATTATATTGGCGACGAGGATTAAGTATGCGATTCCAAGCAGCCTTTTGTAAACTGCCTGATGACAACTCCAATAAAAAACAAAGAAAACCCTGGAAATGCCCTTGTTTGGGAAGCTCGAGCCTTAAAATGTGGATATGGAGGACGGGCCCCAGTAAGCAGATCGCATGCGCTACTTCTTCATGCTAATGGCATAAAATGGAATGACAGACAGGAAGTAATCAATTTCATAGCAAGCGGGGCCCCAGCATTCAGCATTATTAAGAGTTTAACTTATCTGCAGCCCCTGACGTTAAAACGTTGTACAAACATGTGGATATAGTAAAGAAGCCAAAGCTGTCCATAACCCTCCAGCATTACCGATTCAACATGCCTGGGTGAACCCCTGGGGAACCCGTGTAGAATTTCTGGCTATATTAAGGAAGCTGCCCGAATGCTGTAAGTTTGGCCCATCCTCAGTTGCTAATGTGTGGGGTCAATAATGTTGCGATACAAAAACAAACTTGGCAGAACTCACCCTAGATCTCAAAGGGGCTATAGAATTATCACTATCCTTGGAGAACGCTGAGAAGGGGGCCCAAGATCTCCAGGGGTGATGAACAGTAGCATTCTCAGACTTGGGGTGGGGACGGGGGATGGGGGGGGGGGGGGGGGGGGGAGGTATGGTAGAGGACCGTAATATTTCAGTGAGACCAGTGAGGGCGCTTATGTGCCTCACCCGCACCAACTTAACATTCAGCCAGGACATTCTGGCATCTCAAAAGACGGCAGGATAAACTTAGAAGTACCAGGGAAGCCATCCTGAAGGACTACAAGAGTCAGCTGTAAGGCTGCTGTAAGTGTGGCCAAAGGACATGACCCAGGCAAGGCTACCAAAATTAGCAGTACACATGCTGCACAGGCTGGAAGCCAAAGCAACCTCAGGCCCGGGTCTTTCAAGTCTATCAGCCTGGAGAGGATGAAACAATGCAGCTGAACTGTATCATCATCCCTAAGATTGCCCCGATAAAGATAACACTCTTGGTCAACCGTCATTCCCTAGAAATGGAGGTGGTCAGGATCTACCATCTCCATCAATGGGGAACAGACTGCCTGGCATCTCAGGATGGCCCCTCGGACTGTGAGACACCAGGGCAGGTTGGCCACACATACAGGGGAACCTTTGAACATTATGGGGACCACTATGACTCCAGTCTCCAGGCAGGAGACTACCCTATTCCCACTCATTGTTGTATGAGGTCCAGGACCCAGCTTCTTTTGCAGAGACTGGCTCCAGAGGGTCTGTCTGGACTGGCTACAAATTTTTCAACTAGGAACCAATGGACTGTACAACGTCATTGGCAAGTACTCCGAAGTATTCAGGGCATGGCCGGTCCCATACACTTTACTTCCCAAAGTAGAGACCAAACTCGAGGTGGTTAGAGAGTCTTGGGGTAATACAACCAGTGCAGTTTGCAGAGTGGGCTGCACCAGTCCCCGTCCTTAAGCTTGACAAGTCAATCCACCTTTGTGGGGACTATAAGCGAATGGTTAATAAAGCCTCACATTTAGATCTGTACCCCATGCCTCGCATAAAACATCTATATGCCAAACCTGCAGGGGGGGTCAAATCTTCATCAACTTAGATATGAGCCATGTCAACCTCCAGCTAAAACTAGGCGAGTCATCCTGGAAGTATGTGACGATTAACACCCATCAGAGTTTATACGAATATACACATGTCTGCCCTTCGGAGTCTTGTTCGCAAGTGCTATTTTGTAACGTGTGTGGGAGAACATTCTCCAAGGAATACCTAAAGTGGCAGTAGACTTAGACAATGTCCTAATGACAGGAGCTACAGGAAAAGAGCACCTAGCAAATCTGGAGGAGGTAGTGAGACGATTATCTGATGCAGGTATCCGTCTCAAATGAGAAAAATGTGTGTTCCAGGCAGTTGAAGTGATCAACCTAAGGTGCAGAGTCAATATAAAAGGACTACACCCCATGGAGGATAAAAGGCCCCGCAAGATACAATAAAATCTTTCTTCGGCCTAATAAATTACTATTGAACACAAACCTGGCCACTTTATTGTCACCCCTGCACACATTGTTAAAAAAAACCAGAAGTGGTTGTGGCAGGCATCGAAAGATGAAACCTTCGCAAAGGTGAAGCAACAGTTACTATCTTCAAATATCCTGGCTCATTATGACCCCAAGAAAGAATTGGTATTAACGTGTAATGATTCTCCATATGGAATAGGTGCAGTCCTTTCCCATTGATGGGATGATGGCACAGAGAGACGTATAGCATCCAGAATGTTGGCGAAGTAGGATCCTCCTTCAAGGGGATATGTGAGACCTTCCCCCAACAATGAAGAGTCTGAAATGGAGACGGAGGAGGCTGATCCCCCGTCTGAGGTCAGCACCGAAGACGAGCCTACATTTGCTGTCCATCAGCGCTCAATGAGGAAGTGATGACCCCTACTCTACTTCATGGCCCCGACTCTAATCCACTTGCCGATGACTTGAGGCCTTGTGTCAAGTGGCAAAAGAGACTTCATCACCGTGGAAGTGAGGAGGATAGTTGAGACTTGAGGGGTGAGAGATGTGATGACCCTCACGAGGACCACGGGGGAATCGCTGATTCACCTCCTCGTGGACTTCGTAGAAAAGGAGTTCCTGTGGTGAGCAGGCAGTGCCCTGCAAACTGGATAAAAGCAAATTACTGCGGATGCTGGAATTTGAAACCAAAGAGAAAATGCTGGAAAATCTCAGCAGGTCTGGCAGCATCTGTAGGGAGAGAAAAGAGCTAACGTTTCGAGTCCAGATGACCCTTTGTCAAAGCTGGGGTTGGTTAACGAGAGTTTTAAATGTAGCTCCCAGAACCAGACCAGAAGCTCCCGCTAGAGCTGGGCTGGCACACTCATTTTGTGTGCCGCAGTAGCGGCTTTATTTTTAGTATAAAATAAACGAGTTTGGCCTTTTATTCCATGTCTCCTGGATTTATTACACAGAGGATTTTGATAAAATAAAGAAGATGTATGTCCTGCAGTATTCAAAGGTTTAATTGGTCGTTTTGATTACATGGGTCTGTTTTCTATTGATGTCACTGAATTTGATTAGGTAAGCCTGATGTGATGGCTCAGCGAAAGAAAAACAGGGCTGCCGGAAGCTTGGAGTTAGAGGTTGCTCAAAGCTGGGGAGAGTAGAATTCCACACAAAGCACTTGGTAAATTCCTGTTACATAGAGCTGCTGTGTCATTGCTGCATAGATCTGAGATAGATAAAATAAACAACTAACTGGCAAACATCTCCTGGCGGAAGGTCCGGTACCAAGAGGACACTGATTTAAGATAATTGGCAAAAGAAAAAGCCAGTTTTTCATACAGCAAATTATATACTGAAATTCTCTGTTTGAAAGGGTTGTATACGCAGATTAAATAATAACTTTCAAAAGAGAACTGGATAAATATTTCAATCGGAAACATTTACAGGGCAAAGGGGAAGAGGTAAGGTAGTGGAACTAATTGGATAGCTCGATCAGAAAGCCAATGGAGGCACAATTGGTCCGAAAGGCTGCCCTGCACGGTCGGCGCGGGTCCACGCATGCGGGCAATGACCGTCTCTGCTCCGGCGCGGAGCAACATGTCGGGGACCTAACAGTGGGCCCAAGCGGAAGGAGGTAGGCCCCCTCCAGATCGCAGCCGCCCGCCAATCAGAAGGCCCGATTGCGGGCCTGGATCCCGTGGAGGCCCCCCCCCCCTCCCACCCTCCCACCGGAGTCAGATCCCCCCCGCCCCCCAGCAGGACGTCCACGGCGGTCATGGGTCCGAGCTTGCGCTGGGTGGTACCAGGTTTGAACCACGCCGGCGGGATTCGGCGGGGGTTCGGCCCGTCGCCCGCAGAGAATCGCCGCGGGGGCCTATTTCAGGGGTCCCCGACCGGCGCCACGGTCGCCGGAGAATGGGCGGCCCGGCGTCGGAGCGGTGTGTCAGGAATTTCCCGTGCCCCTGCCGATTCCCTGACCCGTCACAGGCTCGGAGAATCCCGGCAATTTTCTCTGAGATTCGTGAGGTTTTGGAATTCTCTTCCTCAAAGGATGCTTGTGGCATAGTCTATGAATATCTTTTAGGCAGAAGTAGATAGATTCTTGAAAAGCAAAGGGGTGGAAGGTTATGAACATTAGGCAGGAATATGAAGCTGAGGTCAAAATGAAATCAGCCATGATCTTATTGAATAATGGCACAGGTTCGAGGGGCCTGGTGGCCTACACCTGCTCCTAATTCGTATGTGTGGAAGGCAGATGCAAAATACTTAAAATAATGCATTCTGAAGCCAGTTCAAAATCTTTACTGTTTCCTTGTTCCTCATAATTAATTCCTGAATCTCACCCTCTAAGGGACCAATGTTCTTATTCTTCATGATTAATTCCTCAATCTCACCCTCTGAGGGACTAAATCTCATTGTCTCTGCTCTTTGGCTTTTTATATTTCTTGCTAGTTTTCTCTCATGCACCAGTTTTGCAAACTTTACTTTTTTCATCATCCTTTGCCAGTTTCTAAAGCCTACCACTAATCTTTGCAGCATTTTACCTCTTTTCTTTCAGTTTGATACCATCCTTAACTCCTTAGTTTGTCACAGTAATGAATCCTTCTCGTCGAGTCTTTCTTTCTCAAAGGATATTTTTGTTGCAAATTATGAAATATCTTCCTGAATGTTTGCACTGTTTTGCCTCTTAACCCATTTTTTAGTCCATTTTTGTCAACTTTATCTTCATACCCTTGCAATTGCTTTTATTTAAGTTTAAAACTCTAGTTTCAGACCTGAATCTCACTCAAACTGAATCTGAAATTCTATCATATTATGATCACTCTTACTGAGAGGATCCTTTACTATGAAATTGTTTATTAATCCTATATTATTACTTTTTACCAGGTCTAAAATAATCTGTTCCCTGATTGGTGCCACTATATATTGTTTAGAACCTGCAACAATAAACTCTATGAACACATCCTCCAGGCTACCTTTACCAATTTGGCTTGTCCAATCTATATGCAGATTAAAATCTTTCATGATGATTACAATACCTTCCTTAAAATAACACATTATTTCTTGATTCATACAGTGCCTTACAGTGTAGTTTCTAGTAGTGAGCCTATAAACCACTCTCGCCAGTGACATCTTTCCTTTGTTGATAATCTGCACCCAAACTGATTCTTTACATTGGCCCTCTGAAGGAAGATCAGGGCTCACCTTTTATCAACAGAGCTATCCCACCTCCTTTTCCTTCCCTCCTTCCTGCAATGTCAAATAGATTTATATGTTCAGGTCCCAAGTCACCACCACCAAGGGCTCAATAAAACGTCATTGAAACGGTGATGATTTTTTGAGTGTGATAACATCGGATCTTGTCCTGATGTCATCACGTCAGAGCGCAATAATACGCTCGGCGGACAACGCTGGAAATCGGGAGCTCACCCACAAAATTCAAATTGGTAACAATTGGATATTTAGCTTATGTGCAGTCAAATCTACTGTCATGACATGTGAACAAAGAACAAAGAAACGTACAGCACAGGAACAGACCCTTCGGCCCTCCAAGCCCATGCCGACCATGCTGCCCGTCTGAACTAAAATCATCTACACTTCCTGGGTCCGTATCCCTCTATTTTCATCCTATTCATGTATTTGCCCCTTAAATGTCACCATCGTCCCTGCTTCCACCACCTCCTCTGGCAGCGAGTTCCAGGCACCCACTACCCCCTGTGTAAAAAACGTGCCTCGTACACCTACTCTAAACCTTGCCCCTCGCACCTTAAACCTATGCCCCATAGTAAAGCCTCTGACTATCCACTCTGCCCCTCATAATTTTGTACATCTCTATCAGGTGAATGCTGCAATAATATAATCAGATCTAGGAAGAATACCTGGTAGGGAACTTGTTTTTTTCCAATGGTCAAATGTAAGGGCCGATTTAAAGGCAGCAGATTAATTATTTTTTTGAGTGAGCTCCTTCAGTGCATTGTGTAAAACCTACCATGCTTCGACGGTGGAGGGAACAAATGTTTGTGGAAGGGATAGCAATCGAGTGGGCTTCTTTGTCCTGGATGGTGTTGAGCTTCTTGAATTTATTCAGAACTGCACTCATCCAGGCAAGTGGAGGGTATTTCATCACTCTCTTGACTTGTGACTTGTAGATGGTGGGCAGGCTTTGCGGGGGGGGGGGGGGGGGGGGGTCAGGCGGTGAGCTACTTACTGCAGGATTCCAAGCCTCGGGCCTGCTCTTCTCGCCACAGTGTTTATACAGCTAGTCCAATTAAGTTTCTGATCTATGACCAGGATATTGATAGTGGGGCATTCAGCAATGGTAATGCCATTAAATGTCAAGGTTAAATTCTCTCTTGTTTGGAGATGGTCATTGAGGGCGGAACAGTGGCACAGTGGTTAGCACTGCTGCCTCACAGCAGCAGGGACCTGGGTTTCCGGCTTGGGTGACGGTGTGGAGTTTGCATGTTCTCCCTGTGTCTGCGTGGGTTTCCTCTGGGTTCTCTGGTTTCCTGCCACAGTCCAAAGATATGCAGGTTAGGTGCATTAACCATGCAAAATTGCCCCTTAGTGTCCAAAGATGTGTATGTTAGGTAGGGGGTTGCGGGGATATGTAGGGGCCAAGGTGGTGTGAGGGTCAGTGTAGACTCAATGGGGCCAAATGGCTTCCTTCTGCACTGTAGTGATTCCATGGTTCTATGGTTCTATTGCCTGGCAACTGCGAGGCACATATGCTACACCCACGCTGCTGACCTCTGCGGCCACCTCTGGCCAAGCTGCTCTGATGATTGCGGGAGATCTTCTCTCCCCATCGCCTGCCATGAAGACTGTCACTGGCAGCCTGAAGGTGGGCACCAAGAGAGTCATCATTAAACCTTGAGGAAGTTCAGACCCTGTCCACTCCCCTCACTCCACTCCCCTCTTTCAGCCATCTATTGGAGAGAGAAATGTAATTAGAAGTCAGGAACTCCATATTTTGTTACGTTGATTGCACCGACCCTCTGTTGAAATAGTCAAAATGTTTAGATAAATAAAATTCACATGATCCAATGATTGCAAATCTTTCACGCGTTCCTAAAATCCTTCTTACTTCCAACCCAGATCCACGTGATTCTGTCCCATGTCAGGCGCCCCTTTTAAATTAGTGAATGTGACCCCCTTACAGGTCATGGCCCACCAGTTAGGGCACTGGACATCCTGCCCTCCAACCCCAATTGGGCAGGAAGATGAGTGAAGCAACGTTATGGGCTGGTAACCCGCCTGGCGGACATTGCTGTTTTATACAGTGTGCTGGGATGGCAGTGGGGGAGTTGGCGGGTCACCCACTTCTGGGTCTAATTCATGCCTGCTGCTATGGAGCATATTATTCTGCCTCAAGTATTTGTAATGGTTATTCTATCACAGTCATTTATTTCTAATTAAGCTCTCAATTCATCCATTTTGCTAGACTCCAATAGAGTTTTCGATTCCATATTTTTACAATGTTTCCCTGCTCTGACCTTATTTGCTGGTGCACTGTTTGTGTGTTCTCGCCCTCCCGGTCACATTCTGGCTATCATTACATGCATCGGGCTGCACGGTAGCACAGTGGTTGGCACAGTTGCTTCACAGCTCCAGGGTCCCAGGTTCGATTCCCGGCTTGGGTCACTGTCTGTGCGGAGTCTGCACGTTCCCCCCGTGTCTGCGTGGATTTCCTCCGGGTGCTCCGGTTTCCTCCCACAGTCCAAAGATGTGCAGGTTAGGTGGATTGGCCATGATAAATTGCCATTAGTGTCCAAAAAGGTTAGGTGGGTTTACTGGGTTGCGGGGATAGGGTGGAGGCGTGGGCTTATGTAGGGAGCTCTTTGCAAGGGCCGGTGCAGACTTGATGGGCTGAATGGCCTCCTTCTGCACTGTAAATTCTATGATTCTATGATCACTGCCCTGCATTATCGTCTTGTACTTTCTCATTAACTTTCCAAATCACCCCTCATGTGAACACACCCTCCCCCTCCCGTCTGACAATATTTAATTTAAACGCCTCTTTGCAGCCTTTGTTATACAATTCGACAGGATACTGGTTCCAGCTCAATTCCAGTGGTACAGCTCCCTCTTTCCGTAATACTGATGCCAGTGTCCCAATGAATCGAAACTCATTTCTTCCATACCAATCTTTGAGCCATGCATTCAACTTCCTGATCGTATTTATCCTAAGCCAAATTGCTCGTGATTCAAGTAGGAACCCACTCCTTTTCAGTTTAGTCGCTGGCTGCTCATTCTCTCTCAGTCAAATCTCTTTCTTAGTCCTATCTATGGTGTTGGCACCTACATGGTCCATAAGAGCTGGATCCTTCCCCTTCCACTCCGGTTCGTCTCCCGCACTGAGGAGATATCCTTAACCCTGGCACCAGGCAGGCAACACAGCCTTCGGGACTCACATTCAAATTCTGCTTTCTAATACTAGTACCTACGTCATGCATATGCCAAGGGTCTGCATCTTAGTAACAAAGAACTTGCAATGTGCGAGCTCCTATCCTGTTTTCGCAATATCACGAAATGTTTTGCAACCCATTAATTACCTTTTTGAAGTCTACTTTTGTCGGCGAATTTGACAGAAGTTTGGACTCTGTGGGTGGGATTCTCCTGCAATCGACGGGATGGCCCGACGCTGGCACCAAGAACGGCGCGAACCACTCCGGCGTCGGGCCACCCGGAAGTTGCGGAATCCTCCGCACTTCCGGGGGCTAGGCATGCACCGGAGGGGTTGGTGCTGCGCCAACCGCCGCCCAAGGGCCGCCATGGTCCCGCGCATGTGCAGAACCACCGGCGTGTTCTGGCGCACGCGCAGGAGGTATCTTCTCCGCGCTGGCCATGGCAGAGCTCTACAGAGGCCGGCGTGGAGGGAAAGAGTGCCCCCACGGCACAGGCCCGCCCGCCGATCAGTGGGCCCTGATCACGGGCCAGGCCACCGTGGGGGCCCGGGGACGGATCCTCCTGCCCCCCCCCCCCCCGAGGACTCTGGTAGACGGCCTACCAACCAGGTCCCGCCGTGATGGATCATGTCCATTTCACGCCGGCGAGACTGGCCAGGAAACGACGGCCGCTTGGCCCATCGGGGCCCAGAAAAATTGCCGGGGGGGGGGGTCGCTGCCAACCGCCCCCGACTGGCGCGGCGTAAACCCCGCCCCCCCTAAAACTGCCGCCAGATAATTCGGCAGCCAGAATCGGAGCGGCGGGGCGGGATTCACGCCGCCCCCCCCCGGCAATTCTCCGACCCGGCGGGGGTGTCGGAGAATCCCGCCCTGTATGTTCCCACAACCAAGACAGCAGTGTTGAACAGTCAGTCTGGTTTTGGTAGCATTTATTTAAACTGAGAACCATTCTACTGATCTTTGAAGACCACCATCATATCCGTCCAGTATCTCATCCTAAAATGTACTGATTCCACAGTCTCATACTCCCCCAGGATTGGCCGAGGTATAAA
This sequence comes from Scyliorhinus torazame, assembly GCF_047496885.1. Classification (NCBI taxonomy): domain Eukaryota; kingdom Metazoa; phylum Chordata; class Chondrichthyes; order Carcharhiniformes; family Scyliorhinidae; genus Scyliorhinus; species Scyliorhinus torazame. Next base: position 123,319,396 of record NC_092723.1, read on the forward strand.
TGGTCAGGACACATAGATGGGGAATTTCCTGCTCCTCCTCTGGGAGGGAAGGCAGAGTCTAATCCAAAGTTTAATCCAAAAGGCCGTACCTCCAACAGTACAGCACCCTCTCAGTACTGCACTGACGTTTTCGCATTGATCATATGCTCAAGTCCTGAAGTGGAGCTTGAAACGACAAAATCCGATTGCAACTGCTGCTATGGGGCTGAACTGACCATATTAAAGACAAGCCAGGAAATAATAAATCTCTTCTAATTTCGCTTCATTAACTGGTTGTTAGATGTTCCTTAAAAATCTATAAACAGATACGAGGCAGCATGGATCAAAAAAAGGCCAAATGGTCTATTAAGTCTGTTGTGTACATTGTGACCATTATCATGGCCCCTATCCTATCTATTTAATTTCCTGAGAGAGACTTTTAATAGCATAGCCTATTCTCAAAGTTAATCAGGCAAAACAGCACGGTATATTCATCTACCTTCATACCTCCTTGTCTCTGCCAACATTTCCCCCATTCCCTGTAATGGAGACCATAGTATCCCATAAAGTATTCCCAGAAGACTGAATTTCCGTGCCAATCAGACATTCATCCTCCTCCTCGTTTCCCATGTCCTCTGACTGTAAATCAGGACTAGCCTGTTTCCATCAGTTTCTAGTTAAACAAACTGTTAATTTTGAAGTACAAATTATGGTTTCATGTGGTGACATGCAATTAACAGACACATCCAGTGAATTCAACGCTCAGTCCCAATTAACCTCTGGCAGTACAAAATAATTCAACTTCGATTGAAGGCTTGTCTTTCGCAAACAAACATTGCCGAGCACATTAGACAGAAGGGCAATTCATTGATGACATCAAAATTAGTAATTACCTTCAAACTAAATTGATTTTGAAATTCAGGCATCAAGTGCTGATACCAGACCATGCACAGGTTCAAGTTGGAATTGGCCTGGGGTGGGGGTTGGGGGGAGTTTGTGGGGGGGTGATTGTCGTGGGGGTGATTGCCCTGGCATTTTGTATCTGCCTTCCATGGTTTTGTCTGGAGTGGCGCTGCAGAGGAGTGTACTGATTGGAGTTTTCCAGCCGTTCAAGTAGGTAGGATCTTCCAGTCCCTCTGTCGGTGCAGCCCCGCCACGGGTATTTTGGTGGCGAGGTATATATTCAACTGGAAACCCCATTGACCAATGGTGGGACCAGAAGATCCCACTTCCAGCCAATGGCGGGTCTCATCCGCAGCCACGGAACACGCGGTGGGTTGTAAGGAAAACCCCGCCCACAGTATCTGCCATTTTGCTTGATGTCTTCATTAACAGATGGGCATAGCAGTGGACTCAAGGGAATAATGGGTAGAAATTTGAGACACTTGCCATCCTGTGAGTCGGTATGACTACCAGAAGCCCACTGCCATTCCACGTTCAATTACGCATTGATGATAATTATAATAATAATCTTTATTTATTATTTATTTATCAAGTAGGCTTATATTAACACTGCAATGAAGTTACTGTGAAAATCCCCGAGTCGCCACATTCCGATGCCTGTTCGGGTACACAGAGGGAGAATTCAGAATGTCCAATTCACCGACAGTCACGTCTTTCGGGACGCGTTGGAGGAAACCGGAGCAGACAAAGGGAGAACGTGCAGATTCCGCACGGACTGTGACCCATGCTGGGAATCGAACCTGGAACCCCAGTGCTGTGAAGTAACGGTGCTAGCCACTGTGCTATCGTACCGCCCTTAGTTAGTGGGACTTCTGTCTGCCCTTAGAAGGAAGTCCAACCTTCAAGAGCTTTCGGACAATCTGATTTTCTGATATCCCTGCAACCCATCCATGCACAATGCCGCAGTGGCCAGAAGAGGCACTGTTTCCAAGATATGTCCCAGGGGCAGGATGGTTCGGGATGGCCTTGGAGGTCATGAGGGGGGCAATCGCATCGTCGATGAGTAGGCCTGCGGGAGGAAGGGAGGGGGCAGTGGATCTCCCAGGTCCCAGAAGGGAGGCTGCCCCTCCATTCCTGTGACTGGTAAACGCTGAAAAGTGGATTGCTTGCCTGCCCGTGCGATGACTAAAATTTGTACGGACAATCTAATCTTCTGGAAAATAGGGCAGATAATCCCTTCATTTGGATTCTTGATTGTCAGTGGGTGTGCTGCCAATACGCATCTGCGGCCACTGACCAAAATATCACGCGTGTGCGCTATGATGTCAGAATACATGTCCGACGCCATCATTTGCCATCCCACCTCGGACATGTAAAATTCCGCCCAATGGATAATGAATAATACAATTAGTTAAGTTCTTCATCAGTTGCGTCACTTAAGAGCCTTGTGCGGGATTCTCCGTAGGCTGATGCCGAAATCGCGAAACTCGATTGGGAGGAGAATAGGATCTGAGGCCAAAATAGCGGCAGGCACCAATTTGATGCCAAATCACAATTCCCATCACCTTGACAGCGGCGTCAATGCGGTCTGGAACGCACATACAGTAAACACCGTTTGCATGTCATTAGCGGGACCGAGCCGATATTTTCCGGGGCGTTGACGATTCTCCGCCTCCAATGGAACGCTTTCCCGATGGCGTGGTTAATTTGTGCTTTTAAAAATCGTTAAACTAGCGTCGTGGCCGATGAGGGAGAGGAGGTAGGACACAGAGACGCACGACCATGGGCTGCCTTGCCAGACACGGCCAGGCTGGCTGGGGTGGGGGGGGACCCGGCCAGGGCCGGGGGGAGGGAGGGGGGGTGATGGGGAAATGGGCCTGATGGCCGGGGTCACCCCCCACGGGACTGGGACGGTTTCCAGGTACGGACCGCCATTGCTGCGGCCTGCAAGGCAGCCACCTTGCTGCGCATCCCACTGACCACCCACCTTCGCACTGGTTCTGCAGAGTGACAGCGGCCGTTTGGGTGCCCCCACCCGCCCACCGCCGCTCCCCACCGTCCACCATAACCCCCACCACTCAACGTCTGCCACCTGCCGGTAGGGCATCAGCCGGCCCACCCAAGGGCAACGGCCACTGCAGCGACTACGGGGGCACCAGGCAGGGGCCGCAGAACGTACCCCTTGCAAGGGCAGTGCCAGCCGACAATATCCCTGGCACCAGAGACAGGCTACAGGGCCAGAGGCCCTCACAGTCCCAGTCACCGACGGGGCCAGGGGTGCGGGGATGGGGGAGGCAACATGTGGGGACGGCGCCCGCAGTACGAACTGAGGTCACCATGTTGCCCGATGGACTTGATTGGGCATGGGGGTACGCACCATGCTAACATGTCAGCCTTTCACCCCCAGCAGGTAATGGGTATTGGAATTCAACCAGCAATGGTGGCCTTACTGCTAGTCGCCGTAGCCCTGGGAATGCCCTGCGGCTGTATGGGTGGACGCTGCTCGAGGAGGAGGAGGAAGCTGCACCAGCGGAGCGTGCCCCAGAGGAACAGGAGGCAGCTGCCCAGGATGGAGAGCTAGCCGCCCAAAAGGCTGAGGAGGAGGAGGAGCCACATGAGGCCTCGTGTGTACCCGCAGCACCTGTCTTCAGGACATGCCGGACTGGGCATGCCGTCGAAGACTCCGGCTGAGTAGGGAGACAGTGCGACAGATCTGCCAGATCATAGCACACCTGGCACCACAGGGGTATGTGGGGCACCCACTCCCATGGCTGTCAACGTGACGGTCGCCCTGAGTCTTTATCCACGAGGTCCTTCCAGGTGCCGAATGGGGACCTGTCCAGAATCTCACAGACCTCTGTGCCCAGGTGCATCCGTGCCATCATGGAAGCCCTATATGCCCAGGCGGCTTAATACATCCTCCTTAATGTGGACCGAGCCCACCATGATGCCCAGGCCGCGGGGTTCGCCACCATCGCCAGGATGCCCCGGGTCCCGTGGGTGATCGATGGGATGCATGACCCCTACGAGCACCTGCAGATGACAGGCCGCTCTACACCAACTGGAATAGGTACCACTCGATGAACGTGCAGCTAATATGTGACCACCAGCTGCACATCATGCACGTCTGCGCCTGATACTGGGGCAGTGTGCACGACACCTTCATTCTGGCACACTTGACGATTCCTAACATGTTCGAGATGCCCCCGTGGCTGGGAGGTTGGCGCCTGGGTGACAGGGGCTATCCACTACAGAAATGGCTGATGATGCCTATCTGGAGGCCACAGACTGATATTGAGACCCGCTACAACGTCGCCCATACAGCAACTGGAGCATGATCGAGAGTTGCTTCGGCCTCCTGAAGATGCGGTTCAGGTGCCTGGATCGCTCTGAAGGGCCCTTCCAGTATGATGCTGAGAGGGTCGCCCGCATTGTGGCGGCCTGCTGCGCCCTCCACAACATCGCTCAGCAGAGGGGCGACGTGTCCTGCGGGAGAAGGGGGGATCGGTAGGACATAGAGCCCAGGCAGGCAAGTGAGGCCGCATGACATGTGCACCAGAGTCAACATGCACGGGACACTCTGATCGCCTCCAGGCTTACCAGTTGGGGTGGCCGACTGGCCAGGGGCACGGACACCGCAATGTCCACCCATTCCCTCCCCAACGTCCGCCCATTCCCCCCATCTCTATGGCCAGCCCAGACCAGCCCGCCCCTCACATCCATCTGACAGAGCACTGAGGCAGGTTGTAGCAGTGTGAACAGGCGTTTAATGTGACAAAGTATTTACAGATTTGTGCCCTATAATCAAACTCTGCCCTATAACTAAACTGTGCCCTGCACCCGTGACAACATAACTAGTGTCTAACTTTCTGGCCTTACGCCCTAATGCTACATCTAGGCGGATCCCCAGATGGTACAACAGGAGTGGAGGCGGCTTGCTGTGATTCCCGCACTGTGACCTGGGTCCCTATTGGCAGGTGTCTTCTGGGGCGACTGGGCCTGCATGGGCCCAGTTGCTGCACGATATCCCAGATGGTGTGGTGCCACCCTGTTCTGCCCGCTGCCCCCAGATGCACCGGGGACAGGAGATGAGGGGTAGTCTGCGGTGTAGTGGTGTTCCGGCACTTCTCCTGCAGGAGGCACCAGCACCGGCTCAATCAACTCCTCCTCCCTCGGGATGTCTGATGGTCCCTGGGCTATTCCATGGGATGGGCGTGCAAGCGGAGCTATCCCTTGAGGCTCCTCCGCGCCTGGCCCTGCCAGTCCTGGAGGCCTGCTCGGTACTCGACCAAGATCTGCACATTCGCGGCCACGGAGCACAGTGAGTGGACCAGCGCCATCTGGGTTTGTGTCACATCAGCCAGTGACCGCCATCTCCCTCTGGGACTGGGCCACACCTCCCTCTGTGTTTATGCCACCGGCATTCCCAGCCATGGCCTGCTGTGACTGGGCCACGCTCAGAAGCGCTGCT